>NC_142684.1:101020000-101327500 GCF_056320005.1 Nelumbo lutea
AGTCAAGAGATACTTGATGGAGAACTCCAAGAAAGAAAATGTTCCTTTCAGGCATGGAGTCACTATCTTCAGAGGTATGTCTCCCAAGACTCCTAAAGAGATTAAGGGCATGAAAGAGGTTCCCTATGCCTCAACCGTAGGGAGCATCATGTATGCCATGTTGTGCACTCGTCCTGACATTTCTCAGGCAGTGAGTGTGGTAAGCAGATACCAGTCTAACCCAGGGTAGGAGCATTGGACCGCTATGAAAAACATACTAAAATACCTTCGAAGGACAAAAGAGTTTTGTCTGGTAATTGATGGTAGTTCACTACAAATCTAGGGGTGTATTGATGTCGATTTTCAGTCAGATCCAAATGATATAAAGTCTACATCTGATTATATCTTCACGATAGGATCATGTGCTGTTTGCTGGAAAAACAACAAACAGGGGTTCATGACGGATTCCACCATCGAAGTCGAATACATTACTACAAGTGAAGTTTCCAAAGAAGCCGTATGGATGAAGTTCATTCAGGAATTAGGAACAGTTCCTTCCAGCACATCACCCATTCCATTGTTGTGTGACAACATTAGAGCCATTGCTCAGGCTAAGGAGCTACGAGCCCACTCGAAGTTGAAGCACATCGAGAGGAAGTACCATGTACTGCGGGAGATAGTTGGAAGAGGGGACGTCCTGATTCAGAAGGTAGCATCAGCGGAAAATGTAGTAGACCCATTGACTAAGCCACTAACACAGAAAGTGTTTGAGAAACACATGGAAAGCATGGAACTTTGGCTTATACCTGATTGGACCTAAGTGCAAGTGGGAGCTGTTAGATAGTGTATGCCCTTAACTCCAATAAGAATGATGTATATTGTGATATTTAATGTAAATGAATAAAGTACATATTTGATTCATGTTATCATGGTGTGTTTCTATGTAATACCCTTAAATTGGACACATATGAAACTCGTGTTAGTTTAGAATCTTCACAGCTGTTTGATCTGGGGAGATTTATCTTGCCAAGGCTGACACTGATGTGCCGCCAAGTTGGTTGGGGTGACCTGTCTCAGCTACCAAGGTGAGACCTAAGGTACATGTAGTGTGGGTTTTTTGGAAACCCTGAACCGGACCAAAATTCCAGTATTGCCTTGGACCTTAGAGATAGATGGGCAAAACTGGAATGTTACACCTGACCCCTAAACTCGATTATGATACTACACTAGGTGTTAGATTGGGCCATCTTTGATATGCCAATCAGTGAGATCCTTAGAGGGGGTCAAAACCTAGGTATATTGGGACAGCCCGAGAATTCATCTGAGTGGGTGATTATAGTGACAGGATTAGCCCCTTTGTCGAACAAAGTGAATGATCGGTGATGCACTCTCTCTAATGGAAACCAAAACTGCCGGCACTTAATTTCAACCGTTGAAATTTGTTTTGCAAAATATATTAAATATATATATATATATATATATACATTATGGTTTCAAAATGTTTGCAAAATGTTTTAATTCCCGTGATCCATTGAGTAGAGAGTATAGCACTGTACCTTGCAGCCGAGGGAGATGTCCTCTCTTGTCGGGCAATGTTTGATCATTATGGGCTGAGAGGTTAAGTGTAAGACCATTTAAGGTAATACCTGATGGGATAATCTTGTATTTGCCCACAGTCCTTGGGTTTTTATAAGGTGGCTTGACCCAATGACCATTTAGTATAAATGTTGGGCTCATTAAGAGCCCATGGTGATGGACTCAAGGGTTCACTGTCTCCTACAGTGAATTCGGCCAGGCCTTGTAACAGAGGCTGGGTTGAACCAATGTGGCTGATGTGTACATCAATATTTGGGTCCCACACTATACAAGGATAGCCAACTAGGCATCAAATTAAGAGGGCTAGTGAGCACATAGACTTAATGGGCCTAAAGCCCAATTCAAACTGGATCAGTAGATAGGATAAGGGATTATCCCTATCCACTTAAAGAGTCCAGATCCAAATAAAGATTTGGATCAGGAAACTCCTAATTTGATTATGAAGGCTGATATTTATCTGTAGATAAGATAAGAGATTATCTTTATCTCTTAAAGAGAGTTCAGATCCAAATATAAGATTTGGATTAGGAAACTCCTAATGGGATTATGAAAACCTCTTTTTAAGGCTATAAATAGGAGAGCAAGGCAAACCTACAGAGATACACCATTTCCAACAGATAGTCTACTGATTTAAGAGAGAAGACAATATAGTTTGATTGTTTTTGTCTTCTGCTCTTGTTCTTGCTCTTGCCACCCATCCTAGTTCGATCTCCATCAATGGGAGTGATCAAGAACGGTTCTTGATATTGTCTTTTGCTGGAAAAGGTAATTTGAAGTCGTGCTTACCAGCCCTCCATCATATTCTTGTTGAAAAAATTGGTTCTTGTTGAAAAACCGCCCTGCTGATTCTAATTCACCTCGCACCGTGTCATCTTCAGTGGAAGGAGTCTTTGGTTTTCTTTTTGGGCGTAAACACCTTCATTGGGGGTTTACTATTACTTCATATTAGGTATATCTCATTACTCCCTTTTGGTTTCAGATCTGGTCCGGTTTGGTTTCAAGATTGATCTTTGAAAATGTAATTTTCTAAAATAGGGAATGTGATTCTCACATGGGAGAAAAATTTTTTGAAATTTCGCCCAACCTTCCTGTAGGGTTCGACTATCTATATGATGAATCTCTCATCACATTATCATAACAAAAGTGAATTACAGATAAGAATACACCATCAATACTGATGTTGATTGTGAGATTAAACACATGGCCAAATGAGTCCGCCGTGTAATGCACCTTATGAATGGACTACAGGAACCCTCATTACAAGAGGACGACAGATAGAAGAAGGGAACAGCGAGTACCGCCAATTCAGGCGGTGTTCGATTGGTAGTTGGAAAACCTCTTCGAGTCATCGTCACTGATCACTGTTTTTAAATTACATCGTCCCTTTTTTGTTGACTTTTTAAAACATTTTCTCCTAGTTTCCTTTATATGACCTCACCAATAGTTTCCTCTCTTCATTACCTTCATTAAGTTGTGAACACAGCATTCATTCGTAGAACAGCGATGATAAACATACAAATTAATTTGCTTTGTTGTATGATTGACAAATGTTTGTAGATCATCTAGAGCATGCATGCTGACACCCATAAAGAATAAAAAAAGACATCTTACAAGAACAAAAAAAAAAAAAGACAAGCCGAGTATAAACCCACCCACCCCGGCTCGCCTCACTAGGACAATTGCAAAAACTTTTTGTTGAGAATCATTTGGTATAAAGAAAACTGTTAAAAGAAAATGGAAAAAGATGAACTGAACTCTTAGCCCCCATTTGGGAGTGTAAGTGTTTATCCTAATAAGTGCTTATGAATATTTGGTGAATAAGTGCTTTTTTCAAATGGGGTAGTATGAGTATGAGTATTTGGAAAATTACATCATAGGCCAAGATAGGTTAGAAATGCAATAAAGCTTTTTCAAAAAGCATTTGAAAAAACATCCAAGCATTTTTCCCAATAAGTGCTTAAAAATAATCACTTTCAGATGAGGGGCTTAAACAATTAATGAGCTTATGCAGCATTGTTTTCCCACCTTAAAAACATGGGAATTAAGAAGAATATGTGAAACTATATCTCTTTGAATGGGTTTCGTCGTATCTTTAGGTTGTGTTTGGTTTGATAGAAAATAAGAAAAAAATTGAAAGATAGTTACTACTAATAATTTTCCCAAATTATGCAGCACTTTTCTTCGCCACTCATGGAGTATATTTGCCTTTCCAAGTCATTTAAATGTTCCCATCAAATCGCCAATTTCTACATTTTCTTGAATTAAAAACTTTTTAAAAATAAAAATAAAAATGCTAATAAATCAGTTTGTACATAATTCTTACATTTTTCTCAAAGGTGGGACACATGAAAGACATGTCCAACGTTTTCTTATAATGTGTATTTTTCAAGAGTCTTACCTTGACTATATGAAGCAAAAAAAGTTCTATTTTATCTTAAAGGTGGTAAAACTTTAAATATTACCAAACAATATAGTAAATAAATATTGATGACATAAAGTCATCAAAGAAGATAAGGGTCGTCAGCTGCACACCATGGGCACAATTGATGTCTTTAATAAAATAAACAACAGAGGGCCCGGGGTGATAACTCGGGTTGGTGATTCAAGCTAGTAGAGTGAAAGAGAATAAATTTGTGTTGTTCGAGGTGATTGACCGTGGTAAATGCAAGGAATGAATTAAGGGTCTGTTTGGTTCATGATTGGAATCAGAATAAGAATCTCTTAGAATCGGAATCGAAATGGTCTATTTCTCCTACATGTTTGGTTCATATAGGAATTGGAATTGGACTCAGATTGTTGCTATTTGGTTCATTAAGAGGTTGGAATCGGTTTGTGTGTCAAATACAATGTGTAATACATTAGGTGGTGATAGAGGTGTAAAGTGAGTCATGCTAGGCTGTGTCGTGCTGGCCCCCGAGCCGTCACGGGCCATGCTATCATTTCCGGTGAAAATTTTGGGGGTCGGCCTGGCCTGACCCACAACCCAGACCCATGCGGGCCCGTGGGCTAAGTCGGGTTGTGCATCGGGCCAAAGCTATTTATTTAAAAAAAATTGACAAAAAACTTAAATTTTAATTTTATATGAATTTTGTGTATACAATTTCTTATATATACAATAATTAAATAAATTAGTATAATAAAATTAAAATAAATATTTATCTTATTAATATATTATATACTATATATTATTATATAATTATAATTTGTATAATATTATATAAATATATATAATATATATAATATAAATAATATATGGGACGTGTTGGGTCGTGCCCGAGCTATGCTGGATTGGGTCGTGGGTTGGGCCATGTTGGCCCGTAGGCCACGGGTGGCATGACCCACTCGGTCGTGCCGTGTCGTGCCAAATCGTGGACCTAAAACCCCAGGCCTAGCACAACCCGCATGATTGTGCCGGGCTTGACACAGCCTGTAGATGTCATGTCGGGCCGCAGGCAACACGGCCCGATTTACACCTCTAGATGGTGAGCAAGCACATTAAATGTTTTTTTAAATATATTTTGAGTTAGAGACTTTTTGGGGACAAAAAAAAACAAACCACGTTGACATAAGCAACAATTTGGGCGTTGATGGCATTGATGACATAAGCAACAGTCTCTATTATGTAATATATGATTATCCCAAAAATAGCGTTGAGCATCCATCAACTACAGAATGTGAATCCCATTCCGGGGGAGGGGGTCGGGAGTGACATTCCACCTACTCATTCCCATTCTGATCTACCAAACATTCAGAAATGCAATGACCCATTCCGATTCCAATTCTAGGGTTCTATTCTCTCAAACCAAACAGACCCTAAGTAAATGTTATCTTTATATAGGTGGTGCAAGTAGGGAGGTAAATCTACATGTAGGGTCTCCTTGAAAGACAAAGGAAAGCCGAGAACAAGAGGTAGGTTAAAGGCTAGGGCGAATGAAGTGATAAAATGATGATCTCATTATAATTTAGACCCCTATTTATAAGGAGAGATCCCAAGGTCCCGAAAGGAAGGAGACAAAAGTGTTTGATTCTCATTAGGGAAGGGAATCTTGGTTCCTATTCATGGGCCAAGCTAGGCTTTTACTCATCATTAATGGAAATACGCTAGGCCCGAGCCCGAGTCCGAGTCCGGCCTAACCAACAGGCCTATAACTTGGGCCCGAGCCCAGAGCCCGAGCCTGAAGCCCGACCTAATAAAAAAATTACAATTTTCCCTATTCAAATTAAAATTAAAAATTCATATGGTTTTTTTCCTAAATGAACAATGGGCCAACAAGATGGTTTTTTTCCTTTTCTTTTACGTTTTAAAACACAGTTTTACATTCTTAAATAAAAAAAATTATTCAAATGGACATAATCACATAACCCTTTTTTATTCTAATTTTAGGTCGGGTTGGCTATTTTGACAAAACCCGAGCCCGGCTCGAATTTATTGCGGGCTAGGCTTTTTGGCCCGAGTTTAAGCATGCGGGACTATAAACATGTTCAAGCCCGTCCGGGGGCCGGGCCGGCCCATCGGGCCACCACTAGGGTTTCGCCTTATGTCTTATGAGATATCTCAATGACGAGTTTTCCTTTCGTTTGAGGATTCTCATAATACACATGTGGTACTTCCTTTCGCGAACCTCTTAGGCTGACATGACGCAGGTGATGTCACTGTTTATCTCTAGTGTCCTTTCTAATCCTATTAGACATCTTGTCACGTGTGTTATTAGTGATGTTGGACAGGTTTGTATGCCCTTAGCTTCAATCAGAATGATGTACTTTATGAGTTTATTGTAAATGAATAAAAGTACATATTTGATTCATGTTCCCTTGGTATATTTCTGTGTAATACCCTTAAACTGGATACTTAATGAAACTCGTGTTAGTTTAGAATGTTCACAGCCAGTGGGTCGGTCTGGGGAGACCTATCCTGATAAGGCTGACACTGTGGTGCCACTAAGTCGGTTGGGGTGGCCTATCTCAGGTGCCAAGGTGAGACCCTAGGCACATACAATGTAGGATTAATTGAATCTATGAACTAGACCAGATTTTCAGTATTGCCCTGGACTTTGGAGATTGATGGGCAAAACTGGAAAGTTACACCCGACCCCTAGACTCGGTTATGATACTGCACTAGGTGTCGGATTGGGCTGTCTTTGATGTACCAATCAGTGAGATCCTTAGCGGGGGTCAAAACTTGGGTATGTTGGGACAGTCTGAGAATTCATCTCAGTGGGTGATCATAGTGATAGGATTAGCCCCTTTATCGGACAAAGGTAATGATCGGGGATGCACTCTCACTGATGGAAATCAAGACTGTCGGTAGCCGATTTCAATCGTTGATATTTGTTTTGCAAAGTATATTTTATATGAGATATAAAAGTATATATATTATGGTTTCTAAAATGTTTGCAAAAAGGTTTTAATTCCCGGGATTCATATAAGTGGAGAGTGCAACACTGTTCCTTGCAGTCGAGGGAGAGGTCCTCTCTTGTCGGGCAGTGTATGATCATTATGGGCTGAGAGGTTAAGTGTAAGACCATTGAGGATAATACCTGATGGGCTAATCTTGCATCTGCCCACAGTCCCTGGGTGTTACAAGGTGGCTTGGCCCAAAGACCACTTAGGGTAAGTGTTGGGTCCATAGAGCCCATTTAATGGGTTTCAGGGGCTGCACTGTCCATAACAGCGTATTCGGCCAAGCCTTGTAACAAAGGCTGGGCCGAACCCATGTGGCTGATGTGTAGATCAATGCTTGGGTCCCACGCCATACAAGGAAGCCCAACTGACAGCAGTTAGGAAGGTTAAGTGAGCACATAAGATTAATGGGCCTAAAGCCCATTTCGAACTGGACTTATTTAATATATTAAATATGGGCGAATTCTGAGATGGGTCAACAGATAGGATAGGGTCTTAACCCTATCCACTCAGAGAGTCCATATCTGAATATGATTCAAATCTAGAAACTTCCTAATGAGATTAGGAGAAGGCTAATCTAATATGCAGATAATGAAGGGGATGAGAAATCCATCATATGGACGCATCCGAGTAGAGAATGCGACATTGCACCTTGCAGCCAGGGGAGAGGTCCTTCCTTGTCGGGTAGTGGTTGATCATTATGGACTGAGAGGTTAAGTGTAAGAGATCATTTAGGGTTGTTTTAGCTGATGGGCTATATCTCACTTAAGTCTATTGTCCTTGGGCCTTCATAGGATGGTTGGACTCAATGATCATTTAATGTAAATGTTGGGCCTATTAAAAGTCTATACTGATGGACTCAGGGGTTCACTGTACTTGACAATGAATTCAGCCAGGCTTTTTCACAAAAGTTGGGCTGAACCCATATGCGCTTATATGAGGTCATTGTTGGGGTTCCACACCATACAAAGAGAGCCATATGGGCCAGCAACTATTTAGGGTCGTGAGTCTCTTGTTTAATGGGTCTAAAGCCCATGATTAATTAGATTAATCAAGTGGTCACATGACAGCTTAAGTAGTCATGTGACATGGGCAAATATGGGTATGGATATGGGTTTGGATCAGCAATTAGGATAAGAAGATAAGTCTTATCCACTTAAAGAGTCCAAATCCAAATAAAGATTTGGATTAGGACCCTCCTAATTGGATTAGGAGTGTTGATCCTTAAGGCTTATAAAAGGAGAAGGGCGAACTGCTCCAATGATAGCATTTGCTCTCAGTTCTCTCTTTCTGCTCTTGCTACCCAAAACCCTAGTTCGACCTCTAGTTCTTGAACTGATAAAGATCAATTCTGATTTCTTATTTTTACAAGAAAATATCATATCCAATTCATGCTCACCTTCCTTGTTTGATCCAAGTTGTTGCATTACAGTTTTTGCCGACAGACTGTGTTGTTGAACTCACTTCAATTCAAGCTATGCCATCTTCAGTGGAAGCTGATTTTGGTACCCTCTTTGGGCGTGAATTACCATTTTGGGAGCACACTTGTGGATTTCGTATCAAGTATATTTCTCTCTTCCTTTTGGTTTCAGATCTGGTCCGGTTCAGTGCAAGAACGATCCTTGAAAAATGCAATTTTTCTAAAACTAGGAATATAATTCCTAGATGGGTAAAAAGAAATTTTTGAAAATTTGCTCAGCCATCTAGCATGGTTCGGCCATCCATATGATGAATTTCCCCTTCCTTCACGGGAAATTGAACTTCAACACTCAACTCTTCATCGAACTTGACTTCAGAGATCCTTCTCGCTCTACGTCGCCAGACGGTATCCATAGGTCAGCCGACCTCCCGAGAAAGGAAGAAATACCTACTCTTCCGATCCCTAAGATAAATCATCTAGAGAGGAGATCTATGTCCAAAAGAAAATCAAGATGATAGCTAAGAGAAATCATCCCCACGAGGGTCTGGATAGCATTCGGATGGAGTTTCCCCAAAGAAATACCATAAAGAAAGCACCTCAACAATGAATGGGTCCAAAGGAAATCGGAGGTTGTAGGTTGGCGATCAATGCCTCCTCAAAGACACAGACCTTACCTTGGCCATAGCTCCATGGGAATTGGCCCAAGCCATGATAGATACAATTGAACACAGTGGGAATGTGAAATGCTGAAACTAAACCAGCAATCTCTTACCCACTTGGCTTGCTAGGACCGAACTTGGAACTGACCTCCTACTCCTACTGAGATATTGAGGCCTCGGTGTGGGAACCCTATCGATTTCATGCTGAGGTCCCTTCCTCAGCCCAAGCAGAATAAGACAACCCCCCTTCGGACTCACTTGAGGACATGACTAAAGAATGGAAAAGAACTCACCAGCTTTTAGAAAATAGAAATCGACTTTGGGTAAATCTCACTTACCGATCTGATAGTGATCCCCAATAGAATTCTCCTCTAAAGCAATCACCCCACTCCCTTGTCGGAAATCTTAGAACAATAAGAATGGGACCCCAGCGGGGACCCCCTATTTATAGCCTTGGGTGTAGAAAATCGACGGATGAGGCATCTTGGCATCAAATTGACGGTTGAGAAAATCATATTGCTCACGAGAGAATTTGAATTTTAAATTTTGAGCACTCAACTTGCATGCCAACCTAGAATTTGAAATTTGAATCTTGTTGCACGCTTACCTACTCCATTCGCCAGACCGGCAGTGACTCGGGAGTGGGGCAATTGATGAGGGGCGATTTGGCCCTCTAATGATATGAGGACATGTGGCACCGCAACATAGTCAGGTGACATCTTAGCACCACTCAAGTATGCCACGAAAGTGCCCTAGACACTTTGAACCCGCCCAACGACCTCGTCACCATCTCGGCAAATGAACTAAGAACCAGCTCGACAAGTTGACAGGTTTGCATGAGAGGCGACCCGCTTCTATTGACCTGACCTGAGTTCGGTTAGCAACCTGTCTAATGTGTTGGGCGATCTTCTCCTTAAACGGGTTATTCTCTCCAACTTCCTCGGGATCACGATGCAACGTTGGAAGAGCAATTTATCACCCCACCTGCTTCAGGCACGACTAGATAAACATTACCTGCTTACATAGAGTCCACCTACGGACATGAAACCACGTCCAAACCAGGTGTGCCGGAAATCTCAAACGCGCTTCGTGAGCCACACAATAGCTTGCTTATATAAAGGCATCCATTTCCTTAGAAAATGTATGTGTGATTTAACTCTCAAGTACTCTACCTCTCTTGCATTCTAGCAATCATGTCTTTAATTCGCTAACTTAAGCATCGGATGCCCACTCGAATAAAGCAACTCGGATACTCTAATATCTTTCTTGCAGCTCGACCAGGCAGCCTAATCAGCCCGACATCCGAATTGTACACCAACAACAGGAAGCACCAGATTGCACATTATCAAATTGCAATGAAGGGAATCTAGATATCCTCGATGCACATAGATGGTTGTTTGCAATGAAAGCTTCCCTTGAACCTGTAAACGCGCTGCCAATCGAATCAAATACTTCTCCAATGCCACCCGTCTCTATTCCACAAATTGCAATGAAGGGAATCTAGGTATCCTCGTTGCACATAGATGGTTGTTTGCAATCAAAGCTTCCCTTGAACCTGTAAACGCGCTGCCACACAAATACTTCTCCAATCAAATACTTCTGTATTAAGTGCAACATTTATGGCCAATAGAATAGCAAATGGGTTGTCGGAAGTGGAGAGGCTGTTTTGCTTTTCGAGAAGATAGTAAGATGTTGTTCAAATGTTTAATGATGAATAAAATTCTTTTCTATATTTCCGTTAATTTAAGGAAGTAAAGAATTTAATCAATTGTAAAAAACGTGAGAATATATATACATAGGAGACGAGTTAGTCAATTTTCTTTTTTTTTTTTGGGAGAAGTACAGCCCAACTGGAGAATGCATCATGACCTTGAATTGATGCCAAATTCACGGTCAGGATGTGATTTATAGGGACAGGGATAATTGTAAGAGGGGCTGGAATTCAAAATTCTGCATCGTATGCCTCCGTACTTTTCCCCATTTTTTTCACTGATTTGCATCGATCAGCCACAAATATTTTAAGAAAAGACGGCAATGAAACTAAACACAACCTATATCTTGCAATCCTGTATTTAATCAGCCTAGTGAAATTGAATACGTCAGCTATGAAAATTAATTCATCAACATTATTTGATCTGATTTTTTTATTTTCATCGCTGGCGTACCTGTACTTAATTAATTAATTAGGACCGTAGCATACTTGAATTCTTTCTTGTCGAAATAACGGACTCTCAAGAAAATATGAACAGCTGGTGTTTGAAAGAAAAGAAAACAAACAATACATAACATGGATTCACATCAAACGGTCGTTGGTTCAAACACTGGCGTCTTCCCATTTGATCGGGGTCGCACGCAACTCTGGTCGCTATAAAGCTTTTCTGTTTCTTATCGTTTCGGTCACCTGGCTGCGGCAGTGAAGTTAGAAATTAAAAAGGCGGCTCCCTCTCTCCCTCTCTCTCTAGATCTCTCTCTTCTTCTCTTCTGCTAAACATAAAACCCTCACATCCCTTCCCGTCCCACATTCTCAATTGATCGGTAACGAGTGAAACCGAAACTCAACATGGAGGTGGTGATGCAAGCACCGCCCAATATAGATTTCAACTTCGATAGCGCCTGCTCTTCTCCCTACATTAGCGCTCCTTCCAGCCCCAAACGTTTCGGTGAGTTCTACTTCAGCGCTCCAACTAGTCCTACCAGGGTTGCTGCCATCTACCGTGAAATCAACGACGGCCTTTCCGTGATTAGGACCAACGGCACATGCAGCAGAGATGGGCCTTCTTCTTCTTCTACTGTCGTCCCATTTAACTGGGATGAGAAGCCGGCAGAACCCAAATCCAACGACAGCAACGAAGACGACTTCGCCTTTGATTTCAGTGGTCAGTTAGAGAGAACCTCTCTCACCGCCGATGAACTTTTCGATGGAGGCGTCATCCGACCCCTAAAACCTCCGTCGCGGTTGCAGGTTCCCGACGGAGTTGACGAGTTCCCCACTCGGAAGAGCGCTGCTTCATCGCCGAGGACGTCCAAGTCACCCATCTCACAGGAGAAAAAGATGTTCCGTGAAGCGTTCTCCCCGCGGCACAAGAAGGATTTCGATTCATTTGCAGCAGCAAGCCAACAAGAGCAAAAAGAACCAGAACACGATCGAGGGAGAGAAAGGGTCCCTGCTTCAAAATCTGGCCGCAGAGAGACCAGATCGCTCTCCCCTTTCAGGGTTTCTGAGTTTACTTGGGAGGAAGAACAACAGCAAAGCACAAAAGCCGCTTCCTCGAATTCGAAATCCTCTTCTTACTCTTCGTCGTGGTTTTGCAAGGGCAGCAAGAAATGGAGATTGAAAGATTTTCTGTTGTTCCGAAGCGCGTCAGAAGGTCGAGTGACGGACAAGGATCCTCTCGGGAAATTCGCGGTGCCGTCGACGTCGAAGAAGCAGGAGTACGTGAAGAACTCGAGCATCCGGTCGACCGATAGCTCCGGGTCGGTATCCGGTTCTAGGAGAAGAGGGCCGGTTTCAGCTCACGAGTTGCATTATACAGTGAATCGGGCGGTCTCAGAGGAGATGAAAAAGAAGACCTTCTTGCCTTACAAGCAAGGGCTTCTAGGTTTCTTGCGGTTCAATTCGACGGTCCACGGTCTATCCAGGAGCTTTGGCTCCCTTACGCGATAATGATCCAAAGATCTTTAGCTCTCTTTATTCTTGCTTTGAACCGTAGAAGCAAACCAGATAGACCGTAGACGGTGGTCTTTCTATTTTGCGATTAATATATTATATAAATAATATACTATTTATTAATTTCTTTATTCCTTGTAATTTTTGAATTGTATTAGAATAAAATGAAAGAAGTCAATAAAGCCAGCTTCACTGGGGTACCCGTCTTCAAACCCTGAGATTGGAATCCATGGGTTGGTGGGTCCCGGCATTTATATATACTAATTTCATCTTCATGGTTTCCATTGTCCCAAAAAAAGGAAAAAAAAATAAAAGAAACGATCGGTTCAAATAAAAGCTATTTGCATTTTAATTGAATAATTCAGGCTTAAATTCAATTATGCCCGATTTGAGTTCAATGTTAATCGAGTTTAAATTCTAGGGTAAGTTCTTATGTAGTGCAATCCGGCTGCTCTCAGTTGGAAGTGATTTGGCTCCCAGTAGACGACAGACTCAGTTGATATGCAAAAAGCGAATCAAAGAACCCAGGGGTGCTTACCCGGCAAGGTCGCCCCGATGCTTAAGTCAGTACTTGATTGCGACTTGATACGAGCTTAGAATGCAAGAGAGTTAATGAGCAGAGATTACGCGTACCTTTCACCCCCGGGGGCTGGAGCCTTTATATAGTGGAGTCCTCGCGGGTTTTGTGGACTGGTTCTAGGATTCTCGTTATGATGAGGTCCATTTCCACGTTAATTGGGGATAACGCTGCCAACTGATAAGATTCATCACTTCCGCCCGAATCAGACAGGGGAGATAATGCTAGCTGTTACAAGGCATGATCCCGTAAGGCGTGGAATCTGGTGGCGAGATCTTCAGGGTTGCCAAGCGGTGGTCGGTCAATATTACCCGAGCTAGTGCCCTCTGAATTCGACCCGGTACGAATGTCGAGGTGCCTTGGGACTGAGGTGGTCCTGATGCGATCGTGCACCGAAGTGAACTCGTCTCGAAGTGGACTTGTCCCGAGGTGGACTTGCCCCAAGGTAGTTCGGTTATCCAAGCTTGATCCATTGCAGACTTGGTTCGTCGGAGTGAGTTGTCACCCTACTGGTTAGGTCATGTCCACATGTCCCCCTATTACTAGGTCGGGCCAAATCACCCTACATCAATTGCCCCTCACTCCCCGAGCCAGGGGTCCTGACTCGGTGTGGGGAGTTCATGATGAGCCAAGTGGATTTGGTCCGAAGTTTGAGCAGCTGGCCAGATGAATCACGGGTCGGATTTGTTCGGCCACCCGACTCAACAGGAAAATCCAGGTCGTATCTGGCCTACGTGCGGACATCACACAATCTATAAACTCCGAGGACGTCAAAAAATGTGCTAAACCGATTTTATCCTCGGGAGTCACGCAACCGGTTTTCTTAGGAGCCGTTGGATGGCTTCGATCTCGATCGTTAGTTCTCGGACATAGCAGCTATAAATAGGGAGTTCGTGACTCATTTTTCTCGCCACAAATTCTGTGATTGAGCTCTCCCGAGGTCGCATCGGAGTCTTTCAGCTCGCTTTCTCTTTGTGTTCCGAGGTCGTCCTTCTTTTTGGTGAGTTCGTGTTTTCCTTCGTTTGTTTTTCCTTTGCCTTTTAATCATGTCTAGTTCTAGCGTAGATAGGCTTTTAGGTAGTTCTAGTGAGGTCGAGGGTGTCGTGGTACAATCCGCGGCCCCTGCTGGGGAGGTCAGCTCACTACTGGGTGACTCCCCTCTTCAGTCCTTAGAGGGAACTTCTGTGCCTGAAGTTGAGCCATCTCGGCTCGGGGAGACTGAGATTCAGGAAAAGGGCCCGTCCTCTAGAACGGAGGCCCCGTCTTCTTCCCGAGTTTGGGATCCAGATGACTTCGGTCCTACTTTGACTTCGGAGAGGTTAATGTACCTAGTAGCTCACTATTGTCTTCCCAATAGCTTGGTCTTTAGTCTTCCCTCAGGTCAATATCCTTGGGCTCATGATCACCATGAGCTCGTGGTCTTTAAGGAGTAGCTTGCGGCCGAGCTGCGCTTCCCGCTTCACCCTTTCATCATAGAGGTAGTTAAGTTTTTTAATATTACCACCGACCAACTACATCTGAACTCTATTCAGAATATAGTTGGTACTATCTCCTTGCTCCACACATAATCGACCTCTGTCCTTAGATACCTTCAGCTCGATCTGTGCGATCAAGCAAAATTCTGCTTGTCTGCTTGGGGACGTCAGACAAAGCTATTATTTTTCACCTTGGCCTGGGTTCAAAATCCTATTCGGCTGCCCAAACAAGGTTGTAGCCTAGAAGAGGAGGTATTTTAGTGTCCAAAATCCCGAAGGGTGGTCTTTTCCAACTCATTGGAGGGAAGCTATCAAGGATCCCGAGGTGAGCTTGGATGCAAAAACTATGGCAGTTATCAACTCGTGGAGGGACCTCGGCCTCGAGATGAAAGATTTCTTGAACGAGGAGAAGCTTGTGCGAGTTGGTTTGAGCCCTCCTGGTAGGTTTTCGCTTTGGTTTTTTACTTTAAGCTTCTTTTTAGTTCGCGACTAACCTTTTGCTCTTGTAGTTACCATGTTGGACGTCAATGCCAAGGACCTTCTCAAAAGCATCCAGAGAGGGAAAAAGATGAAGGCTTCAAAGAAGCCTCACCGGGAGGCCGGTCCTTCAGCCCCTACCCCATTCAAAGTCCTTGTCGTGGAGCCGATCTTTGTCGGGCTCCCCGAGGAGGAGTTTCGTCCTCGACCCCCCAAGGTGGACCTGGATGATGACCAGGAGGAGGATGCTTAGCCTCATGAACCGGGGAGCACTTCTGTACCCTAGTAGTATAGCGTCCAACCTCACAGGCCATAGAGCACTTCTGCACCAAGGTCCAAGCCCTCCAAGCAGAGCATAATGACTCTTCAGCTCGGAATGTGCAAGAGCAAGGATTCCGTCTTTCCAGACGAGGTCGTGGAGTGGGCTGACATGTCTACAACCATGCTCGAAAGCTGAGCTTCCGGTTATTGCATGGTGGTAAATATTTTACTTTACATTTTATTTCTTTGTCAATTTCAAATGTACTTGCCTCTATTGTATTTGCTAGGTGAACTCTACCATTCATTCATTGATATGCCAGTCCAATATCCGTCTGAAGTGGACTCAGGATGCCGAGGAAAAGACACAGCAGCTTCATCGCAAACTGAACCTAGCTCGGGGTGAGATACTTCGGGCCAAAAATGGAGCTCGAAGTCAACAGGAGCTGATCTTGGCCATGACTGAGGAGAAGGAGAAGCAACAGGAGTTAATCTCAACATTGACCGAGGAGAAGGCGAAGCTTCAACGAGAGAACGAGAGTCTCGAAGCGACGATCTAGGAGCGGACTAAGTTCGTCGAGACCGCTATCCAAGAGGCGTGGGCTGAAGAAAGAAGCCACACCATCGAACGCTTGGAATCCTCAGAGTTCCAAGATCTCTAGGTCGAATATGGATCGAGCTCCTACCGTTCCAGCTTCAAGCTATGCAAGTACTTGGTGTGGCAGAAGTTCCCCAATCTTGATCTTGGAGCCATCACTATGTCAGGCCTTACTTCCGAGGTGGTAGAGGTGGCAAATGAGGAGCCTAGCTCGTCAGAGGAGGAAAGCGACGGCGAGGTCGAAGAGGCGGGCCCCTCGGGCCAAGAGGACGCGAAAGAGCACATGGAGACCGACCCGGCTGATAGTCCTCACGAGTGAATCTGGCTTTTTCTTCTTTCTGTGTTTTAGATGTATGCCCCAAGGCCACCGAGCTTGGGTTATACAGAAATCTCTGTACTCACACTTTTTCTATCAATGAAATATAAACATTTCTGAGCAATCCTTGTGCAATAATATTCTAAGTGTAAATGGCTCCCGATCTAGGCAACAAGTGTATAGGTTACCCAAATTGTCGAGTTACCGAGCTGGACAATTAGTAGGGGCAACTTTACATAGTGTACGCCGAGGTGAGCGACATTGCAGTGTATATACCCGACCAGTCCATGTACGGGCTACTCATTTAAATGTCAGTTGTCCCTAACGGGCCCAACCTGTTGATATATGCCAAAGTGGGCTAGACATCGTAGGGCTCACACCCGAGCTGTCTGTGCTTTAGGTATTAGAAGTACTTTGCCTATGCCGAAGAGGCGACTAGTACTTATATGCCAATGCCGAGGAGGCAACTAGGACTTATTTGCCCATGCCAAAGAGGTGAATGGGACTTGATTACCCATGCCGAAGAGGCGACTGGGACTAGTTTGCCCAAGCCGAAGAGGCGAGTAGGACTTATATGATGCCGAGGTCTTTTATCAGCTCATCACTTTTAGTCCTTAGATTTCTGGGAGTGACTCGCAGTCCGCTCTCCAGTTCGACGATCACAGGTAGTATCGCCTTAAATTGCTGACGTTCCACATTCGAGGTACCTGTCTTCCTTCTAAGGTCTCGAGCTCGTATGTACCTTCCTCAAGTACCTGCTTTACTCGGTAGGGACGACCTTCCCAGTTTGGTTCGAGCTTATCGACACTGGGCTCAGACACCATAACTTTCCGAAGGACTAGGTCTCCGACACAAAAGTGCTGCTTCTTGACCCGGGCGTTATAGTACCGAGCCACTCTTTGTTGGTAGGCTGCGGTCCGGATATACGCGAGGTCCCATACTTCTTCCACTAAGTCAAGGTTGGTACGGAGCTCGTCATCATTGGTTTCTTCGTCATATGCCTCCAGGCGTAAAGTAGGCACCTCGATCTCGGCTGGGATTACCGCTTTTGTGCCATAGGTGAGATTGAAGGGGGTTTCACCCATGGCGGTCTTCACGGTAGTTCGGTAGGCCCATAATACACTGGGCAGTTCGTCTACCCATAGTCCCTTAGCTCAGGCTAAGTGGGCTTTTAGTCCATGGAGTATAGCTCTGTTCGTGACTTCTGCCTGCCCGTTTGCTTGGGGGTGTGCCACCGAAGTGAAATTCTGTTGTATCCCCATCTTAGCACACCAGTTCTGAAACTTGATATCTGATGAGAGTAGAATTTATCATATTTTTATCTCCAATTATTATGTCTTTTATACTAAATTAGCATCTAATTGGACTCATATTTCTGTTCACGGCATGAAAGAAGGCATCAGGAGCAAAGAAAGACAAATCAGATGATTTTTCACAATTTCAACATTATTTAGTAATCTGGGCCTAACTCGCATATCCAAACTCCGAATGGGCTGATTCAAGATCCACTGGAAAGATAAGAGAAAAAGTTATAACTTTCATGTTTTGGGGTTTCGCATATTCAGCCTTCATCGAAGTCAAATCCGGGCCCAAAGTCGGGGAAAATTCGTAGGAATGCCCAATTTGCAGCTGAAGCCCAACTTGTAGAAAAGCCTGGCTAAAACCCAATTCGCAGAGGAGGTCTAATACGAATCCAAGAACAAGAAACTAAGAAGAGTCTTTCCAGATCTAAATTCTTGATGTAATCTTAGAAAGATAAAGGGATTGAGTCCATTAGATAAAAAGATAATATTAGAATTAGGATAGGACTTTCTATGCTTGTAAAGATCAACTTCAAGAGGAAGTAGGAGACCACCCCCTCTCCTTTAAGCTATATAAAGGAGGGGGCGGACCAGCTTTAAGTATCACACGATCACTCAATCTTGGGGATTGAATCAAGAAGCAAGAAGCAATCAGTCAAGAAAGGAGCAAGAATTCAAGAAATTGCAAGAAGAAGGTGGCGGCAAGAGGAGGAGATCTCAACACCATGGGCGATTCCAAGAGTTCTTTCTTTCACCTTGTTTGCTTTAATTTTTTTATCATGAACTGATTTGTTTCTTACTAGGGCTGAGGAAAGACTAATCATGTTAATGAATATATTTTTATCTTTATGATTTATCCAAGATTGTGATTTTCATATAGTCTATGAATTACTGTGCTTAATGCAATTAAGAGTTTGGCCACCTCTTAATTGATTTGAGTAATGTGAATGAATCGAGAGAGAAATTCACATAATCGACTGAATAATTCATAGTGTGAATTGAATGGTATATAGAGATATATATACATGATTCATCTGAATTTCATGGTTTTCTTGGACTTAATGCACTCCCATCTTGAGAGCTCTACTCGAGAGATCAAAGGGCTACCTAATGGGCGTAGGTTTAGTATATCTCGAGAGAGAATATTAAATAAAATTGAAAAGACCTCAGCTTATGGGAATGACAAATAATCTTGGTTAATCGAACCCATCAATATTCATTGCATTGGTTAGGTGGACCAAAAGCCCTAGATTCCATCCATTGCAAATTCGATTAGTGATCACTTTTGCTTTTATTTTCTTATGCTAATTTTTATTTTCCATAGTTCTTGCTCAAATCTGAATTTCGTTTGTCCAGATAATTAGGGAAGATTGTGGTTCTAATACTTATTTTGTTAAATCCCCGTGGAAATGATATTTTATACTACTTGATAACTAGTACACTTGCTAGAGTTATATATTTATAGCTATCAATATCTTCGAACTACTTACCATTGTCAGAGATAAGCACCCGAGGTAGTCCAAAGCAACATACTATACTCCTCCAAAAGAAGTTTTGTATGCTTCGAGCTGTGATTGTCGCTAGGGGTTCTGCCTCCACCCACTTTGTGAAGTAATTCACTTATACCACCAGGAATCTCCTTTGTCCTGTCGCTGGCGGGAATGGTCCAAGAATGTCGATTGCCCACTATGCGAAGGGTCATGAGCTAGTGAGGTACTTCAGATCGGCAGCAGGTTGGTGGTGGGCCAGTAGTACCCCTGTCGTAGCGCTTTCTGGGCGAGAGCCCTACCCCCCAAGTGTCCGCCACACAGGCCTTCATGAGTGTCGCGGAGAACGAGCTCGGCCTCTGAGGGTCGCAAGCAGCGCAAGTAGGGGAGCGTGTAGGATCTCTGGTACAGCCGTCCGTCTATTATGACATACTTGGCTACCTTGGCTAGATAAGCAATCATGGTGGGGTCATGAGCTTCGTAATCGCCGGTGACCTAGTTGACCACGAGTTGGGAGTCGCTACAGATGACGACATGCTTGGCTTGTACTTCGTTTGCTAGAGCGAGCCCGGCTATCAGTGCTTCGTACTCTGCTTCGTTGTTGGATGCTACGAACACGAACCGAAGTGTGTATTCTAGCTTCACCCCGCTTGGCCCGTACAGAATGATGCCGGCTCCGCTTCCTTGCTGATTATATGAGCTGTCTACATGGAGGATCTAGGGCTCCTCGTCCCAGGTTGGCCTTGCTCTAACCGAAACTGGTGCCGCACTGGTTGAAGCTTCTTCTCTGTGCTCGAGCTCAATTAATTCAGGGATTGTGGTGCTGAAGGTGCATTCTGCAACGAAGTCGGCTAAGGCTTGGGCCTTAATTGTCGTCCGAGGCTCATACCGAATATCGTACTCACTGAGTTTGATGGCCCACTTCGTCAGTCTTCCAGAGACCTCAGGCTTGAGTAAGATTTGCCTCAGAGGTTTGTTGGTGAGAATTATGACGGTGTGGGCTTGGAAGTACAGACGAAGCTTCCGAGCTGTGATGACCAGTGCGTACGCCAGTTTCTCAATCTCTAGGTACCTTGTTTCTACGTCCTGCAAAACTTTACTAACATAGTAGATAGGTCATTGGACCCGATCTACTTCCTTTATCAGTACCGAGTTGACTACCTCATCACTGCAAAGAAGTACGGGTTCAAAACATCTCCCTCCTCGGGTCGGGTCAGAACTGGGATACTAGTTAGATATTTTTTGAGCTAGTTGAAAGTGAGTTGGCACTCTTCGGTCCACTCAAAGTCCTTACTTTTTTTAATCGCTTTGAAAAAAGGCAGGCAATGATCTGCCGACTTGGACATGAAGCAGCTCAGAGCTGCTATACGACCGTTTAGCCTCTGAACCTCCTTCAATTTATGAGGTGGCCTCATATTTAGGATGGCTTTTATTTTTTCAAGGTTGGCTTCGATGCCACATCGGTTAGCTATGCAACCTAGGAATTTACCCGAGGTGACACCGAAGACACACTTGTTAGGGTTTAACTTCATGTTATATTTGCGCAAGATTTCAAAAACACAATGCAAATCTTTTATTAAACAATTTGAAAATTGGGTTTTCATGACCATGTCGTCTACATAGCATTCAACCTTGTTGCCGATCAACGGCTCAAAGATTCTGTTTACAAGTCTTTGGAAGGTCCCCCGGAATTTTTTAGTCCAAAGGGCATGACCTTGTAGCAGTATAAGCCTAGTTCGGATATGAAAGCCATTTTTTCCTCGTCGACAGGGTCCATCTTGATCTGATTATATCCTGAGTACGCATCCAAGAAACTCAGCAACCCGTGCCCTGAGGTCGCGTCTACTAGACAGTCGATCTTAGGGAGTGGGAAACAGTCCTTCAGGCAAGGGTTGCTGTATTTTAGTTTTGCAAAACAAAATTCCAACGATTGAAATCAACTGCCGGTAGTTTGGTTTCCATCAGAGAGAGTGCATTCCCGATCATTACCTTTGTCCGACAAAGGGGCTGATCCTGTCACTATGATTACCCACTCAGATGAATTCTCAGACTACCCCAACATGCCTAGGTTTTGACCCCCTCTAAGGATCTCACTGATTGGCATATCAAAGACAGCCTGAACTAACACCTAGTGAAGTATCATAATCGAGTCTAGGGGTCAGGTGTAACTTTCTAGTTTTGTCCATCTGTCTCCAAGGTCTAGGGCAATACTGGAAATCTGGTTTGGTTCAAGGATTTGAGTAATCCCATACTGCATGTGCCTTGGGTCTCACCCTGGTGGCTGAGACAGGCCATCCCAACACTTGGCGGCACACCAGTATGAACCTTGGCAAGATAAATTTCCCCAGACTTATCCAATGGCTGTGAACATTTAAAACTAACACGTGTCTCATTAAGTATCCAGTTTTAGGGTCTTACACAGAATTATACCAAACAACATGAATCAAACATGCACTTTATTTATTTACACTAAATATCAAAAGTACATCAAATCGGATTGAAGCTAAGGGCATACAAAAACTGCCTAACAGCTCCCACTTGCACTTAGGTCCAATCTGGTACAAGCTGGAGTCACATATTTTCCACGTGTTTCTCAAACACCTTCTGTGCCAGTGGCTTAGTCAATGGGTCTACCACATTATCCACTGATGCTACCTTCTGAATTAGGACGTCCCCTCTACCAACGATCTCCCGTAGTACATGTACTTCCTCTCGATGTGCTTTGAATTCGAGTGGGCCCGATACTCTTTAGCCTGGGCGGTTGCTCCATTATTGTCACACAACAATGGGATGGGTGATGTGCAGGACGGAATCACTCCCAATTCGTGTATGAATTTCTTCATCCACATGGCTTCCTTGGTAGCTTCACTTGCGGCAATGTACTCGACCTCAATTGTGGAATCTGCAGTGGACCCCTGTTTGCTACTTTTCCAACAAACAGCACACGATTCTATCGTGAAAACATACCCAGATGTAGACTTTCTACCATCTGGATCCAACTGGAAATCCGCATCAGTATACCCTAGAACTTGTAGTGAACTACCATCGAATACCAGACAAAACTCGTTTGTCCTTCGAAGGTATTTGAGTATGTTCTTCACAGCATTCCAATGCTCCTGCCCTGGGTTGGCCTGGAATCTGCTTACCACACTCACCGCCTGAGCAATGTCCGGGCGAGTGCACAGCATGGCATACATGATTCTCCCTACGGCTGAGGCATAGGGAATGTCTCTAATGCCCTCAATCTCCTCAGAAGTCTTGGGAGACATCTTCTTGGAGAGAGTGACTCCGTGCCTGAAAGAAACGTTTCCTTTCTTGGAGTTCTCCATGCTGTATCTTTTGACAATTTTGTCAATGTAAGCAGTCTGGGATAATCCAATTATCCGCTTCGATCTATCTCTATAGAGTCGAAGACCCAGTATGTATGAAGCTTCTCCAAGATCTTTCATGGAGAACTGCTGTGATAGCTATACCTTGACCGAAGTCAACATTCCTACATCATTCCCAATGAGTAGGATATTATCCACATACAACACCAAAAAGGTGATCTTATCCCCACTGGTCTTCCTGTAAACACAGGATTCATCCGGATTTTGCTCAAAGTCAAACGTTTTGACTGCAGAATCAAAACGGATGTTCCAACTCCTAGAAGCTTGCTTAAGTCCATATATGGATCTATTAAGTTTACATACCATGTATTCCTAACCAACAGCAATGAAGCCTTACGGTTGCTGCATGTAGATATCTTCACTAAGATCTCTGTTCAGGAACGCGGTTTTGACATCCATCTGCCAAGTCTCATAGTCATGGTATGCTGCTACAGCTAGCAGGATCCTATTGGATTTGAGCATGGCCACGAGTGAAAAGGTTTCCTCATAATCGATGCCTTCTTTCTAAGTATACCCTTTAGTCACCAATCGAGCTTTGTAGGTCTCAATCCTGCCATCGGGGCCCTTCTTGTAGATCCATTTGCAACCAATTGCTTTTACCCCAAAAGGGTGGATCTATTAGAGTCCAGACTCCATTGGTCTCCATCGAGTCCATTTCAGCTCTCATGGCCTCCTTACATTGAGCATGGCCTCCATTGGTCTCAATCCTGAGCCCATCACATGGACCCTATGGGCCCAACACTTACATTAAGTGGTCCATGGGCCAAGCCATCTTATAAAAACTCAGGGACTGTGGGCAGGTGCAAGATTAGACCATCAGGTACTATCCTAAATGGTCTTACAATTAACCTCTCAGCCCTTAATGATCAAGCACTACCCGACAAGAGATGACCTCTCCCTCGGCTGCAAGGAATAGTGCCGCACTCTCTACTCACATGGATCCCAGGAATTAAAACCAATTGCAATATATATATGTATATTAATTTTGCAAAATAAAATTCCAACGATTGAAATCAACTGTCGGCAGTTTGGTTTCCATCAGAGATAGTGCATTCCGGATCATTACCTTTGTCCGACAAAGGGGTTGATCCTGTCACTATGATTACCCACTCAGATGAATTCTTAGACTGCCCCAACATGCCCAGGTTTTGACCCCTGCTAAGGATCTCACTGATTGACATATCAAAGACAGCCCGATCCGACACCTAGGAAAGTATCATAATCGAGTCTAGGGGTCAGGTGTAACTTTTCAGTTTTACCCATTTGTCTCCAAGGTCTAGGGCAATACTAAAAATCTAGTCTGGTTCAAGGATTCGAGTAATCCCATACTGCATGTGCCTTGGGTCTCACCCTGGTGGCCGACACAGGCCATCCCAACACTTGGTGGCACACCAGTATCAGCCTTGGCAGGATAAATCTCCCTAGACTTATCCAATGACTGTGAACATTTAAAACTAACACGTGTCTCATTAAGTGTCCAGTTTTAAGGTCTTACACAGAATTATACCAAACAACATGAATCAAACATGCACTTTATTTATTTACACTAAATATCAAAAGTACATCAAATCAGATTGAAGCTAAGGGCATACAAAAACTGTCTAAAAGAGGGAGCATCTGGAGGTTAATTATTTTCAACCATATTCATCATATGGTAATATGCTAGCTCACCTGGTAGCTCTGAAAGGCTTTCAAGAGACTTGCTAATGTATGGAGTTTTCTAGCTTGGACTGCTAGAGTAGAGGAGTGAGGGGAAGGTTATATGGTTGAGAGTGAGGTAGGAAACAAGATGGTATGATCCCCACTTTATATGAGAGAAACTTGAAGTAGGAAAAAAGTTGTGCAAATTTTACATCAATTTTTGGGATGCAAAAATTGTAATTCCAATGAGTAAAAATGAGACAAAAAAAGTATAAATTTGTATAAATTTAGCATAAGTGCAAATCATAGTTTGAAAAATGAATATGACACTCCACTTCAAAATATGTATTGCTCCATATTTGCACTACAAACAAAATAGAGCCTAAAAATCTTGTATTCTCCCCAAGAAAATGAATTAAAGTGTGGAGATGATGGGATTAGTGGTGAATCATGTCTTCATTGATTCAAGTGTTATGAATGTTATGAATGATCTTCGCATCTCCCTTAGAGATATAGAGAGAGGAGCAATGTTTTTAAAACTGGATGGTCAGGGAATCATTGTGGGGATCGATTCCTAGGTCGAATTGTTCGACTGTTCAGTTTGAATGGACGGTCTACTCTAACAAAAATTAAAAAATTAAAAAAAATGGTCAAAACCATTGTTCAAGTCATCGGCTCAATGGTTCAACCACCTAGATCAGTGGTTCTTTAACCAAATCAACCATTTTTGGCTAAAAAACGGTTTTGGGGTGAACACATAACTGGTCAGATGACTAATTCCTGATTTTTTTAGTCTGACCATCCGGTCCAATCCGGTTTTGAAAACACCAGAGAGGAGTCTTTTTTTCTTTATATTACTCTTAATTTCATAAATATTGCTTGGTCAATAAAAGATATAATCAATGACTATAATCGTATAAAGACATAGAGACGATGCCGACATACACGTGTTTGGTGACTACTTCAAAGTGAAACTGGTTTCGTAAAATAACAAGAAAAAGCAACGATGCATTTGATCTGCTGAAAATGAAAATCTCTCACATAGACCATAGTGGGATGAATCTACGTACATATATTATCACTTCCATTCCTTTGATAGTAGGTACTGGCAATTATCTTTGCTGGGAAATTGCTCTCGAGAAAGTGACAACAAATGTACGTAAAATGTTCAATTATTTAGGCTATGTTTGAAAAAATGCAAATATGTGTGAATGCAAATATGTAGAGTGTAAAATGGTTTATATAATTTGTAAAATTGGGTTAGTTTTGCATTGACAAATTTATCTTCTTACCAAATAGACTTTTAGCTGTAATCGATGCAAAAACGAATTTTAATAAATTATATGTTTTTTTTTTATCAAAAGCCACTTGAATGAAAATTTACTTCTTTTTTATTGATGTACTTTTACATCTTATTATCGATGTAAATATGCATTGGCCTGTCATTCGTCAATGCAAAAATATAATATTATCGAACACAAACAAAAATGAACCATGAGTGCAAATTTATCCTAAACCGGGATTTACACTCTATTTGCATCGCTTCCAAATGCAGCCTTAGGATACAAAATCAATACCTCCTTAGACATTTATATTTGCCAACCAATCTAGATTTCCTCTTCATAGAATGGCCTTTCACAATTATCTCTCATCATTGTATGAATGAAAAGATACAAATATGAAAAATATTTTCGATGTACAATTGCAACTTGCTGTGAGGTGGGTTTGTGGCACAGTGGAGAGGATATTCGAACTCCTCATCAACAGCTTATTAAGGCCCTATTCGTTTTTATAATTACTTGGGCAATATATATTTATCTAGGCAAGTTCTTCTCAAAAACAATTTGTTCATTAAACCTTGCAGGAGGTATCAATTACCTGGATTCTCATGTATCCTAAATTACTGTTGGACCCAATATAACGGTAAAAGAACATGGATATTGTGGCAAATTACCTGTTAACAGACTTGTCTCACTAAATATTGGCAAACAAACAGGACCTAAGAATTAAGGCAGTTATCATCCAAATCGACTTAGATCAGGGAAAAACAAACTTTAAAAGGTTACAGTACGGATGGAAGTGCAACTCACGTTGTAATGTAGATGTGTGGACTATCGGATTCGTGAAGAACACGCATGTCCCACAGTCCCTGTCACCTTGACTTCTCATTGTCTCGTCTGGCCGATTGCCGGTTTCTCTGACAAACAAGTCAATTCGAGTGGGAAGAGAGTTAACAACATAAATAGCCTCTGCCTTCCTCCTCGGTCATCAAACATACACACGCACACAGAAGAAAAAGGGGCTCATCCATCCTCTCTCATGTGCTTGTGTTCCTGTGATTATAAAGATATTACGGTTTGGCATCCAGTTAATCTGAAATCCGATCTTTGAAAAGCAAAATAACTCAGAATATTTTTGAGCTTTGATCTTTAAAAATTTATTTTTCTACTTTTTGGATCTCTGAATGCAGTGAAGTTGTTGACGAGGATTAAGCGTGTAGCCAATCCAAAGGATCCACTATTTGGTGGTTGGTTTGGATTGGCCGCATAATCCCTCCACATAGCAAAAATGGGTTTGGAGTATGGAAGCTCCCTTACCTAGCCCAATTATAAAAACCTTTTCAACTACTTAGGTTGAGTCAGTATGAATATTAAGTCACATTTAACATGTATTATTGTTTATGATGGAGGCAAGGACTATTATTTCCTATCCTTCAGTTCTGATTAAAAATGCAACCGAAATTGATAAATTTATATTTCTGAAATTGGTTTAGATTCTTAAGTTTCAGGGCAAGGATTGATTAGACGAAAATAAAGTATAAAAAGCTCCAATAATGGAATAAATATAGATTTGACACCATTTCAGTTTCTTCTTTCATAGTACATTTAGGGGCCATTGTATGGTGTAATGGTAAATTCTGAACGTGGGCTTGAATCCGACATCTACTACTTTGTGCTAAAAATGCCAAAAGTTAAGACATATCCAGTTGTACTATGCTGAGATAGTGAGATGTGCATATGGGGCGCCCTCTTTGGGGTGCCAATGTGAACTCATCTTCCCTTTAAATATTTTTTTGATCAATATCTTCTCTTTACATCTTGCTGATGGCAATTGGTGAATCAACCAACCCTGGAGGAGGTTCACTTTGAAGTTTCACAAGTTCATCAACATTGAACCTGACTAGGTGACCGTGGCTTAGCCAAAGTAGGCTACTTCTGTTTGGATTCCAAGGAAATCTGAGAGCTAGTAAATTGTCTCGTCCTGTGTCACCCGCTTGTGTCTGGCTCATGGGCAAATAAAATGCCATAAAAAGGGGAAAAAAACAAAACATATGCACTTTATGTAAAGAGAAAATATGATCAATACCTAAAGCACCAGAATAATACACGCCTGATTTTGGATCATAGTAATAGCCATTAGCTTGGTTGTAGTAACATCCTGAAATATTCCAAGTTTCCAACAGAGGGTGGGCCTCGGCAAAACCGTTGGGTTGCTCCATTGCAACCTGGGTGACTGGGGTTCAAATATTGGAAAATGGAAATAGCGTCTTTGTAGGTGCAGGGTTAAGGTTATGTACATCTATCCCTCCCCAGACGGGCATTGGCAGAATCTAGTGCACTGAGGCCTGGCCTGGCCTTTTTATTCAAGTTGGCTAACTCTGCCATCACTAGAAGCCCTTTCAACTTGAACAGCACCACAAATTGAAAAAAAAAAAAAAGGAACTCAAAAAATTTACTGGTCTACCATTACCAAGCATTAAAAAAGGAATATTTCTCTTGGAGCAACAGGTACTAGTGCCACTAACATTATCATCTCTGTAAGCTAGTGAACATTTACAAGTCTATCGACTCCCCTAATGAGCTTCTACAACACAAGCATTAGATTCTCTGGACTCATGGAAAGTTGCTAAATCCTTTTGTAGCTTCCTAGCAAACAAATTTGGGCAGAAGACAACCATCATCAACTCAAGGAAAAAAAACTACCAGTAAACTGTTCCTCAAAAAATATCCAATTCGTTTTATGGGTGCTGATAAAATATCCCATTTATATGTACATGTCCACTAAAAATCACAAATAATCTTTTAAGTCAAATATCATATGCATAATCATGAAAAAAGAGATACCAAATGATTCTCCAGACACAAGGGGATACTCAACGTTGTTTCCTTTCGATCAGAACAGGGACTGGAACTTCATCGGAAATAAGGAGGGGAATATCACAACTTGCATTTGATCAAAACTTAATTGCTTGAAGGCTTACTATTGCTTTAGTTACACTTCCACCCCTGGACCTGGCCCCCCAAACCAGGTTAGTCCTTTCTACTCTTTCATTTGCAAGTGAGCAAGGCTTGTTAGATCTTGGGGGGCAATTGGACAAGCAGTTCATATTTGTTGCACAAACCTTTGTTTCTTAATTAAATGCGTAAGGGCTAAGGGTCCAAGAACCAGAAGCTGTGAAGGTGAACCTTGAAATAACCGCTTTATCCATTCAACAAATAAATTAGATAAATTTGAAGAAGAGGCCAATTTTAGCTCTTAAGGCTCAGTTTGGAAAGAGTGCAAATGCAAATATGTACGGCGTAAATACATACAAAATAATACAAAATATAAGGTTTTACACTCTATATATTTGCATTTGTACTCCTTCCAAACTCAGCCTAATGAGTTAGTTCCTATCCTACTCCTTATGTTGGTTGACGTGTGAATGTGTAAGGTTAAAAATGGTTTTAGATCTAATAATAGTAATTTTCCATCAACACATCCATAAAATGTTCTAGCAGAGATGAACATGTTGAAATGAGTAGAAAGACTAGAACGAAAAAAAATGTAAAAGCAAATGTGACCATTCAATAGAAATGAAAGTAGTTCACTAAGGCAGTTCAGTCATGTAAATAAAAGACCACTTGCTTCCCTATTGAATCTGATTCTGATGCAATTTGAGGTTTCAAACATGGCTACAGGTAGGCAGGACAGGAGATGGAGCATAACAGTAACAGACCTCAGAAACTCACAATTTAACAAAAGGTTGGCCCTTGATGCATAGGAAATGTTAAAGAAGATTTCACAATAGTTGGGGACTTGGGACCTTCTAAGATTGAGGGGCTTTCAGAGAGAATCCAAGGATCATGACTACTATAGACTCTGGCCATATCAGATTTAAATTAGAAAACTCCTTAGCAACAAATCTGTTCTTTTCTTCTTTTTTTTTTTGGATTGGAATATATTAATTTAAAAAGAGAGGAGTGCAAGTTCTTGCCCCTTCCAAGAAGCAGGGTGAAAGGGACCATAGTTCAAGGATTGAAATAATATTTGAAAACTGAGTTGGAAACACTAAAAAACATAATGCTACCCTGAATTAGGAAGACCCTAGTAAAAAGTTAGACAATTAACTTATCCAAATGTTGTCTTAATTCATGGGAACGAGAGTCCTCTTTTCATTCTTTCTTTTAAGTGAAACAATCTTGTCAAAAATTAGAAGCCCACAGTACACAATGAACTCTAGCAAGTACCAACTTTTAGTCTAACTTTTGCACTTGAAGAAAAGGCTTCCGGAGAATTTCATCAGTCAAAACTTGTCTTGGTAATACAGAACCTTGGCAAGAAAAAAAACAAGTTCAAGTCTTGAATGCATTACTTTTTCAAAGACATAAAAGAAATGCATTATCTTGACAAGTGCTTCTGTCAAAACAGATGAATTTTGAATTGATTTAACAAAATGCAGCCAGCATAGGCTATTAGCCTATTATTCATTTACTTTTTTTAAGAAAATGTGGCAAACCAGGTGATCATGGTCCAAATTTATATAAAATTATACATATATCAGCCTACAAACAAAGTCAAGAATAACCAGAAATTAGAACTTTAACCCTAAGAACAAGGACTAATGGACTATTGTTGCTCACAATCTAGAGGTTACAGAGCTATGAATCCTAAGAACAAGAACAAGTCAATACTAATAATATTCTTGTTGTATATCTTATTTATATAAAGTCAAGACACTTTGCAACACCAAAGGAAGAATATGCAAGAATTACAAGGGGAGGATTTGTAAGCAAGCAGAAATAGGTTACAGAGGTCGCAGTTCTTGTAATTCTGTAAGAACCTGCCCATAGAAGGTTCTTGCGATTATCAGGGCTGTGAATCCTAATGAGAGGAGCCTTATCTATGGACTCTGGAAGCCAACAGATTCTCCGAAAATCCGGACTTCACCTTTTCTGTTCTCTGCCTTCTCTCTATTGCTCTGTTTAAAGCTTCCTTACGTGAACGCGACGAAGCTGAGCAACAATACAATCTGAAGTCTAGACAGACCGATCGATCCATTCCCCACTTGAGAAAAATAAAAATAAATTTTCATTGAAGGGCTTTTTTTTAACAAAAATAATAACTTCCATAAAACCGCTGCAACACATCCATCTTAGGAATTTGAAAATAAAAAGAAAATTGCTGAAGGTGAGGATCCTTGTGTGAAGACTGAAACCAACTAGGTTTAATCAAATACTTGAAAAAAAAAAACGGAAGAAATAAAGAAGCATCCGAACTCTCATAGTTAAAAAAAAAAAAAAAAAAAAAGAACGAAACAAAAAACAGAAAAATGCTAACTGTCATTAGAGGACCATGGTTTAAACGTTATGCTTCCTCAATTCCTCCTACCCTTTCCCTTACCATGGCGCTTGCCTTTTTTCAGCTTTAATTTCTTCTTCAACTTCTTTCCTACACCACCAGCTGGTTTTAGGGAGCTTGAGTTCTGATTACATGCAGCAATACTATCAGCCATCTCAATATCCATGCCTGTATTGGTAGAGGTGGTTTCCATTCCGGTGGTGGTATTGGTGTTGTGCGAACGTACAGGCAGCTTTGGAGCAGCAAGGGCAGCTTCTTGAGCAGCGAGCTTTGCCGCTTCTTTCTTCTCATAGAAAGGCTCCGCAATTTCTCTCCTGATCGTCCTCAATCTCTTCTCCCTTTTCGATCTTTGCGACTTCGCCATCGCCGAAAACCACAATCAGTGTAGGTCTTGGTTGCGTTCCCTTGCACTCTGTGTTTTTAGGGCTTTTTCTTGACAATTATACGACCGAAGAAAATTGCAGCTTGCAGGTCAAGGGTTTCTTGAACTCTCGGAACCCTAAGCCAAGGTTTATAATACAACTACTCGGGACCCGTGTGATGCACGGATTTTATTAAGAAAATCCGATTAAAGGTGCTTTTTTTGGTAAAAATCCGATTAAAGGTGTTCATCTAACTTATCTAAGTCCAATTAAACCTTTTTTTTATTATGTATGGTCTATTTAGATCACAATTAAGTTGCATTTTAGTGAGACTGGCAAATTTACAATGGTCCGGATAAATCTGTATTATATTTTTATCTTAATGTTAAACTTTTATTTGTTTTAGAATTTTATGATTTGTAGTTATTTATGTATTATTTTTACATAGAAGTATGGGCAAGCCCATTGCAGAACTCTGATTTCGACTATACATATACAACATTTCAAAAGGTCAATTACCCCCACCCTATGCACTAATGCCCATGTGTGAATTGACATCAATTCTGAGCTAGCACTTACTCCAGCTGTATTTTGTGCTTATGAATTTTGTCCCTGGGTTGAACCGACACTCTCCCTTTTTTTAAGTAAAAATATCTTTTACCCAAATATTTTTTGGTTTGTAATTATTTCTATTTAAAGAAAATTAATGCATTGCATCAACATTTTATGGAAGGTTTTTTGTTAAGGTCAAAATATATATAGGAGAGTTCATAGGATTATTAGAAAACCCAATAAAGCTTTTATAATTTTCCATATTTTAAATAATTTAGGTTGATTTTAAATTAATTAAACTAGATTTAAGATGAATACATTTTAGGGAAAATTTTTTAAACTATCATTATGGTTTAGCTATTTAATTAACTCTACCCTTACTGTTTACATAGTGCTAACAAAAAAGAAATGAAATATCAAATTTACCCTCCACTATTCCTCAAATTTTTAAAACAAAACTCAATTGATAAAAATGGGAGCGACCTTTGTCCCTCAATTTCAACCCAATTCATGTTGTTCTCTCTTCTTAATAGCAAAGCTTCCCTGCTTCAAACTAGTTTTTTAATCAAACAGTTGCTTCCACATTCCTCTCTCTCTCTCTCTCTCTCACTCTCTCAAGAAATTAAAAAGTAAAAGAGGAAAAAAAATGGAAACAATAGAGAGACATGAAGGCTCCGTTTGGTTTGTGGGGAGATTTGGGTGGGATGGGATGGGATGGGAAAGTGTAAAAAATTAACTTTCCAATGTTTGTTTTTATACATGGAAAAATAAAGGAAAAGCACTATTGGTTCTTCGCCGAAAGAAGAAGAAGAAGGTGAGGGAGGAAGATGGGAAGAATAGGAAGAAGAAGAAGGCGAGGGAGAATCCCCTCTACAATCTGGTCTTAAAAATCCCCTCTACCCTCTTCTCTTTTCAATTTGGTCTTAAAAATCACCCCTATCTCATCTCCCCCTGTCCAATCCCAATTCAGATAAAAGGAATTATCAGTTTCATCATGAAAGGAATTATCAGCATAACAAACCGATGAAAGGAATTATCAGCATTATGAGATTTATCTAAACTATATGTCAACTTGAGATGATGGATTAATAGGGGATAGCTTCTTCTTTCGACTGGTTTGTCTTGGAAAGGGTTTATGCTTGAGGAAGGACCTGGGAGACTTATGAGAGGGGGATATTTTCTCTAGTGAAAATTTCTTGGATTAGGATCGAGTTCGATCTGTGATTGTATGTCGTAACCAGAGAAGATCTGAAAAATCTCATGCCTAAACCTTCTTCCTCTGGTGATGGCTGCGGTTTGCTCCTAAACGGTGATGATCCTTTGTAGAGAAGAAAAGAGGCAATGTCATCAAGATTGAAGACAACGAATCAGTGACCGAAGAAGAAAAAACTAAGAAGAAGGGGAAGGAGAAAGTGAGATGTAGAAAGAGAGAATGAAGGAAGAAAGTGGGGGAAAAGAGTTCTGACGAGAGGGATTGCAATACAATCTACCGCTGCAACGGAGATAGGAGTAAAGAAAGGGGAGGAAGACAGGAAGAATAGGAAGAAGAAGAAGGTGAGGGAGAAGAGAGAAAAGGAAGATGGAGGGAGATCGTTGTAGATCCATCGCAGATCACCGCTGCCTCTCACACTGGTTCCTTGCCATCATCTGGTGAAGAAGAAGGCCAATAACAGTGGTTCTTTGCCAATTCGATGGTAACAATGGTTTCTCATTTTTTTCCACCGGGGTCGCACGATTTTGGTGCGACCTCGATTCCATGATTTTGGGATTTGACATCCCACATTTTTCTCATCCCATCCCTCTATTTCCCTTTTTCTCATCCCCATCCCACAAACCAAATGGAGCCGAAGCAGATTAACTGAGAAAAACAAAAGCATTCCCCCCTCTCTCTGAAAAGCTTTCTACTCTTATATTGTTTGTTGAAGAGAAGAGAGAGAAGCAACTAATGACTCACCGGCTTTCTTTCTATCTTTAGAGCTAGAAATCCTTGGAGAAGGAAGAGATTGTGTTGGGAAACCCTAGAATTGGAAATTGAGAAGCTAAGGATTTGGGGATTTGTGTGTCATTCGAATGTGAGAGCCTTAAATCTGTCATGGCCAATCTTCTAGGCGGTGGGGAGGGTGTTTCATCGGCTACAACGGTTTCGAAGTTGAGTGGCAGCAGAAGTGGCATTGGTAGAAGGAATGACCATTCTTCGAGGAATGAGGTGGTGCCAACATCAGTGTCGACACCACCATTGACAGTTTCGAGATAATTTAAGGAATGGAAGACGTGGAAGAGGCGGACGCCAATGTGGCCAAGTTTGAATGCGAATGAGTTTATAAATCTATTGCATGGGTCGGATCCAGTGAAGGTTGAGCTCAACTAGTTGGAGAATGAAGTTAGAGGTGGGAATGCGATTTGATCTAGTGGTTTTTGGGGAGGTTTGGAGGTGTTTTGGGGGCGATTCTTGTGTTTATGGGGCTTTTGTGTTGCGTGCCATTTTTTTTACTTGCCTTTGAAAACAAGGATTGAGAATTAAGGGAGGCTCAGATGGAGATCAAGGCATTGAAATTGTCAGAACACTTGAGAAAAGGTCATTGAAGAGGTTGCACCAAGACGTTGAATATGTTTAAGCATTAAAATTGTCCAACAAGGACATCTGACAATGACCACAAGCAAGTCTGCAACCAAGATGTTGAATCCAAAGAGTAGAGCAGACATCCAAGGGACATCCAATGATGACGACGACAAAGTAGAGCAAAGAGAGAAAGAAAGCCAACAAAAGAAAAAGCCAGAAAGAGAGAAGAAGAGGAGTTTCAAATTCATATGTCGAATCCAAAGAGTGGCGCGATCAGCAACAAAGGAGAAGTTAGTCTGGATTCTGATGAAGCCAAGAAGCTTAGGGCAGGAAGGAAGAAGACGAAGAAAGAGAAAAGTGGGGTTTCAGATTCATACATTGAATGAAGAGTGGTGTGGTGGTTGTCGAAGGAGAAGATGGTCTAGATTCCGATGAAGCCAAGAAGCTTGGGGTGGTCAACAAGGCCATCATTGTCACCAAACTTGCGAGAACCAAAGGAGAACGATGGAATGTCATGGGGGTAGTTCGCCAATGGAGGCCAGGACAAGCCTAATGTGTGCTAGAAGGCTAGGAGTTGCCCGATGAAATGGCTCCACCAAGGTTAGTGGCACTGGATCATGACCTCAAGGCTCATGGCAAGGGCTCTCTATGGCTTTGACCAGTCCATGGAAGGCACCTCTTACATGCCAAAGGGGGATGGCCATGATGAGAGGCGATTTGCCGTCAATAAGAAGGGACTCCTGTATGCCGATGATGCTAGGCACATATTGTGCTGATAATGATAGGCAACTACTGGGCCTGAACACAACTTAGACATGGAGCTGGTGAGGTGTAGGGACATGCTTAAGCCATACCTGCATTCCAAGCTTCCCTTTAGTGTGCGTGGCACAGTGCCAGTCCATGCACTGTCCCCATGAGCATGTGTGCACCCATGAGGAACCCTGGTAGCCCTACTAACCATTAACCAGGGATGCCCCGCAAGGGAAGTTGGTCTAAGAGTGCCAAGGTTAGGCATCCAAGGAGGTCAACCATCCCTCCTCAAAGAGTACATTAAGCTTTTGGTGGTCTGCCAATAGGAAACATGATTTCTCCCAATAATCATACCGGCAAAATTTACGATAGTGCCACTCAACGAAAGCCCGCCAAGCATATGCAAGGATAAGCCTGTGTTAGACCATAATGGGCTCCCCCACTCAATCCATTGTCATCCTCGACAATGGCTCCTTTGTAAATGGGCGTCTATGTTCGCGCCATCCACGAGTGCTCCAGTTAAGGGCTACCTGGTCAACCTGGGTCTCACCTATGTTGGTGTCCATGATGGGGACGCAACCATTTCACCATGCCAGCTTGCCTAGACTTCACCCACTGTGTTGAGGTTACTTAAACTGTGCAATGGCTATATCATCGAAATGTGTGTGAGAAGGGCCCTCGAAGAAATTGAATGTGTCATGCTTCACGAAGGTCCACCCCATGTATTCTCTTTACCTCAAGGCTCAATCGTCTTCTTGGTAACTTTTCGATGGTGCTACTGAACACAATGTGATAGGTCTTCTCCTGCTATTGGCATAGTGTGTTGGGTACCCTTTCACCATGCTAGCCTACAAACTTTACCTCATCATGTTCGGATTACTCAAACCTAGCCATGGCTTATGCTCTCTTGGCCCTTGAAACTACACTTCACCTTGTCGACTCGGGCTACTCTTCGCTTTGAGGGGGCCCCAATGCGTGCTGCCTCAAGGATCCGACCGAGTGCAAGTGTGGCAACTTTTCCCCATTATGTTGCTAAACATGCACTCGCCTTTGTGATGTCTAGTTGCCGCAAATGTTCTGCCTTGTGTGAACTGAGCATGTCCTCCAATGCATTTCCAGTGTAGGGCCGCCATGCTCCAACGGCCAATGTACCCACATTCCTAACATTTCAACATTGTGGCTTCAATCGAGGACCCATTTAGGTGCAAAACTACCACTTCAGTGATATTCCTTGACCAACCGTCGACACCAACCAATTTCGGACTATTGTCCTCGCCTTAGTAGTGCCTCAAACAAGCTACAAAACAATGGTTCATCCGTCATGAAACCAAGATGTAAGTGCACCACCCACACCTCACTAAAATGAACAATGACTGATGTCCGTGAGGAAGCATGGCACTCTCCCACTCAAACCACCGCAATATACCTTCCAAGAAATGGCCCATGCATTTGCCCCCGCATGAGTGCTACTTCGGGGTCATTGGAATGGGGACACGATGAATGGCCTCTTGCTAGGCCTAATGAGAAATCTTGCTTGTACCCAAGTAGAAGTGTCGAGGGACCGCACCCCACAATGTGCTGCTTGTTGAGATGAATGCTTCAATGGGCTCTATGTGCTCTAATACCAACTATGTCAAAGAATTTGTGGCATTGATGCTTGAGATCTCTGGCATGTCAGACAATGACCTTTTGTTCAATTTCATTGACAGTCTCAAACCATGAGCTGCGCTTGAACTTCAACTGCGCGGGGTGAAGGACCTCGCCACAGCCATGGCTGTAGCTGAGCAGCTTGTTGATCTAAGGACACCTTATGAAGAAGACCAAAAGCCATCCAATCCACGTACCATGAGTTTGAGTGGGGGAGATCAACAATCACCCTCTACATAGGAGAAACCAGTGCACACTGATAAGCCTAACAATTACCAACAAGGAAAGAAGCCACAAGGAGCCCAAAGCTATCAGGGCCACCGGTACACTAGGAGACCTACGACTCCTCCCACACCTTGTTACATTTGCAATGGAAAGCGCTAGACTAGCAACTGTCCCATGTAGAAGAAAATGAATGCCCTCATCGCCAAACTCAATGATGATGAAGAGTGTGATGAGGAGAAGCTTACATCGACAACGAGAGTAGGTGCCCTCCAACTTATAAATGCCATGGTAAAGAAAGAGGCCACATCTAAGGGGCCCACCAAAGCCCATGAGGGGCTGAAATATATAGGCAACACCCTCAATGGGAGGCCAACCCAGGAATTGGCGGACATTGGGGCCACCCACAACTTCATCTTTCTTGCAGAGGCAAAGTGACTTGGTTTGACCACTATCAAACAAACAAGGTGGATCAAGGCCGTCAATTCGGGGGACAAGGCAGTAGAAGTCATGGCCCATGGAGTAGACCTACAAGTGGGACCATGGAAAGGCAAAGTCAACTTATTTGTGGTTCCCTTGGATGATTTTCAAGTTACCTTCAGAGTGGAGTTCTTGACACAGGCAGAAGCAACCCTCATGCCACACCTTGACAACTTACTCATCTTGGACGAGCATTCTCCATACATGATCCCAGTGATATCAACCCTCAAGATGCATGGGAAGTAGCATTCAACCCTACAACTGTACCAAGATACAAGCAACCATGAAACCAGTGTCGTGCCAACAAGGAAGAGCCCCACTCCAACATCTCACATTAGCATCGGAACGGGTCGGGAAGTCATCACCAAGAAGAAGTCTCCCCCAAAGCTGTTCCAGCACCAGCACCAGCACCAACATCAACATCAACATCAGCAACAACATTAGCAGAAGCCAACTTTACAGTAGAAACCGCATATGCCCACAACTGATGGTCCCAAGAGAAGACCCAAGGCCAACTCCAACACCCAACTTACCTACCATAATGGGAAGAGAGTGCCACCCCAATTCAATAAGAACCATTCCAACACTCGGCCTCCATCTGACCTACTTAGTAGTCTAGTGAGGAGAGAACCTTGGGGAACATCACATGATTTACACATTCAAACAAACCAAGTCCAACTTTTGCTCCCAAACTTGCCTTTGCTAGTAGTGTAAGCCAACCTAGGCCTCGTTTTTGACATACCTTCAAGCCGCTAACCAAGGACTTAATTTAGCACCTAGCCTTAGGTCTCCCTAGCACCACAAGAACCTTCAAACCCATCACCCAAGCACTTGCCCAGGCCTTGGAAGAGAAGAAGTTCATGGAGCAATTGAAGAATCCTCCTTCACCAACATTAGACTCATGCCACAAGTAGAAGTTGGTCTTCGAGGATGAAGACTGAATTGAGTGGGGGAAACTGTCACAAGTGACCACTTTTCCGTGCCTTCATCACACCCATAGCATGTCGTCCGAGTGTCCAAGTGTGTCTTGGGTGGGGTATTGCATGTATTTTGTATGGGGGAATGTCAATGGCAATCTTGTAATTTTGTAGTATGATTTTTCACCATTTTGATATTTCTTTATGTCACTCCCCCAAAAGCTTAATGTACTCTTTGAGGGGAGGTAGGTAGTTGAGTGAATCAAGAGTGTGTAAAGGTTCAGCATGTGATCCCCTCGACACTAAACTATGTGCTTGTACTTGCCATCCATTAATGCAATACAAATAGCCTTTTGACTAATTCATGTGCCCTCTTGTTGTCTTTTCTTGTATTGTTGCTTGTTGCTTAAGCTTACTCATCACATTCGAGTGCTGCATGGGGCCCCAATGACTAGCCCCGTGACAAGAAGGTAATTCAAGATGGGGAGTGATTTGGGGCAAGCTAGAACGAATGGAACAACAAGGGTATTTTAGGAATTAAAAAAAATATTGGTCACGTTATGTCACATGTGAACGGAGGAAAGTTAATGGCAATGGAGGTTTTAGACAATTGTTATAAACAGTAGGGGTACTTTAAGACAATACATAAATAGTAAGGGTGAGTTAATCAATTAGCTAAACCATAAGGGTAGTTTAAGAAATTTATCCTAAATTTTTATTATTTTGTCTTTTTATTAAATCCTTATTAAATATAATTAATTATATTAAATTTTTATTTTTCAATAGAATTTAAGTTCATTAGTAAAAATTAATTATAAAACTAATAATTGTTAGATAATTTTATATTAGTCTTACATTACTTTTAAATGGATATTAGTTTTTAATTTATCTTATTACTTTTTTATTAGTTTATTTGTTGTATTATATTAATAAAAATATTTCTATTAATAATAATTAAAAAATATTTTTATTTAGTAAATTAATTTTACTATGATTAATTAATTTTTATTATTTCAAATGAAATATAAATGGATTATAATTTTTATGATTTTTGTTCAATGTTTTTAACTCATCATTAACTCAAACAGTTAAACCATACGAACCATCACTTAACCCTATTTCTAATTTTGGATTTCCTAAAACCTATTATTTTGTTAGAAATCGTTGATTTGGTAACAACCCATTCAACCTAGGTAGTTGAATCATTGACCCTTTTGATCTAGTCTTGGGTCATATGTTACGATATACAATGTATTGAAAATCCTCAAGAAGGCTTAACTTTGTGCTCAATTGTCTGATTGGGGTGATCTTTTTTTCATAGTATTTGGTATGGTTTTTGTTTGTTTGATAAATGGTGCCATGTCATCGCCAAATCAGCATTTATCCAATCATGCCGATTTGTATGCATAGGTATTGATAAAAGTTGGTCTTAATTTATGTGTGCGCCAACCGTTAGGGGAAACTTCATTTTAACGCTTCCCCCAACGGTTAAGCGTTTATTCACTGTTCCATTGATGTGGCGCCTAGTGGCGTCTAGTTGTCAACAAATCCCAGAAAAATGTTTACAAACGTTTATTTAATAAACAGAAGCCATGCCCAGCATATACTTTATTTTGGGTAAATTTTCATGATCTTTACAAACCCACTATACCAAGAAAAACTCATTTTTTGGTCTTAATTTTCAGTTTCCAACTTTTTTGTTTATAAAAAAATAAAAACTAAAATAAAAATACAAATTGAACGTAAATAATGGACACACACAAAATTGTAATTATATTATATTATATTATACATATACAAATGGATGATGTGTCATGGTTTGATTTGTCCAACTCGGACAGTTGAACTGTTGACGCATGACCTAGAGGCAAAAACTATTCAACCTCTAAGTTGATTTTTGAAACATTTGTTTTATTTGTTGAGTGAATTAAATAATATTTATTCTAAAATACAAATTAGCTAATTGATTAACTTAAAATACGAGAGTCAATGAAAGAGGCGAATTCTCATTGTTTTAATTTCTAAGATTAAAGAGGTTTATATAGATTGAGATACCGAATTTAAAATTCAAAATTTAAATGTATAGATAAGTTGATAAGTACAACAGGATAATGGATATCAAAGGTTGATAACAAGATAATGGTTATCTGGGGTTGATAAGCCCACATATAACTAGTTATTATTGTTATCCAGTTGATGACGTAGCCAGTATGGATTTATCTCTAGCGTCCCCCCTCATGCTGGATAGGGGTGGACCAATGGTTAGCTTGTCCTTGAGATGATGAAACCGTGTAGAGGGAAGTGGTTTAGTGAGCAAGTCAGCGAGCCAATCACTACTAGGAACATAATGTATGGAGAGCAGTTTCTTCGCAAATATGTCTCTGATGAAATGAACATCAAGTTCAATGTGTCTTGTGTGGCCATGATTGACAGGATTGTAGGCTAAGGATTTGGAACTCATGTTATCGCACCAAACAGTAGCAGGAAAGAGCTGAACGACAAGTTCAGAGAGGAGCATGGTGATCCAGGAGAGTTCTACAGCTATTGAGGCAAGGCACCAATACTCTACTTCTATACTAGACCTAGAGATTGTAAATTGCTTCTTCGAGCTCCAACACACAAGATTGGGGCCTAGAAATATAGAATAACCACTTTGAGAATGTCTATCAATGGGGCAGCTTGCCCAAACAGCATCAACAAAGGCAGTGAGAGTGAGAGATTTGGAGGGAAGAAGTGATAGTCCATGTGTGATAGTACCCTTCAAATAGCGAAGTATTCGCTTGACTACTGCCCAGTGAGTAGTGGTGGGAGCTTTAAGGAATTGGCATACTCTGTTTATAGAAAAACAAATGTCTGGGCGAGTTAATGTCACATATTGGAGCACACCAACAATGTTCCTATAAAAAGAAGGATCAGAGAGAGATTCACCCTGTGAGAAGTGAAGCCTAGTGCTAGCAGACATTGGGGTAGGGGTCAGTTTGGCTTCATGCATTTGAGCATGAGTTAACAGATCTGATATATACTTATGTTGTGACAAATGAAGACTAGAAGGAGAGCAAGTTAGCTCAATTCCCAAGAAATAGTGTGTTGGGACAAGCCCCCTCAAGGTGAACTAAGATGCTAAATCAGCGATGAGAGATGAAATAGAAGCAGAACTAGAGCCTATAACCAGAATGTCGTCGACATAAACTAGAATGATAAGAGTTTCCCCTTTGGTATGTTGAAGAAAAAGAGAGGAATTAGCCCGTGATTCAATGAATCCCAAGGTGAGAAGATAATCTCAAAGTCTAGTGAACCATGCCTGTGGGGCTTGCTTGAGGCCATACAAACTACAATTAAGCCAGTAAACATAGGAAGGGTACCAGGGTTCAACGAACCCAATAGGCTGCTTCATATACACTTCATCATAGTCAATACCAGCCTCTTGAGTGTATCCCTTAGCAATGAGACGAGCTTTGAAATGCTCAATTGCACCGTTTGATCGCCGCTTGATCTTATATACCCACCGATTGCCAATGATGTTTTTTATTGGGAGGAGGAGGAACTAGTGACCAAGTATTGTTGGATAATAATGCTTTATATTCATCTGCCATGGCAAGAACCCATCGAGGATCTTTTTGAGCCTGAAAGCAGCAGCTTGGCTCAATCTCATTGAGAGTGCTAGCCTGTAATGCATAGCGAGGATTCGACTTGAAGACACTACGCTTGGGTCGAGTCTCCATAGGATGAGTGGAGATAGCAAGAAGCACATTCTCAAGAGAGGGAGCAGAGGTGGTGGGAGGATCTGGCGGTTTAGTGAGGGTGCAATCTCAAAGGAGGGTAGAGTTGTACCTGTTGCTGAAGGAGTGTTGTGAGAAGCTTGCTGAAGTGGTGGGGGCCCAAGAATTGGCGATGCGGGGAGAGGAGATGCAGGATCATCTGTAGAGATACTGGCAAATGGGAAGTGCCCTTCATTGAAAACAACATTGCGAGAGATATACAAATGACCAATTGGAAAATGAAGGCACTTATAGCCATTGCAAGAGATATACAAACTAACCCATAAGCACATTCATCATAACAATATTCCAGTTTAGAACGCCGGTAGGGTTTGAGAGATGGATAACATGAGCAGCCAAAAACCCTAAGTAATGTGTAATCAGGAGTAGTTCCAAATAATTTAAACCATGGGGAAGCCATGGAAAGAGTTGGAGTAGGCAATCTGTTTATGAGAAAAACAGCAGCCTCAAATGCATAATACCACCTATTTTGAGGAACAGAGGCCGTAACCATGAGAGTTAAGCCTGTCTCCACAATAATGTGATGTCTACATTCCATAACACCATTTTGTTTGTGCGTATGAGGACAAAAATGCCCATGGAAGATCCCCATAGAATAGAAAGCATCAGTAAGAGGCATATACTCTATTCCTTCATCAGTCTGAACAACCTTGATTTTATAGTCCAATAAATTTTCAACATGATTTTTGAATGAAAGAAATAAGGATGGCGCCTGAGATTTAGCAGTCATAGGAAATATCCAACTAAATTTACTAAAAGCATCCACAAAAGATAAATAACATTTAAACCCTTCATTCGAAGTGGTGGGTGCAAGATCCCAAACATCAAAAAGAATTAATTCTAATGGTTTTGTAACAACTGAATTACTAGAAGAGAAAGGAAGAGAATGAGCTTTTCCTCTAAGACAGGCCGTACAGAAGGAAAAAGTTTTATTGGAAATAGGTAAATCATATTTGGAAATAATATGAGAAGTAGTCCTATGACTGGGATGTCCCAAACGCAAATGCCAAACACCCTTTGATGTGCGTTCTGCAATCAAAGCTGCAGGGCTGCTAGAAGAAATGGATTGCACCTTGTATAAGCCATCTTTAATTGGTCCTTCGAAAAGAGTTTTCTCCGTCATCCGATCCTTTACAAGAAAACCAAATGCATCAAATATAAATATTGCATAGTTATCCTTGCAGAATTGGCTCATTAATAAAAGATTTTTAGTGATCCGAGGCATATGCAAGATGTTATGTAAATCAAAGGATCCAGAGGAGGTGTGAATAGTGGAAGAACCAATATGAGAGATGGTTAAATTAATACCATTATCAACAATGATTTCCTCAGAACCATTGTATGCATTATGTAAGGACAAATTATTGAGGTCTGTAGTAAGGTGATTTGTGGCGCCAGAATCCGAATACTAGACTGAGTCACGAGAAGACCCTGCAGAAGATGTAGTGCGAGAGGCTACATTGGCATTATTGTTGGAAAACTTCTTCACCCCTAGAAGCTCTAGATACTTCCTGCAAGTGGTAGCAGTGTGCCCAACATATCCACAAATTTGGCAAACAACAGAAGTATCCTTAACACTAGGTCATTTAGAACCATTGTTGGGATGTTTCTTGTTGTCCGAAGAAGAAAACTGTTGGGGTTTATTTGAATAATACTGTTGTGAGTGTCCAAAAGTATTCCCCCTTTCTTGCTTGCAACATTAGTAGAGGGAGAATCAACAGAAATAGCATGGCGAACTAAATGCTTCTCAAAGGTAAGAAGCAAACTCTGCACATCTGGCATGGTCAGACCATCCAAACAAGCAGTAATTGTGATAACAAAAGTATCATATTCTGGTGGCAACCACCAAGAAGATAATGAATAAGATCTGAATCTGATATAAAATAATTAGAAGCAACAAGAGCATCAGAAATTCCTTTGATTTTCTAAATATAATCCACAACTAATAGGTCACCTTTTTTAATATGTGCTAACTCCAGCTTCAAATCATGGATCTTGGATTTGTTAGTGGAGGAAAATAAGTGGCTGAGCAGGTCCCATACTTCCTTAGAAGTTTTGCATCCTACGACTTGAGCAAGAACATGCTCTATGAGAGAAGAAAGAGGCCAACTCAATATGAGCTGATCCTGTTCATATCAAGAGATGAATTCGGGGTTGAACTGTTGATCATTGGTGCCAGGAAGAAATTTTGATGGACATGGCAATGATCCATCGACATATCCAATAAGTCGATACCCATTGAGTGTAGGGAAAAATTGCATGGACCATAAGAGATAATCGTATCTATCTAGGTGAACTGTGATAACATTCATGAAACTGGATAGAGTAAGCAATCCATTATTTCTGGAAGAGGACTCACCTTGAGAGTTGATCAAAGATTTTTGAGCAGACATGGCGTTAGTCTTCTAGGGCTCTGATACCATACGAGAGTCAATGAAAGAGGCGAATTTTCATTGTATTAATTTCTGAGATTACAAAGGTTTATATAGATTGAGATACAAAATTTAAAATTCAAAATTTAAATGTACAGATAAGTTGATAAGTAAAACAGGATAATGGTTATCGGAGGTTGATAACAAGATAATGGTTATCTGGGGTTGATAAGCCCATAGATAACTAGTTAGTTGTTATCCAACTGATGATGTGGCCAGTGTGGATTTATCTCTAGCATAAAATTTAACTATCTTTTAAGTTGAAGTAAATTATTTAACATAATAATATATCATTGAATATCTCAATATCAATATAATTACTTTTTATTGATAATAATAATCTAATATAAATATATCTAATGCATATAAAATTATAGCTAAATTGAAACGGATATAGATATAGGTAACGTTAATGAACTTTAGGCAATTTAACGGAATAATGAAGAGGAGGGAGAATCAATGGCATGAGTTGTTGATGGAGAGAGTTAATGGCATAATTAACTAGAAAGAGGAGTGGGAGTTAATTGGTGAATTGATGATAGGAGATAAAAGTCTTATAGCTTACTAGACACTTAAGTTATTTTTTTCAATTTTAAAATGAGAAAAATTAAAAAAAAAAAACAGAAAAAAAACAAGTGCTTCTCAAACACAACCAGAAAAAAGATAAACGCTTCTAAAAATAACCAGAAAGTAGGAAAGTGCGGTCCCATTGGGTCCGACAACCCCTAGTTTGGTCACTTCACCTCCTCCCCACTCTCTCTCTCTCTCTCTCTCTCTCTCTCTCTCTCTCTCTCTCTCTCCACCCCCAACATCCTTAGGTATTGAGATTATGTAAATAGTTCATCTGAATCTTTCGGACTGGATCTTGGACATCTAAAGTTCTTGGCCCTATTTATACTCACCCAATTCCATAAAAAAAAAGTTTTAATTCGAGATATTTCGTGACATGCCCAAAGCTTAGCTTTGTCAAACTTAAGCCCAGGTTGCAGCCTTTAGCATAGGTGCTAAGATGGGCCGAACCCATAATCACCACTGCCGTCCCCTTATCCATTACTCATGGGGTTGTAAATGGACCAGGCTTGGATTAGATACATCAAAATCCAAATCCAATCCAATTAGCAAAAAGGGGAATCTGAATCCAATTCAAACTCCACTCGGATTTGAAGATCCCACCTAGTTTGTATTTGAAATCTTACTGAGGGCCCTAATTCCACTCGCCCAATTCCATAAAAAAATCGTCATTTCTTTCTTTGTAATTATAATTTTATTTAATTATAATTCTATAAATTAATAATTAATTATAATTATAATGACAAAGTAATCACTACAACATAGGGAACGTTTAAGTAAAATATGTTAACAAATCTTCCAAAATGATAATAGTAATTAGGTTGTCATTCTCCATCCCATAAAAAAACTGTCAATTACATTTTGAAAAAAAATATTAAGATATAATGGAAAAAAGAAATAGAGAGGCAAGAAATTAAAATATGAAAATGCATGGAAAAACTAAGATGAATGCAAAGCTACAATGAAGCTTTACTAATCAAAGTGCAAAATAATATTAAAAATAATTTAATAGGTAAACAAAATTATAATGACAATAGTAATTACTACAATATTTAAGTAATATATTTTTTAAAAATTCTTCCAAAATTATAATAGTAATTAGGTTGTCGTTCTCCATAGCATAAAAATTGTCCTTTACATTTTGATAAAAAAATAATATATAATGAAAAAAGAAAGAGAAACACAAGGAAAAAGAAAAGCATAACTGAGATGAGTGAAATATAAATTCAAAGCAGAGATGAATGAAAAATGAGAAACATATAAAAACAGAGATGAATGCAAAAGTAAGATGAAACTTTACTAATCAAAATTAAAATAATATTAAATATAATACATTATCGCTTTTTTGAAATCAAAATGACTAAAGTAATAAGTGGTAAAAGATTATAATAATATTAAAAACATGAAAGAATAATTATTACAACCTCTTTTACTCACTTTTTCTACACGCATTTGTTTCTATTATACTCTTTCCAAATTGAATGGAGTCTTGGGGCACATATCTGCGGCACGTTGCTAATGGCAATAGCCGCAATACAAATTATACAATCTCCTGTATCCCCTCCTAATTTTTTTGGTAGAAAATCCCCTCCTTGTTGAATGAATTTCTACCATGAAAGAGCACAGAATTTTAAATGTTAAGACTTGGAATGAATTTCAACAACCAGTACTACAACCCAATTAGTTTAACCATTTAAGAATTAAGATAACCTCTCAAGTGTCTTCAACTCATGAGGTAGCAATTATCTAGGGTTTGGGCGGGGTGGACGGGAGAGACCCTGCCCAGCTCCCCATTACGTGGCCTGGACCCAAATATAATATAGTTAAGATCATAAGATGTCCTTAAATTTGCAGAGGCAACCAGTGGTGTTGACTCAAGCTGACATAATCTAAAATTAGCTCAAAACCGAACCAAGATCCTCTTTTTTTTTTTTTTTTGACAGCACAAAATTCACATGCAGTTGTAGGAGAGACGGTACTTGACAGTCTCAACCTTTGACTCAACAGGGATCTAGCTGGGCCAACTAAAAATATTGAACCGGGTTGATTTAGCTTTAGCCTTTACTAGCAGAGCATCCCACACAGACCAGCAGAGTGGAACTTTTCCCAATAAAACTGTAAATGCATTCCATGAAGAGAGAGGTCCGAATTAGTAACCCAACTAATAGATCCACACCCACTCAGACACGAGGCTCAGTCTGCCTGAACCCTTTTTCATCTGGCCAAAAACAAAGACACTTGCTTATCTCACAGGCACGCTTTTAGCAAAGCATCTAGGGCAGTTTGGATGCAATTTTAAGCACCCATTTTAATTAGATCCAGACCCCACCTAGGGATCTGTGAATCACAAAATCAAACCATCTACATCCGCTACTACCCCCACCACTGATCATGATTTAAGAGAGCTTATGCAGCACCACACAACATTTAGAACAAGTATTCAATACAATCCTAAAAACGAACTAGGGTCGTCAAAATTCAATTATTGTTCACCATGAGCTTCATGGTGATTCAATTACAACCCTGCAAACTATAAATAGCTACTGGTACAGAACTACATCCTACAGTTGTGGTGGCATCTGATGACTGCAATTCAGCTAACCTGCTGTTGGTGGCCACCATATATAGGATAAGCACCATAAGCTGCAGCATACATGCTTGGGTCATGAGGTGGTGGTATAACGTATCCATATCCATCATAAACCTGTCCTCCATAGTATGCTCCATTCCATTGATTAACAGGATCAATTCTCATCTGTCAAACCCAGCATATACAAATATCAAGTAAGAATTACAGTCACAGTCAAGTGAAAATGGTAGCATTAGATTCAATAAATTGGCTCGGAATAGCATTGTACGAAAAGATGAAACGAAAATGGTTACCTTGTTTGCTGGATTACGACCCCAAGAAAGGCGAACCGTCTGCTTGCCAATGACAATGCCATTCAACTTTTGTAAAGCCTCCTCAGCATTGGTTCTACCAAAAGATGTTAACCGGTAACTGGACTGAATGATGGCTGCAGAAGTTTTGAAATCTCACTGCATATATGCAAAAAAATAAGAATAAAAATGGCAGGAGGTGTACCTGTTCTCGAACTGCACGAAGCCACATCCTTTCCCAACTGGAATTTTTACCGAGATAATCTCACCATACTGAGAAAAAGGTTGCCTGAGATCTTCATCAGTGACACTGGGGTCAAGTCCTCCAACAAATATCTACAATGCAACATGAGTTAAAGAGAGCTAAAGGCAGACCAATCTTTGGGCAACAACAAGGGGGAGCTGCACTCACTGTTGTGTTAGTAGAATCACCATCAGATTGTCCACCTAGGCCAGATGCATTATTTGGTGCATATCCACCTACCAAGACCAAAGCTAATTATACAAAATTGAACAAGACTTTATGTGCAAAAATCCGGATTGGAAGAACCAGCTCAAAAAAAGGGCAAAAGAAATGCATCCTTCCAACTGTAATTTCAATCCAAAGATCTAAGACTAAGAACAATGAAAAATATAAAATAACAAACAGAAAACAAAAAAAAAAAGAAAAAAAAAACTTGGATTTTTATATTGCATGCCCAGGTCTATCTTAACCCAGAGATAGAAAAGCTCCAAGCAAAGAATGGAACATAAATAGTTAAAGTTGTATACATCTGTAGCAAGGAACTGATTTACTACAAAATAAATAAAAACAGACCTGGGCATTTAACCAAGGAAAAAAAAAAAAGATGATTGTACACTTCTCAGCTTCTGCACAAATAGAACTCTTTGATCTGGGAAGAGGGGAATTAGTCTGTCTCCATGGTACCTACTCCTGATTTTTCAGCCACTGCGCCACTGCTTTGTAGTCACCTTCTAAAATCAGATAATATAGATTACAGATTTTTGTAGGGTTGCAACTTGGGTTTGCCTGAGTTAACATTTTACACTGCTTCGGGCTTGGGCCTTCAGGCTGGGCCCATTCAAATTTTGACAAAATCCCAAATCAAGCCTGCCCAAGTTGCACCCCTAGATTTTTGCCACCCTTGAGGCCTTGTACAATAGCACTTATTTCTGCCTCTATGGAGTTTCCGCTGCCAATGGGACTTAAGAATAGAACCACTACATTACCCCATGCATCCCTAAAAGCTCCATCAAACCTCGATGATCCTGGATTTCCCCTGTTGCATCCATCAAATTTCATTTTAAGTAGACCTTCTTGGGGGAGAGAACAAGAAGTTGAACCTAGAGGGGCTTGGGCAGAAAGGATGCTACTACTATCTTCCAATTTCTTCCAATGTCTTCTTCTGTGAAAGGATCAAACAAATTCAAGGTCTTTACCCAATGCACAACCCTAATTGTAAGCTCAATAATGTTCTCAAAGGCTCTTACTTCATTGCTAAATAGTTGGTCATTTACTAAAATACCCCCTGTAGTTTAAAACACCTATAGTTCACAACCAATTTACTTAATCGACCTTCCATTAGATCGAAGTGGAAAATGACAGTTTTGGCCTTAGCATCTGTTTGGACCATTAATCTACAGAAAATATAAATGGAAATGTCACTCTTGCCCCTAATAAAACATGAGCAACAACTTTTTTTTGATCAATTTTATTCTCTATTCGAAGAAGGAAGACATGTTGCAAATTAATAACCTGGGAATCTGGGATGCACACTGTTCTCTCTTCTTCATTCTGCTGGAACCAATATTGTGTGGTAGATCTGAAAATCAAACAATAGTTCATTTTAAAAGCCCAATATGAAGTGCTAGGGTACTTTCAGAATAAAATACTGTAGGCCTATGCCCTTAAACATTTTCAATTCAGTATAGGTGGTCGAATTACCTTTTTCAGACGACAATATAAAATATTCTTGATAGAAGGTCGATTAAGTAAATCAGTTGCAAACTATAGGAGTTTTAGTAAAATGTAAAGTATAGGTAAGGTTTTAGAAAATCTGTGAAACTATAGGGGTGTTTTAGTAAATGACCCTAAATAGTTTCTCATTCTTTTCTTCCCAAATTGTCCATAGGATGGCCTAATACCATTGCAAAGAAAGCAAAGGTATTAGGCCATCTTTTTTCTTTATATCCTCGTCCTTTACAAAAACCCCTAAACTAGGGGTACAATCAAATCGACCTCTAATTGAATAGTTCGGGATCAAGTTCAATTAAACTCAATTCAAGATTTATTCTAATTGAGTTCAAATCTCAAGGTAAGCTCGATTAGTTATTCGAACTCGAGCTCAGCCATAAAGAGTTCGGGTCAAAATCTCACAAGCCTTGCCCCATTAATATTAATATTAATATATTATGATAATATATTATATTAAACAGAAAAAATAGATACAATCCAAAAATGATAGGTGACAAGACGGCACCTAGCAAAACAAAGCAAAATTAGCTTTGATCTAGAAAACATAGGCTGAACCAAAAATTGAAAGAGATTACACAGACTGAATTTTCCAACACATTCCAGAAATTCTCCCCCAAATCTTATGTACTGGCTTGATCAAAATATGGGAGCACCCAAACCCATTCCACTACTAGTTTCCCCACCCTCCAGTAATTTTAGCTGTCTTCGAACAGCCTTCTATTTCTTTCATTCCACAGAACCCAGCACACATCAAAGGGAATACAGCTTCATACTCCTTGCTTTCCTGCTTCCTCTAAATCTTGGCCAAGAAAATTTCTGCCATTGACCTTGGCTGAAACACTCTTTGCCCGAATAGAGAGGAGTAGAATTTCCAAATGATTTGTGTAGTCTTACAATAGAAGAATAAGTGAAAAAAGTCTCTTTTTTTATTATCAATAAGTGAAGAACAGACTCTTCATTCGAACAGCATAAACCCCAGAAATTTGCTAAGGAAAATCCCCTGCTTTTTAAGTGATCAACTGTTAGAATACTATCCAAAGCAACCAACCAAGCAAATGCTTCCACTCTAGGTGGAACAGGGTTCCCCCGGACTCACCCCATCTGATCTGAGACCAGCTGATCCTTCCTTCACCATTGCCAAGTAGAAGGATTTCACAGTGAACACCCCGTTCCTACACTCTTTCCACCACAGCCCATCACTCAAGGAGGATGAAACCTTAACCTTCTGTAACTTTTCCAACAGCTGGATACATTTTTCTATCTCCTGGTCCAGCAAGGTTCTTCTGAATTTGGGGCACCAAACAATCTGTTCTCCCCTCATTTCGAAACATTGATCAACTGTAATGTGATGCTCAGTCAGCTTGTAAAGCTTCAGGCATACCTAACATAGCTTCCCAACATCACACCACTCATCCTCCCAAAATCTTATCCTTGATCTGTCGCCCAACTTGAACCTGACTGCAGCTTTGAACTCTTGATTGCACTGCAATATTCCTTAAAAGACACTCACCCCATATTGGAAACCTCCCTTGACTCCCACCCAAACCTCACCATCCCATACTTCCCAACTACAACCCTCCTCCAGAGAGACTGACATCTCCACAGCCACTTACCCAAGAGAACCTTGTTGAAGATTTTGACCCTCCTAATACCCAAATCACCATTCCTTTTTGGCCTACACACCAAATGAAACTTCTTTCACCCCCAGTCCCTTCCCATAAAAAATCCTTTTGAAGCTTCTCAATTCTTTCCACAGTCTTTGCTGGAATCTTCAACAATAAAATAAACTACTACTCATCAAACCATGACTTCATAAACAAAATCATGTTCATATCAAGAATTACCAAGATAGAATCACTAAATAAAGCAAAATTAAAAATAACACAGATAAACTACTTAGAGATAGGATCTAGTAGTGAACAAAAATACAACAACCAGTTGAAGTGTTTTTTAATAAATAACAAGATCAGAATCAAGAGGAACAGTACAGCAGAAAGAGCAAAAGCTCAAATAAAATAGAGAAACAACCCCCCCCACTGATATGACTATCATCCCCCCATTACACACACCAAAACTAGGCACCAGGAAATCCACAGCTAGCATTGAATAGGTCATCCTCAATATGAACCTTCCCAATTCACCCTTCCTACTGCCTCCACTACCAAGCTGGTTGATAACCCAAAAATATAGCTTCTCTTATTTCATGCCTGAAAGCCTAAGGACCTCCTCCTTGGTGGCAGAGGGTGCGTCTAAAGTGGTTCAGAAGCACTTTCATGAACGCTAAGGAAGATTTTGGACTACAGGATGGATCCATTCTTTGAAAGACAGAATCTATGGTAAAAGCGAAATTGCTGTTTGGTTTGGCTTACAAAAAATAGTGTGGATAAGAGAAACCTTTTATCCCCAATAAGGAAGATTTTTCAGAGATCACTGTAAACAGTTAATAAGGTGTTTCATCTGGCTATCCATTGGCAAATTTTCAGAGAAACCTTGTTATGCCCTTTTCTGAAGGCTATTTAACCTTAGCATCATTTTAACAAAAAATAATAATAATAATAATAATAATAATAACTATCACCAGTCAATGGATGAAGTATTTGTTACAAGAAAAGGAATAGAATCAATGGAAGCATGTAATGATGACAAAATGATCTCACCAACTTAAACAAGAGAAAAACCAGTAAAACAATACCACCAATATTCTAGATGGATTTGCAAAGCTAGGATAGCTAGTATACCTTGAGAAGAATATTGTTGCTGTTGATATCCAGATGACTTTCTGGGGGTTGCAACACCTATGCGCATGGGCCTAGTAGAACAATAGACACCATTCATTTCAGTCATGGCTCGTGACCTCTCATTATCATCACCAAACCTCACAAAACCATAGCCTTTTGAACGACCAGTATTTGCATCAATGACAACTTTTGCACCTTTTACGGATGGATATCTACTGGCAAATGTTTCTTGCAATAAAGTATCAGTAACATCTGCGGCCAAATCGCCCACAAATATAGACCGGTCAGATCCAGCATCAGATCGCTTCTCGCCTGTGCTAAATGATGCCCAATTCAGGCGAAACGGATGATCTGTGTTAGGCATTGCTGTGCCATTGTAGTTCTGCAAGACTTTTTCGGCTGCTGCATGTGAAAAGAATTCAACAAATCCATAGCCCTCAGACTGACCAGTCTGCTTATTGCGAATAACCTTTATAGAAACAACCTGCACATATTAAAAAATGTCAAAAGATCAACAAAGGCAATACAAAATGATGACCGAATAGCTACTTGAAGTAATGGACTTGTTTGGGCTTGCCTCGAGGGGTGTGGCACAAAGGCGGCTCGTAGAATCAGGAATGTAATATGTTTTACATTACATTAGCTACTTGAAGTAATGCAATTGAGTGAAAAAAGAGATTAGAAGTTTTACATGCTTGAAAATGTTTTATATGTTTGATTTTATTTTTAAATTCTCATTTGAATATGCTTTACATCTTATGTTTATGTATTTTAATTTTAGATAATAGGTTTTTTAAAACATTATTTTAAAATTTAAGTTTATATTTTTTATTAATATTATGTTTAATATTTTTTTTGAAATTTCTGACATTTTTTTTGTATTTTTCCGCCTTGCTTCAAAAAGTGCATGCCTCGCCTTGCACCTTGCGCCTCAGGCGCAAATTGACCCTGCGACTTTTTTGCGCCTTGCACTTTTAAAACATTGACCCTACCACACTCTCCTTGAACAATCACCCACAACAAATAGGTGATCAAGACTTTCCTGTGACTAGAGCAAAAAAATACAAGGAAGGTTTGTAAAATATATATAAGTATCAACAAATCTTGAATAGGGAACCATAGTTTGCAAGGCACCAAGGCGAGGCTAGGTGACGGGGGCGCCTTGTCTCCTAGGTGTTGCCTAGGCAATTGGTTTTTTTATGTAGAAAACATAGGTCCTAGGGTAGTTCCCTAGGTACCATAACCATATTTTCTTAAGAATTATTCATAATTTTCATAAGAAAAGTAGAGAGTTCATGTTAAGGTATAGGAAATCAACATATTCATGAGAAGAAAAAGAAGAAGGAAAAGAAAATTCAAAAAATATAGGGGCTGAACCCTTATTTTTGTTATAAGAAAAGAAGAAAAGAAAATGTGTTGATTAGACAATATTTTAAGTTCTTCCTTACTTATTGGTTCGGGTTTTAAAGTCTTTGGGGGTTCAATACAGCATTTAGCAATGTTTATATTGATTAAACCCTAACAAGTAAGAAAATAATAAAAAAGAAATTAGTATATAAATACACAAAATGAATATTTTAGTTTAATAGTACCTATTTTATAATTATAATGTCAAAAAATAAAGAATAAAATATTATTTTATAATACATAGTACAAAACTATTTGGCAATTAGGCAAGGCAAGCCTCAAAGGGTGCCTTGTCTCCTAGGCATCGCCTTGACAACTATGTAGGGAACTTTTTTTCTAAACAGGTGATGCACAATGAAGTTATTGACTTATTTCTTAGAAATGCAATCCTTGAATCAAACCAACCAACTTAATGGGTTTGAACAAATTCCCAAGTTGGCTTGGTTGTAAAATACCAAATGTTGTACCTGTTAGGAGAGGCATTCTCCTCCATCCTTCTTCTATATAAGCCTAGTTAAGACAAAACACATAAGATCATTCCAGATTTCTATCAAGTATTGTGGACCTCTTCTTCTTAACTGACCTAGGTCCCAGTCATCCTACCTCAATATATATGAGACTCCAGCAGCCAGCATTACCCCTTACACAATCCCCATGAGTAAGCCTATCTACTAACACTTGAGAGTATTCCATAAATAAACATTTTGGGGCTCTTCTTCTTAACTGACCTAGGTCCTAGTCACCTACCACAAAAAAGACTCCAGCATTTCGTGTGGAGTCAGCATTACACCTTACACGATCCCCATAAGTATTTAATAGTACCCCATAAAGTTGCTATGTATCAAGCCAGAGGAAAGTGCCCATTTAGTCTGCAATACATAACATAGTAGTATTCCTCTCTTCAGCCTAAGTTTTGCCCATAACTTAGTAATTCCTCAGCTTTTTTTTTTTACAGTTTTTAAGGTTATGTTGCCTTATATTTCAATATTAAAGGCAGCATAGATTTCTTTTGCTATTTTTATTAATCATTGTTTAGAAATATCCTTAATTCTATGACTTATATTCATCTAGAAGATGTTAAATTTGTACCATCTCTCTTCAAAGGCCATCTCCAAAGCCACTTCCCTAATTGGGCTTCATTCTTCTGAACTAGGTTCCCTATCCCCAAGCCCCCTTCTTCCTTACTTTTATTGACTACCTCCCATCTAATTAGATGATCCTTCTTCACCTCCCTTGTTCCCACAAGAAATCCCTCATTACCTTTTCTAACTTCTTAGCCTCCCCTCGAGGGAATCCTAAAGACTTAAATAGAAGGTTGGCAAGTGTGGTCCTGATCAAAGTCACCCTACCCCCTATGGAGATGTAATTCTTTTTCTAGGCCACCAAACTTTTTCCAAATTTCTCCACAATAGGAGACCGGAAATGACTCTCTTTGGGGTTGGCACCTAAGGGAAGACCCAAGTAGGTCAAAGGCCAAGAAGAGGTGGCACAACCTAAGCAACCTACAATGGACTCTACCTCCCAATCCTCCAAGTTTATTCCCGCCACACAACTTTTATCAAAGTTTATCCTCAAATTGGATGCATTATCAAAATCTCTTATTAGATTCTTAAGATTGTCCACCTTACTTAAATCAATCCCTTCATAGAAAATGAAAATATCACCAACAAATTGAAGGTGGGTCATCGTAATGCTTCTCCTTCCTAGTCTCCAACCTTTTATTAGCTCCTGCTTATCTGCTTTTGAGATCAATCTACTAAACACATCAGCAATAAGTGTGGAGAGGACAAAAGAGAGTGGGTCACCTTGTCTTAGGCCTCCACTGGCTGGAAAGAAATCCCTAACCACTCTGAAACTTTAAAACTCGTGTACCTTAATTAGTATCAATGAATTAATAAAAGTCTTATTTACTGATCAAAAAAATGTCAAATATAACGTAAGGAAAAGCAGGTTGTGATTAATCATGCTATTGAAGAACTCAGAAGCTAGATGCCAATTCTTTTTTTTTTTTTTTTGATAAATAAATTAAGATTTCATTAATAGAAAGATCAATTCAGTTACAAGCTTTCCATGAACAATTCTTATCTTTTTTTTTTTAAAGGAGAATGTCTTTTTCTGATAAGTAATGAATTTTATTAAAGAAAGATAAAGTGTTACAACAAAGTATTACAATGAAGCAATCCAATAGAGGCGTGACGTGCAGCCCTTTGACCAAAAAAGAATTACAGTTGAGCCAGAAAAAGTTCAGACTTATGCAACAAAATGATCAGCCAGCCCATTTGCTGACCTCCTTTCCCATTGGATTATAACAGTTATATCTTGGGTGCAAAAAGATAAGGAAACGAGTATTACGAGGCTGATTGTAGAAGGGGACTCAAAAATAGTAATTGGTTGTTTGAAAAAAGGAGAAGGGCTATTATGGCATTTCAGAAATGAATTCAGGCTAGTATTTTTTCTCTCCCTAGGGCTCTTTTGTGTATTTGTTTGAGTGATATTTGGGGCTGAGCTACCTCCATCTTGTTGTTCTCCTCCTAGTTCTACAAAAAAAAAAAGAATTCGGGCAATTTAAGTCACTGTCAAGACAAATGCAAATTCATTTAAGATGAATTAGGAGGTCCGCAAATGGTTTGGTGGATGGACTAGCTAAACAAGGAGTACATAGACATCATTTATTTTGGGCTCAATGTTAATAGGGTGATGGGACTCTTTTTGTAAAGGATGTTATTTCTAACAGCTTCTTGTTGTTCTCTCCTCTTTTTAGGTTTTAATAAAATTCTTCAAGTTGCTAACAAAAAAAGTCATATCTTTAACTAACCATTTAAATCTTTTTAATGATTCCCTATACTTCCAAATAACTGTTTCCTGTTCCTTCAGCCACCTTGTTACCAATTTAGAGTCACCGTCAATTACCAATCTGTTAAAGTTTAGATCTGTAGCAATTTATACCCCTCGTAAGACTGCTTGGAACTCAGCATGCACAGCATGCCCAACTCCCAACAGGGTGAGAATACAGCAAGAATATGTCCAACAGAGTTCCTAAGAATCTTCCTATACCAGCCGGCCCTGGGTTGCGTAGACTACAGCCATCGAAATTTAGTGATAAATCCTTCCTCTGGAGGTTCCGACTCTGAAACAGGTTTGTCCATCACATTAGAACTTCTTGCTACAATGTTCTGAAAACCGGATCGGACTGGCCGGTTGAACCAGTTGAATCGTGACCCAGACCCCTCCCCGATTTGGACATACCCCCAAAACCGTTTTATTAAAAAAACTGCCCACCCATCCTGTTCAACCTGGGAACCGGTGAACCGGTCCAGGTTTTGCATAACCATCCGGTTTTGTTACACCCCAACTTTTATCACAAAAAGACAAAAAAATGCAAAATTGAACCAAACAAAACTTAAGGTCTTAATTTACAGACCTAAACCAAATCAAAATCCCCAAAACCCTCGTCCCTCTTTCTCTTTCTTTCAAACTCCAGCCCTCACCGAACATCGCCGCCTCCACTGCTAGCAACAGTCACGACTCATTGCCTCACCATCAACCACCTCAACAGTAGCCAACAACACCAGGTACTCTCTCTCTCTCTCCTCCTCTTCCTTCGCTTCCTCTTCTGCCTCCTTCCACTTTTTCTTCTTCCCGCCGGTGATCTGTTCACCGCATCCCTTCAACTCCATTGGGCATCTGTTCTCCTCCTTTTCCTCCTCCTTCTCCGGTGGTGGTTTGTTCACCGCCACTTGTGTGACAGTGATTCCTCTCTTCTCTTCCTCCTCCCACCGCTTGGTGCTTGTTTCTGCAATCTCCGGTAATTTATTTTATTTTAAATTTTAAATAATTATTTTTTAATTTCTGAATTCGAAAATTTGTTAACATCATTAGTTTAGTTTACAGGTTTGCTCAAATTTGGTTATTTTTGTTTCAGGCTTTCAGTCCACCAAATTCTTACATAATAGACAAGACAACCCACCTACTTGTTCAGTTCCAGGATAGCCTAAGCCCTCTTTAAAGCTTGGAACAGAACTTCAATAAATTGATATCATATTTTGAATTTTGTAGAAATAAATTAAATATTATGCTTTAGGAATTAGGATAAATAATTGTGTTCAATTTATAATTTTATACTATTTAATTTGTTAGGATTGAGTCTTAGCCTTTGTTTATTGATGTATTTGTTTTTCATTGTGGACATATTGTCTTAAACATTGAAAGTTTGAATTGTTATTTTATTTCTATATTGGATTATTTTGGACTAATTTTCCTTTGTGTTTAGTATTTTTCAATATATATATATATATATATATATATATATATATATATATATATATATATATAATTTATTACATCAGCACAGTTCAACCTCGGCCGAACCTCTAACCTGTGAACCTTTGCCTTTACCGAGTCGATGTTCGGTCCGGTTCTCAGAACATTGCTTGCTACAGCTTCCGAATTCCTCCGAAGATCATCAAAGGAGAACTCTGAAAAAAAGTCCAAAGATTTTGCCCAATGTCTAACCTTATTTACTATTACGTTCCCATACTGCCTCCTCACTCCTCTCCTTGCCATTAAAAATTCTGCTATTCCTCTCTTCCCAGACTGTCCAATCCAAGCGGCCAAACTATAGGAGAATGTCTCTCCCCTTATTTTTTTGGCTGTAACTTCTTTTTGAATCCTTGGATGGGTTGTGAATAGGGTGTCAATGGACCGGTTTTGGATTGGACCCCGTCCAGTCCAAAATCAATTTGGACGAATTGGACAGACCAACAAGACATATTGGATTGGACCAGTCCAGTCCAAAATATTTATTAGATTGGATTGGACCTGGTCCGTTCGTAACAAATTTATATTGGATTGGGTTGGATTAAGCCAATATCTGGTCCATTGATATAAGATAAGAATATATGTCAATGGACCAGGTTTGGGTTGAAACCAATCTAAATCAAAATGAATTTGAATAAATTGGACGGTCCAAACATTGAATTGGACCGGTCCAAATTGGTCCAAAACATTCATTGGATTGGATTGGACCTGGTCCATATATAATGGACTCACATTGGACTGGATCGGATTGGACCAAATCCAATCCAATTGACACCCCTAGTTGTGAATATGTACAGAAACTATGTATAGAGGACCTTGCATACTTTTTTATTTTAATACAATATACCTTACCTTTTTTAAAAAAAAAAAAGAAAAGTACCAAAATGTCAAATACAAAGTACATAATTGAAAATCTAGGTGCCACAGGCTATCCCTCAGATAAATAGCTCACTCAAGTGAATTCCAAGAACAGAAAACTCGCTTGCAAACAGCTTATCTGTAGAAGGTTATAATTGAGTCTCTGTATTGAGGAGCATATGCTCGGAGACTCCAGATCTGCTGCTTGCAAGGCTGTGTGCAATGAGCTATGAATCCAATCATCAGTGAACATGCAGTGTTCCGTAAATATGAGACCCACACCCAAGTGTACAGAGCACTGGCATGTTCACTCGTGATTGGATACATGGCTTGGCAGATCCCAACACTGTTTCAGGGTATCTTAATGTTGCATTGTACTGTCAACCTTACGAAGTTAAGATTCCTTGTTCATTTACTTTTGAGGGGTTAGGTTACACTCTTTTCTCTCGTTTAATAAAATATTTTTATCTTGTTTCTGATCATATACATAACAAATTGTTTTGTTAAAATTTTATTTTAGACCTTTAGTCAAACAATCAAAATAAGAAAAAATAAAAAAAAAAAGAAGAGGGACAAGTTCTTGCATAAATAGAGAGGTACCATTTTGAAGCAGTCCAGCTCCAATGTTTTAGATGCTGGTATAGGACCTCCATTTTAAGGTTTTGGGCACCAAAGTGTAGACCATCCAAAGTTCTTTTACTTCACCAGTTATTCATTAAATACTTCTAAACATAGTGAATGCTGTAAAGAAAATCAGCAAAAAAAAAATAGTTTTATCCATATATGTTGCTTCATATATAACAATAGAATTTACAAAGAGAAGTGAAGGAAAACTTTAACAGAAAATAAATGATACCTTAGCTCCATCTTATCCCCTCTTCCCTACCTTTGTTCTATCTACCCAAAACCTCAAGCCCTCAACCCTTCCCTTGCTTTCATATTTCACCCTAACAGACACCATGTCCACTCATATAACTTCTTCCTCCTAGCCCTGATCTCTAGCTGCATTCAAATACACTAGTCTACCCTATCCCTCCAAGCCCTAGACCTCATCATAGAGAAAAAGACCTAAAGATTTAGCTGGTTGAACCTATCTTTCAATGACCCTTCCACATAAAATATCTCTCTTTGTCTTAATAAACTCATCAAACTGCTTCCCCTTCACTCTCTGACTACCCTTATCTTCATCATGAACTTTTTAACCAGACTTCCTTTTTGTCTGCAACCTTTAATGCCTAGAATCCTTAGATGCATTCAATAGCACCTTTAGCAATAATCCAGGTCCAAAGAAGCAGTTCGGTTGTCTCCTTTCAATCCTTCACGTCTTCCCTACTTAACATGCATCACTTAAGAAGTTAGAGTTTGCAAACCCAGTAACTATGTCACAATTTTAACAAGAAAAGAATCAAGTAATCACTGCTTCTGATTAGTAGAAAAGAACAGTCAAGATATACAATCTTGATATAAAACTTGAAATAATTACTGCTTCCAAAAGAGTTACCCAAGGGGGGCAATCTTGATATATAGTTCCATTGTTTAATCATAGCAACCACTGTAATACCTGTACAAATCTCCATAGTTCAAACTTAATGGTTGACTCCAATGGTAATCAGTTACACTAGTATCTCAAATGATTTTTCCTTGTTCCAGAAAGTTCTTCCTTTCCTTTCCTCCCACACTCCCCGCGAGACAACAGCATGAAGTAAATCTGCTTCTGCTGGGCTCTATGAAAGCAGCCATGCCAACTCCCAAGGAAGTCAAGAATGTGTTGCAGTTCCTGAGGAGGTGAACATCAGAGAGCTCAAAGAAGAGGTCTGGATCCTAGCAACCGTACACCAAACGTAATTTTCCTTAGGAAAAACTCAAAAGCACTTTTCCATCCACAATTTCCGAGTTTCGCAAGATACACAAGGGGAGATATTGTCAGATTTTCTTTCAACTTCCAAACAGCAGTCCACTCAATCGAGAATCCCTCGGTATTATACAATTTTTCACCCAATTGTCTCTCTAAAATATAGCAGTAATGCGGGTTGCCCAAAAACAACCAAGTAATACTACGATTTTTTTTTTTAATTATAGAGTAATGAGCATCTCAGATGTGAAGTTGGAAAGATGCTTGCCACCAATAACAAACATAAAAAAGGTGTCGGATCAATGCCATATGTAAAGGAAGACTTCCATGCAAGAGACTTGTGGGATTACTCCATCAAAATCAACATCTCTAGTTAATAGCTTCAAACATTACCCAAACAAATTATTAGAGAAATCTTTAAACAAGGGAGAAAAAACGAGGAATCCTCTTACATAGACATCACATCCTTTGCATACAATTGAAGAAAGATAATGCCAGTTAGCAAACAGAGGAAGACAAAAGAGTTTCTATTTTTTCCCTTTATATCAGAAAGAAGAAGAAGATAAAGCCAAGAAAAAGAGAAAAAGCAAATAACCCACCTCGCCTGTGTGAGCGAAGCAGCTATGGAGGTAACTCTCGTCCATCCAATAATGGAGGTCACCGACCCAGATCGTTTTATTATCTTCCATGGATCCCTGCTGCTGTTGCTGTTGTTGTTGTTGCGTGTGCTGCGGCTGTTGGTGATGATGGTATGGCATGTAGTGTGCCGGGTAGTGCTGCGGCATGATCTGGTGCTGCATCACCATTGTCGCCGCCGGATACTGCATCGCCATCCATTGTTGCTGGTGCTGTGGCAGTTGTTGCTGTTGTTGCAGATCAGCACTGGTGGTTGATTGCATCATAGTTTGCCTTCAATGTTTCCTCCTCTCTCTCTCCCTTCTCTCCTTCAGGCTTTCGTTTTACAGGTTTCTTCAACAGAGAACGGAGAGTTTAATCGAAAAATTAGGGCGAGAATCGAGAGAGAGAGAGAGAGAGAGAGAGAGAGAGAGCCTGGTCTGGGTGAGCAGAACCAGGGTTGGAGAGAGAGTGCCGGAGATGGTTCACGAGGATTAATATGGAATGATGGACGCTTGTGCGGCCATATATTGACGAGAGATTCCTCTCAAGCCGTTGGATTAAACAAATGACTTTGGCTTCCGCCGTTAATTATATATCGACCGAAGATAAACATCTGCAGTTTCTGGAGTTTCGGACTCTCTCCCCAGACGGACCCCCAGCATCGGCCAGGCCACCACCTACACGCTACACCTACTTTTCTTTCTTTTCCTTTCACATCCCCCAGGGCCCAGGCTCAGCTCTCATGTTTGTTTTCGCACGAGGTGAAAATAGATCAATCAACTGTTAGATTAGATGAACCAGAATGCTAGAAACAATGTTATATCCTAATCCTATCGTCAGATCAGAATATATTGAGAGAGACACTATTCTATTTCTAACAAACCACGTCATGGTCAGATAACAGATGCAGTGAGGAGTTTGGAGCAAATAGCAATTAGCGCTGTCCACTGAGTGGGTCCATCCGATCTCAGCCCTTGCTTTTAACAGTACTTGGGTGACGATGATTAAGGTTGATCGATGCTGATGCGTCAATTAAGGAAGAAAAAAGGAAAGGGAGAGAGAAAGAGGGGAGCGGGGAATGTTGCAATGTGACCATACTGTACTTTTAACAGTACTGTCAAACTCAAACTGCCACTTCGGCTAGTTGGTCAGATTCCATGGTTTGGTCAAAAAAGTCGATGTTTCGGAATCCGGTTTGCCGCTTGCGAGAGATCCGAAAATTGACCACTTCTCCCTCTCTTTTCTCACTCTCTCTCTCTCTTTCGGGTAGGTTTCTGTTTGAAATAATGTTTTGGGCCAGCCCAATGGGCTTTCTCCTTATTTTATTACTAGTTAGTAGTTACGAATACTGGTTAGTGATTCCGTACAGAGTATTATATGTTTAATTCGTTCATTTGTTGGGACCCACTTTTTTTATTTAATTGATTAATAAGGTTGGATTACGAATGACAACGGGGTGGGACCCACTTTTTTTATTTAATTGATAAAATTTGTCCATTCATCTCTCATCCCTAATCGGATAGGTTTATGGGATCTAAATTATCAAAATTTTTTAGATAATAGTATTTTTTAAAAAAAATAAATAAATATTATAAATTATAAATAATATTTTAAAAATGTTTTGATATATATAATCAAAGTTGAGGTGAGGTGGGAAACTCAATCCCCATCCCTCACCTTGACCTCCATCGGGGATTTCTATTAATCATCGTCTTCGTTCCTGCCTTGCCAAAACAATTTCTATGGAGTCGAGAAAATCGGATCCTCGTCGAGGATGGAGAAATTTCCATCCCTAGGTTGGAGTTCCAATTATAGAATCCACTTTATTTATATTTATTATTAGCGGACACGTGCGATGTACGAGAAACTCTGATCTATACTTCTATACTATATTATAAAGTGATTAGATTTCACATTTTTATGCACCCATTAATAACTACCCCTTACCGCTTTTTTCTCAAAGTGCTGGTTGCGGGATTTGATTTTGCGTCAACACTAGAACAAACCAGCTAATACGCCAACGAGCTAGCTCTCGATTAGGTCCCATATCAACACCCCTCTCCTTCTCCCATTCCCCTTCCTTCTTATCTCCTTAAACCTTTCTCCTCTCACCCTTCTTACCCCATTCTCTCTCTCTCTCTCTCTCTCTCTCTCTCTCTCTCTTATCATTCCGAGCAACCTCCTTAACCCACGTCATTATCCTCTCCTCGCTCCTTGCAACTATCTACCGTAATCTTCAAAGGATTATATTTGGTTTTCAATAAGCGGTTGTTGGGCATCATTGCCGTTTCCTGGAGCAACGACACCACATTATTGCCACATCAGAAAAAACAATGCTCTAGGAAATGGCATTTGTTTGGAACCGTTTTTTCATAAAAAATGGTGCTTCAAGCCATGCCTCGGAAATCGGAAAGTCATGGCTTGGAACAATGCCAAATCTGGCGTTTACTAGAGTTGCAGCTCGTTGCTGGCAATAGGGAAGTGATGTGGCACTAGATAATGGGTACCAGTGCTGAAAATGTTTCTTAGAGCATTGGTACCAAACAGAAAAAATTGTTGTTGCTCCAGGAAACGTCCTACTTGGCAGCAACGATTCCAAACAAAAATAAAAGCATCGTTTTCTGAGAAAATGACACTTCCAACCACACATCAGAATCATTTTCTGCAATTGCAACATCAATGCCAAACATATACTAAATAGATAGGTGTTCCATCAATAACTCAATTAATTATTTTATAATTTTAACTGAACATAATACAATCTAATTAAATTATAAATTTGTTTATTTAATTAAAATTTCTACTACAAAACTAATATTACAAATTAACTTGCTTCTTGAAAAATAATAAAAAAGGATAAAATAAATAGGTTAGTAATTTTTTTAGTTTTAATGTTTATTTTCAATAAATTATAGCCACAAAATAATTGAAATGAAAAAATAATAAAAAGTAAAAAATTACAATTAAGTACTAAAAATACTAAATATAAAAACAAAAATGAATAATTATAATAAAAGTAATAAAATTTGTTTATCTTAACAAAAATTAAAACTAAGGTAACCATCCCAAGCATTGCACATTATGTATGAAGCCTGGGTAATCAGCCCTAGGCACTTATAGTTCATTCCGTTTTCTTTTCAAGTAGATACAGTTGAACACAAAGGTTACCATGATCAAATAGTCAAAATAAAGCTTGTTACCATTGATTCAAACATTTACGGCCTTAGAACACACATGATGGCAACAATACTCTCTCAATTAAATGATATGGCCATTTAAAGCATTAATAAAATGATGCGACTACTCACCCATGTTTTCTTCATACAAAAGAACACTGCAAACTTTGTGATGGAAAGTCATCCCTCCCCAATTGGAGAGGGACAACTACACTATGCAAGCGTTGTGATCATGATGATCTCAACCTATACAACATCCATAGACCCCATCGCATTTGATTACAACATCATGCCAAGAAAGTATAAGGCCACCAAACTTGATTGCATGTGTTAACAGTGCGGTGACGCTTTCAGCAATTCATCATGTACACTAACATTACTTAAATACTACAAGTAAAAGAACATATTAATTGTCACAAGACTCACAACATATTGTTGACCACCTTCCTCCTCCACATCCTTCCCCAAACAAAAGGGGACACTATGCGGCACTATCACAGCATACAGGCGATTGACAAAAAAACCCTAAGCCAACAATATGTTGCTCTAACTAATTAACACCAAATTCTTTACCATGGCACGCCTTCAACCACCATTTTCCCTTACCTACATCCGATAGAACTTCCCCTACTTTGTCCAGCTCCACATTCGCTTTAGATACTACACGTTTCCAAACCTTGAGAACGACACCGAATTTGAACCTTTCACATATACACATGAACAAAATTGGAGTGCAAATGTAAGAAGTTACCCGTATGCAATTTGGACCCGTACATTGATGAATGGTGTCGTCCTTCTGGTCATATAGGTATCCAAGAAACATTGATTCCAGGGAATCATGTGGCCTTCAGAAACCAATACCGTCAAAGGCATCAGAGCAACTCTGATGTCGTAGTCTGGAATACCAGGGAAAAGGAATCACAAAATGACATACAAAATAAAGCTGCTAAGTGACATTGGTGTCAGCACCCGATTTTTGCTTGGTCTTCTATTTGAACCCCCAATTTACCCTATGTGCCCTATCAGACACACCCGATCTTATCAAAGCATCCAAAACTCCCAAAATCTCACCTTTTAGCCCCGAAGCACCTAAATCCACCGTTAAACCCTTCTAATACCAATCTGATGGCCCTCGATCAACCCTCGTTTACACTTTTACTCTCAAACCATACACCACCATTAGAATTAAAACTTCTCAAAATACCTACCCATAAAATTTCAGCTCAACATTCCTCCGTTTACCCCTTCATCAAGCAAAAATTCCACTTTGATGCCTCTTGTTAACCTAAACACTCAGAACCTAGATTCCCTTGATCTTAACACATCTGAACCAATCAGACCACACCATTAAACTCTAAATACATCAAAACACCTATCCATAAAGCTTTAACCCCAGATTCCCCAATTTGTCCTTCCTTCAAACCAAGATTTCATTCTAGAACATCCTTTTGACCCAAATTCTTATGATCTTGACCATCCAAGACCAATCAGACATCACCATTAGATCTCGGACACCTCCAAATATCCACCTGTAAAATTTCAGCCCAAAAAACCATTGTTTACCCCTACATCGCACCTAAATCCCGTTTCGAGACTCCAAATTGATTGGATTCCAAATCCTTCCGATCTAGGAGCATCTGATCCAATCACCTTAGATTGTACAAAAACCCTATCCTATGAAATTTCACCTAAAACTACCTTTATTTGCCCCTATATTGTACCACGATTTCATTTTGAAGCCCTAGATTGATCGAACCAATTTTTTCTAGATTTGCCCGATCCGAGCCTATTTGGCCCAATCTGACCCCACCAATCAACCCAGAACATCCAAAAACCCCACCCTACCAAATTTTAGTAAAATAAAAACCATTTACCTATCCATCTAAAAAGACTTTGTTTCGACCAATCTCGTTAGCGCACATACACAAAACCACTCTTTGCGATAAGGCCACCTCAACCCTCTTATAAGGGAAATATCAAAGAAATAATAATGAAGTAAAATAAGATAAATGATAAAAAATAAAAAAGAGCAATAAAAAGTCAAGGTTAAAAAGTATAATAGTATAAAAAGTAAAGAAATATAAAAAAAAGAACAAAATCTTCAAGAAATAATAAAAAGATTCAAAGAGGGAGAGAGAAAGCAAGAGTAGAATAAAGAAGGAAGTAGTTGCTAAGTGATGTTGATAGGAGAGCACCATTGGGAATCCCAAACCTCCATCTCGTCGTATAATAACCAAATCGGTTACATGAGCTATGGCGCAAAAGTCACACCAGATTGAAAGCACTACCACCCCATTATCTATGGGTCTGTCTACTTCACTAGATTCAAGGGTACCAACCTCGGTCCCGTATATTGAGTACCCTAAACTTCAGGAGGAGGTAGAGAATGTAAGCACAATTTGCAACCTTTTATGAGGAGCATGCTCTGTCAGAACCATCTCCTCCTCCCCCATCAAATCAAGGCACCAACCATCAACATCGGGACCTTCTCCTACCTTTACACCTCCGAACACAAAAATAGTTTTCCCACCTTTTGCATTATCTTCATTCTCGACATCCGCCACACCCAATACTATCTTTTCACCCCCTCCCTTCGTGTTCACTACTTTGTCACACTAGTCTCCATTCCAACCAAACTTTAGCTTTCTAGAGCAATCCTACTACCAGCCTACTCTAACCCTATTTGGTGAGGACGATCCCAAGTTTACTACTGCACCATCCTCACCTATGTCTCAAGCCACATGGAAGGATGACCTAGAAAAATTAAAAGAAGAAATAAACAAGTGAAGGGAGTGCAAAATTTGGAAATTATGCTTGTACCTAGATGCTAAGTTGCCTAAGAAGTTCAAGATACCTGATTCTGAGAAATATGATGAAAAGGGATGGCCACAGACTCACTTAAAAGTCTTTTGCGAAGATATGTTTCAGTGTGGTGCCGATGAGAAGCTCTTGGTCCAAATGTTTCAAAAAAGTCTGATTGGGAGTGCTAGAATGTGGTTTGACAATCTTGATGAAGAGAAAAATAAATCATTGAAATGAGTATCTGAAGGCTTCTTGGACCATTTAGATCAAGTAGATCTTAAGTCCATGACTCAGAATCCTAGAGAATCTTTCTTAGATTATGCCTATCAATGGCGTGAAATGGCATCTAAACTGTGCCACCCAGTACCCAAGGAAGAAATGGTTAGGCTTTTCATCAAAACTTTAAAATATCCATACCACACTTTTCTAGTTTCACAACCGCTTAAGGATTTTAGTGATGTAGTGAAGGGGCCTGTTAGAATTGAAGAATCTCTTAGGCATGGCTGGATTAACCCAATAATGATGGGAGTAGGGGCAACAACCTCTGAGCCAAGGAAGTCTGGACCCAAGTATCAAGGAGGTAGTGAAGTACAATTTATATATAGCTACCTTGCTAGCTTTAAAGCCACAAACTCTATCTAATCCTTCTTTCAGGGTGCCTACTCCAATACGTCTACAATCGCGTCAACAACAGTGCACCCCAAGGGCACAACAAGCTCCCCAAATAAAAAAGGAGTTGATCTCACTTCCTTATCAACACTCTCAGTTGTTGCCTGCCTTAGTTAAAGATGGATATATAGATTTTCTTGAAGAGAGGCCTCCACCGGTGTGTAAACCAAAACATTATAATGAGAATGCCTATTGTAAATAGCATAGAAGCCCGAGACACCACTAACAATTTTCATCAGCACAAGGTTGCAGTTCAAAAGTTAATTGATTAGGGTCTCATTGCATTTTTAGAGCTTCAAGAACCATATACAAGTTAATCCATTTGTTCATCTCTTCAGCATATTTTGAATATCTTCTTTGGTCAATTTTAGGTATCATTTGTAGTGTCAACCCAACTTCGTGAATTGGAATGTAATCTCTAAGGTAAGGGGTCAATGCTCTCTACCCTGCCTTTAGCTGTTGAGAGTCTTCTTTCGTTAATTGCATTTAGTTTTCTATTCTCTCATTCTTGTCATTCCAAGACATTTTGATCTATGCTCAATCTGATCCCTTTCAAAGGGGTATGTAGAGCAACCCATCTCATGGGTCTGGCCACTTCCATAAATAAAACAATTTTTCCCTCATTTCTCTTTCCCTTTCCTGAGATGTTTACTTATTAGAGAGTGATTAGTCCATTCAAGGTTGTCTACTTATAGAAGAAGGCAGAGTTTGTTAAACTGCAAAAGAGCTTTATAGTTGGACTTCCTTTTGACCTCCCAACTCGTAATAAAACCATCATCTTAGTCCAAATCGAGGTAGAATTGCAGCAGCCAAAGCATAGTACATTCCCTTTGAGTAATGCTTGAGCCAGTATAGAACAAATGCACTATCCTAACCTAGTGCTCTATTGATTAATCAAAGAAAGGACTAGAGGCCATCATTTGTTGTTTTTTATTCCTTATAACTTTATGAATTGTCAAAAATCGCTTGTTAACTAGTTAAGCTATGCATTAACCTTTTTTCGGTGAACTAGTCAAATCCATGGGATGCTCCTCAAGGATCACCAAAGGGCTAAGAAATGAAAAAAAAAAGAAAAAAAGAGAAAAAAAGGTAAAAGAAAAGAGAGGAATGAGAGTGTTTGAGTGAACTTACTCCACCAAAGGAATCTTAATCGTATTTATAGGGAGAGGGTAATAAACTAAGAGTAGGCTAAGCTCAACATACACTTATTTAATATGTAATATGTAGTCGATAATGAAATGAAAGGAGGTCATCTTGGCCTCTTGTTTGACCTTGTGCATTCAATCCTGATAACATGAAGTAAAGTCCCCTAATCAACAATTTGAACCTTCTTTATTAACTTTATCTTCACAATAAACACTTCCTAGCTAGTGGGTGTCTAAGCAAGTAGAATGCAATTAGAGTAATCGAGAACGAGCTTAAAAGAAAAAGGAAAAAGAAAAGTAAAAAATGAAAATGAAAGGAAAAGAAATGATAAAAAGGGTAAACAAAAGAGAAGAGAGAAAAAAAGAGAAAAGAAAAAGAGAATGAACTTTTGGTAACTTTGCTAAGAATAAAATATTTAAGGAAAGTTACACAATTATCAAGGAAGATCAATGCAATAGTGAATTGGCAAATGGAAAATCAAGAAATTGTTAGAAGAAATTGAGGCAGTTAAGATGATTTATCACTATGGAATTTTTCATGATGACATCCACTCGTTTATGAAGAATATGAAGAGCAATCTCCATCCATATGGCTATGAAGAAAGCCTTAATTAAAAGAAAGAGAAAAAAGAGAGAGAGAGAGAGAGAGAGAGAGAAAGAGAGAGAGAGAGAAGAAAAAAATGATGAAAATATGATGATGAGAGTAGACCCTAAAATAAATCCCTGAAGAGATGATTCGAGCATTCAATGCCTATATTAATTGTTATTTGGGCCTTCTAACCTATTATTTGTAACCTCCATACCATGCCACCTTTCGTCCTAATGAGCAAGATCTCCTCGATCTTTTAGAAATTGGTAAATCAACACTGGAAAGACCTATTTGGCCGACAATGAAGGACCTTCTCTCCATTGATGTCTCAACTTCGTAACCCACCATTTATTTTAGCCAAAAAAAAATTGGGGCAAACCCCTTGTGATAAAGGCATTTCCTATGGTGAATTCGTTATTCAACACCTTACAATTCTATTACACATGCTTTTAAAGTTAATGAGTTTTAAGTGATGATCTTGAAGAGAGGATACACACTTTCATCTTATGCAAATCAGATATAGTCCATTTGGGCATATTACTCTCATATGAGTTGAGGTTGAAGACACTTTTACCTTTAACTTTTAAAGCTCTTCCTTCTTACCATTTCCATATTTGATGTCCTTGTGCATTGTTTGATAATTGAATATTTTTTTGTACCACAGTTTGGGGAGATGTTTTAGCATTTTTGGTGCATTCTTAGCTTCTATCCTAACTTTACCATCACATCATATCCTTTTGCTAGCTTATATGTTGGTTCTTTTGACCTTTTCCATGCAAACCATTGCCCTATTTGACAAAACTTCCTTCGAGTGTTTATCTCACACTTCGGTGTTTTGCTTCCTCAATTCATAATTTGATTGAAGGTTCATTGGTTAAATTATCTAAATCTCAATTTCATTGATAATATTCACATTGGTTTCCATTGGTCATGCCAGATTCTATGTTTTGACCCGCGCCATAAAATCTATTGGTCATGTCAGCCTCTATGCTTTGACTTGCATTAGAAAATCTATTGGCCATGTCAGCCTCTATGCTTCAACACATGTTAGGAAATGCTATTGGTCTTGTCAGCCTTTAGGGGTGGATTCGAGCCGAGCTGAGCTAAATAGCTTGGCTCGCCAAGGCAGTAAAAGGCTCGAGCTCGGCTCGACTCAAGCTTGACTTGAGAAAAATGTTTTATAAAAGTAAAAAAATTATATATAAAAATATTTTTTATTTAATATTTAGTTATTAAGAATTAGTTATTATTATGTATAAAAATAAAAATATTATATATATTATTTTCTATAATTTTATGTTATCATCATCATCATCATCATCATCATCATCATTATTATTATTATTATTATTATTATTATTATTATTATTATTAGTATGTAGCTATTTGAGCTTATCTCATGAGGCTCATGAGCCGAGCTTTATTAGGCTTGAGCTCAACTTGATTAATATACAAACCTATAAATTGGGCTTAAACTTGGTTGAAACTGAGTTGAGCTAAGCTTGAATATCTCATGAAGAGCTCAGCTTGTGGCCACCCCTACCAGCCTCTATGCTTTGACCTGCGTAAGAAATCCCATTGGTCATGCCAACCCCTATGATTTGACCCGTGTTAGAAAATCTATTGGTCATGTCAGTCATTATGCTTTGACTTGTGTCAGAAATCCCGTTGGCCATGTCAACCTCTATGCTTTGACCTGCATTAGAAATTTCGTTGCTCATGTCTGCCTCTATGCTTTGACCCACATTAGAAAATCTCATTGGTCATGTTTGCCTCTATTCTTTGACCCGCGTCAAAAATTTCATCGTTCATGTTAGCCTTTATGCTTTGACCCATGTCAGAAATCCATTGGTCATGCTAGTTATGTCAGCCTCTATGCTTTGACCCACGTCACAAAATCCTGTTGGTCAGGTCAACCTCTATGCTTTGACCCATGTCAGAAAGTTCCGTTGGTCATGTCAGCCTCTATGCTTTGACCCGTATTAGAAATCCCATTTGTAAGTGTTCTTGCTTTGACCCACAATAGTATTTCAATTGAGTAAATAGAGACGATATAAATGAAAAAAAATAGAGAAAAGAGAAAGAAAAGAAAAAAAAAACAAAATAGAAAAGAAAAGAAAAAAAGAAGGGACAATGATGGTTCAACCCAGGGTCAAAATTTTTAAGCCCAAAGTACAATTGGGGTAGGTGCCAACTCGAAATGAATGCCAATTCACGAGCGGGCATTGGTGTATAGAGTGGGGGTATTTGAAATTTTGAGTGTTTATAGGTTTGCAATGGAATTCATAAATCTACAATGGGCCTTTCCATACTTTTCCCAAAAAAGAAATAATGAAATGAAGGATAAGTAATGTCTAAAACTCGAGAACAATTATTTCACATTGTGCTATGTCAAAAAGCAGTTATGGCATATCAATTTTAGGATCCCTATTAAAACTTGAAGTATGTTATTAAAATCTTTCAAAATGTTCTAAAAAAACTAAATAACATTTGTTGGTGTTTTGTGATTGTGCTTTGCAAGAAGTTTGAACCTTTTGTCCTGCCTAGTCTTGCTGATTGATCTGTTTATATTTAACATGGATTTCTTACCCTAATTCCGTATGGTTTTTGATACCTAGGAGGGGTTGTTTTTCCAAAAAAAAAAGTAGTAATTAGTTTTCACATTATGAGTTATTTTGATATGGTTTTCTTACCCTGATTCTATAAGGTTTCTAATACCTAGGAAGGGTCATTTTTGCAAAGAAAAAAAAAGTAGTAATCAATTTTCACATTATGAGTTGTTTTGATATGGTTTTCTTACCTTGATTGCATAAGGTTTCTGATACCTAGGAGGGTAGGCCTGTAAACAGTATTTGAAAATCTGAATTCGAATCCGAGATTCAGCATAATCGAATCGAATCGAATTTGGATAATTTGAATTGGACATTTAGTTGAATTCGGATATACATTGATCTGATCTGATAAATATCCAAACCAATTATATATATATATATAACTAAAAAAGTTTAAAAAAGGAAAATAAGAAATTGAGAAATGAGTTCGAAATCAAGTTTTGAGTCTTTTGACTTTCGAACCTTACCTCTCTCCAGTCTCCACTCTCCATCAAGTTTCAAACCCTAACCCTAAGTTCCTAGCCCTCCGTCCCTCCCTTCGCGCTGAACACTGCCCGAACAACCACCATCACCTGTCATAGCCCCTCATCCTCCGCTGCTCCATCTAGTCATCTCTCATTTAGTCGCCTGTCATCTTTCCTCTATCTCTCTTCTCTTATTGAGATAGTGACTCAACATCGTCACCATCCAAGCAACCACCATCACCAACGAGAGTGTCAATGATAGCGGTCGAGCACCGTTCACTAGCCACTACCATCTCCTTCGTTGCTGCTCAAGCTCAAGCTCAATGCCTCAAGGCCCTCAACCATCCAGCATCACTGGCCATTGTGCTACAATAGTCCATATGAGGTTGAGTTGGATTTTGGTGGGTATTTTCCTTATTGATATGTTTGCATACAATAAATAACACAATAGATTTTTAATGAAGATAATATGTTAAAGCAATGGTCAAGGTTATATTCTTATCTAGTTATTCAAAAAATATATACCCATTTGGGAGGGCTATCCAGAGTTGCATGGAAAGTAGTTTGAGCAATGTTTGGTGAGAACAAAGAAATTTGGCCACATTTTGTTATTTACAGATAGCTCTGATATGATTTAAGCATTTATGTCAAAGATTGTATACTTAATAGAGAATTGAAAAATTAATACTTGAAGTTCATAATTTGTAACTTGTAGTAGTCTGAATGCTTTGCAAATTAAAAGGTTTTCAACTTCTTTTTTGTACTGTATTGTTATCACTTTTCTCTTAAAATTGTTTAATAAAGGTAATTGAAAGGATAACTCTTTTTATAAATGGTCTACCTTCTTTTTTGTACTAGCAAGTAGCAACAACCTACTTTTGTTGTTGTGGCCATGTCTCATTCCCCAGAAAAAACAATTTTGTATGATGATTGGTAGAATTTTTTTGAGGAAAATAGTAATAGTTAAAGGTAAGTGGCATTAATCCTGTAAAAAGATGGTTGGTCCTCTCACCGATCTTGCTACACCCATGTGACTCTGCCATAGGCCTGTTCATGGGTCGGGCTCGGGTCGGGCTTTCACTCTGTATTAACAAAATTTTCTAAGGTCCCAGCCCGACCCTCATAAAAAGCCCGGGCCTGGGCCCGAGCCCGAAATTTAGCCCATACTGTTAGTGGTTGAATAGAGAGAGAGATTATAAAGAAAAGAATAAAAATGTGCATATTAAATTATAAATATATATTTTAATAAATATTAAATTATTTATATATTTTATATAATATATAAGATACATATTATATATTTTATAAAATATATAATGCTGAGTCGGGCCAAGCAGGGCTCGGGCCAGGCTTTTTTGACAAATCCCAAGCCCAGCCAGAAACACAATCGGGCTTATTGTGTTAGGCCCGAGGTTAGGCTCGCGGGCCTAATTATATGTCCAAGCCCGACCGGGGTGTGGGCTGGGCCGGGCCGGGCCATTGGGCTACCTGACCCACGAATAGGTCTACTCTGCCATTATGCTTTAGATTCTTGGTTCAAGCCAAAGGTGGCTCATTTTCGAGGAAATCATTTCTTTTTTGATCTATGTTAATGTATGCTATTATATCAATATTTAGCTATTTTTTTAATAAAGTTAAATATTTGAAATACTATGGGCAATAAGTTAGCTAATTGAAACCATTTTTCTTTTCATTTTAGATTGAACAAGAGTTGGAAGGTGGGCAGATTGATTTAGGGGTTTCAAGGATTGAACTATATGAGAATGACTTTGAAGTATACATGCTTGAAAATACATTTGCTTACTACTCTAGAAAAGCTTTGGACCATATCTTGGTGGATTCTTACCCGGATTATATGCTGATAGCTGGTATTTGTTCTATCTCAATGTTAATAATTTCATTATGATATTTTTCAGGTGGGATAATGCTTGAAAACTAAGAAAGAGAGAGTTTCTCATTACCTATGTCCAAGCACTGAACCAAAGTTGTTAGAGGTATTTATGTAGTCTTTACTTTCTCATTACCTACTTGAAGATGGTCAAGTTTGTATCTGTATATCAGTGTCATCTTGTAATTGGTGCAAAGAAAGGTGAAGTCTTTCTCTTTCTATTGAAATTGATTGATCTATTTCTATTTGATATAGGTGAAGGATCTATCAAGGAAATATAACCAAGGATTTGTCCAACCTTGGTTAAAGATGCAACAGATGAAGCAAGCCACAAAAAGGTAGGGCAATTACTCTCCTTTTTTTAGTTTTTATGGTAAAATTATTTACTAATTTGGAAATTGGGTTATTTCAGTTTTAACTTTGTGTTGTATGAAATATAAGACATTAAGGCCGTATTCTTCTATTCTTTAACTTGGTGGACATGTGAATCTATGTTAAATCTAATGCTTATATATATATATATATATATATATATATATATATATATATATGTGTGTGTGTGTGTGTGTGTGTGTGTGTGTGTGTGTGTGCATAGATTTTCTCTCTCTTAACTTTGTTGTACTTTTAAAATCAGTGTTTATAAGTTTATTCCATCATTATGAAAGAAAGGTTAAATGGAATAACCACCACCCCCCCCCAAAAAAAAGAAAAGAAAAAGAAAAATAAAAGGATAAGTTAAACCAAAGAACCCATTTCAGTTATAAAAATAAATTACTTGTGACTACCTTTCTTGTTAATAACTCCCATAGCACAATTCCAAAACGAAAACCATCAGCCTTGTGGTCATATGGCTTATGTTTTATTACCTTCAATAAACAAGAAAACTAGAACCATGCAAATTTTGTGAGGTTTAATTATAAATAAACAAGAAAACTAGAATCATGTATTAGAGCAAAATTAGAAGTTTAGAACCAATTAAATTTCAAAATTTGTCTATTGTAAAATAGTTGATCAAATTGAACTCAAATCTATTCAAATTCATTTTCAAAAAGTCAACTAGTCGAATTCGAATTGAATCGAATATTTGATTTAATAATCAAAATTGAATTCGAATTGAAATATTTGATATCTACCGAATATCGACTCGAATTCTGATATTAATATTTATAGTCGATTTGGAATTCGAATCTAGCTTGATTCGATTCAAGTTCGACCCATTTACAGGCTTACAGGAGGGGTCGTATTTCCAAAAAAAATGGTAATTAGTTTTCACATTATGAGTTGTTTTGATATGGTTTTCTTACCCTAATTCCACAAGGTTTTTGATACCTAGGAGGGGTCATTTTTCCAAAAAAAAAAGTAGTATTCAGTTTTCACATTTTGAGTTGTGTTGATATGGTTTTCTTAGTGATAAGTTTACCCTGATTTCATAAAGTTTCAGATACCTAGGAGGGGTCATTTTTTCAAAGCAAAAGAAAAAAAAGAGAAAAAAGTAATCAATTTTCACGTTATGTGTTGTTTATGATATGATTTTCTTTGCGGCAAGTTTACCCTGATCTCGTAAGGTTTCTGATATTTAAGAGGGGTCGCTTTTCCAAAAAGTAAGTAGCTCTCACATTATGAATTGTTTTTTATATGTTTTTCTTTACGACAAAGGTGCTTTGATTCCGTAAGGTTTCTGATACCTTGGAGGAGTCACTTTGTCAAAAGTAATTGGTTCTCACATGATATGTTGCTTTCATTGTTGTTTTGTATGTGTTTGCTTTTCTTACGACAAATGTTCCCTAATTACATAAGGTTTCTAATGCCTAGGAGGGGTTACTTTGCCAGAAGTAATTGGTTCTCACATGATAAGTTGCTTTTATCATTGTTTTGTACGTGTTTGCTTTTCTTACGACAAATGTTCCCTAATTACATAAGGTTTCTAATGCCTAGGAGGGGTCGCTTTGCTAGAAGTAATTGGTTCTCACATGATAAGATGCTTTCATCATTGTTTTGTACATGTTTGCTTTTCTTTACGACAAATGTGCCCTAATTCCATAAGGTTTCTAATACCTTAGAGGGGTCATTTTGCCAAAAGTAATTAGTTCTCACATGAAAAGTTTCATTCATTGTTGTTTTCTACGTGTTTGCTTTTCTTTACGACAAATGTGCCTAATGTATCCAGAAGCGTGTCATTAACCACTTTAGAACACTAGTTTTGATATTTGTAAGTTCTCCAATTCTTACAATAACTACAAACACAATTAGTGGTGAGAAAGAAGTCGTATCCACAGGGAAGCAAGGGAAAAATCACTATGTACTTTAATCTAGACAAATTAACACGATGGGAAGTTGCAGAAACACAAAACTTTAATTAATTAAACTAGAATCCATTAAAATAATATTCTAACAATGCTGAAAGTGAAAAGTTAAGAAAAATAAATAAATAACAGAAATAAATAAATAAAAGAAACTAAATGAAAAGTCTGCAACTTGGTCAGAGGTAGCAGCCTCCGGATCTCTCCTTTGACCTTCGAACTCCTTGAGCTAGGCCGTCTATCTTACCTGGCCAAATCCTAGATCTACAGAAAAGAAAACAAAAATTAAACTAGATAAAAGTAAATTGCAGAAAGGAAAAATGATAACTGGAAATTAATAACAGAAATTAAATCTAAATGAAAGTAAACTGGTTGAGATCTGAATACAGGGGTGGCAGTAATGGCTTGACGAACTACAAGCAGGAAGCCCTCCTCTTGCCTAGGCATTCTCCTTTTCCTCTACCCTTGAACTTCTCAAAATCAACCTTTCATCTTACTTGGGGGCAGAATCCAATCCTTCTTAGGAGCCCTTGGGTCCCTTTTATAGAGAAGGGTGGATACAACTGTGATTAGAGAGAAAGAGGAGGGCAACAACAAGGTTTTAGCAAAGATATGGGCGCCCTAGGGTTTAGAATGAAGGGTTAGGATGGTTCTAAGGTGATCCTAAGGTTGAGAAGAAAATGAGAGGGTGCCCAATATTATGTAGGGCTTAGATTTTGGCACCCAAAGATGGATGGTGGAGATTGAGGTGCCTAGGGTTGAAAGGTGGAGATTAAAAGGAGTGGGTGACGCCCTAGAATGGAATCGAGGAGAGGGATGTTAAATTGGACTTGTTTGAATAATTCCCTGATCTCTTTGTTTGGACCATCCCATTAATCTTATTTAGTTGTTGAGACACATGGTTACAATCTATTTGTGGCTCAGGTGGGAAGTAGTTTCTCATTCCACAAACTCTGGCCATTGAATTCATTTTATTTTATATTGTTCCCCCCTTTTCTTCTTTTTTTTTTTGAAATTTGAAATTTAAATTCTATAATTTAAACTCAAATTTGATTTTTTTTTAAATTTTTTATTTTCTCTTTTACTTTTGATTTTTTTGATTTTTATTTGAAATTTAAATTTAATTTTAAATTTATTTTTTATTTTTTAATTTTCTCTTTCTTTTGAAATTTGAAATTTAAATTCAAATTCAGATTTTGAAATTTAAATTCAAATTTGAATTTTTAAAATTAAAAGAAATACAAGCAATTCACTTGGAATTACACCACTTCCTTTGGTTAGCCAAGTAAGAGGTGGGGATGTGAGAGGATCTCCTTGCTCTCGCAAGGACCTAATTAAGTAACCAAGAAACCCACTTAGGCTTATCTGTTTAACCTCTTTCCTTAGACACTAACAGCCGGTTATGGAAAGTAATCACAAACTTCCCTAAAATTCAGCACACCTTTTAACCAAATGTGGGGCTCCCTAAAGGATCTTTTTATTAGTATTTTAAAATAGGGTTTAGGGTGAACCGCACATGAAGGATGGTGATTTTTGGGCCAAGGAAGGGTGATGAAATCCCCACCTTATCTTATTTAAATTGGACTGCCCTTAAATGGATTAACGGAAAGAAAACAAAATAAACAAAGCAAATGCAACTAATTACATGAACAATTATTTCTAATATGCAATTCAGCAATTTAACATAAAATAATAAAACAAACTAATTAAGCAAAAGGAGCAATTAAAATAATAAAAAGAAAACCTAACACATTCACAAATAACTAATTAAGCAAAAGGAACAATTAATCCTAAATGATTCATGCTCTAGCATATCAAACCCTAAATGTTGGAATGCAAATGAAAAACTTTTTAAAATATTAATTATTTTTTTTTTATTTTTATTTTATCTATTTTTTATTTATATTATTTATTTATTTTTTTTTGAAATTCGAAATTTGAAGTTTAAATTTTGAAATTTAAAATTCAAATTCAAATTCAAATTTAAATTTAAATTCAGATTTGAAATTTAAACTCAAATTCGAAAATTTGAACAATTTCCTATTTAACAATTAAATAACTAATTAAATTGCAACTAAATAAAGCAACAAATAATTATTGTAAATAGAAAATAAAAAATTAATTGTGCTAAAAATAAATTAACAACTACCAAAATAAATTCTAACAAGAAAAAAATTAGCTACTCAAAAGATGAAATCGAAAATACAAAAAAGAAAGATTATGCGACAATAAAAAAATAAAATAAAATAAACAAAAAAACCTAATAAAACAGAAATTTGAACATGAAATTAAAATAAAGAAAAAAAATAGATCTAGAAACAAAATGAAAGAAAAATAATACTAAAACAAATATAAATCGGATCTTGAAAAAAACTAATTAAAAATTAAAAAAATCACTATTCTACCAAAAAAAGAGTTCGAAAATAAAAATAAAAAAATTCAAGACTAAATTAGGACGACTACACTTGAAATGCAATCTAATTTCTCTTCTCTTCTCTTTTCTTCAGTAGTCCGGCAATGATCCTGTACCCCACCTTTTGTTATCACATCTTGCAAAATCAAAGAGAAATAAGAATTAAAATGAGATTGCAGATCAAGTAATCAAACGAAAAAAAAAAAATAATGAAACAGATCCAGACAAAGTAAATAAATAATTTTTTCCATTGCTTCTCCGGCAACGGCGCCAAAAACTTGGTGCACCCGGAAGCGTGTCGTTAACCACTTCGGAACACCACTTTTAATATTTGTAAGTTCTTTGATTCTCACAATAACTACAAATGTAGTTAGTGGTGAGAAAGGTGTCGTATCTACACGGAAGCAAGGAAAAAATCACTACATACTTTAATTCGGACAAAATAACACGATAGGAAGTTGTAAAAATACAAAACTTTAATTAATTAAACTGGAATCCATTAGAATAATATTCTAACATTGCTGAAAGTGAAAAGTTAGAAAAATAAATATATAATAGAAATAAATGAATAAAAGAAACTAAATGAAAAGGTGGTAGTAGTGGTTAGGCAAACTACAAGCAGGAACCCCTCCTCTTGCTTGGGCGTTCTCCTCTTCCTCTACCCTTGAACTTCTCAAGATCAGCCTTCCGTCTTACTTGGGGGTAGAATCCAACCCCTTCTCAGAAGCCCTTAGGTCCATTTTACAAAAAAGGGTGGATACAACTAGAATTAGAGAGAAAGAGGGGGCGACAACTGGGTTTTAGCAAAAATATGAGCATCCTAGGGTTTAGAATGAAGGGTTAGGATGATTCTAAGTTGATCCTAGGGCTGAGAAATAAGGGGAGGGTGCCCAATATTATGTAGGGCTGAGATTTGGGCACCTAGAAATGGATGGTGGAGATTGAGGCGCCTAGGGTTGAAAGGTGGAGATTAAAAGGAGTGGGTGGCACCCTAGAATGGAATAGAGGGTTGGGATTTAGTGGCTATGGGATGAATGGTGAGGATTAGAAGGTAGGTGGTGCCCTAGGGTTAAAAATCTAAAAAGAGGGTGCCCTAGAATGAATGGTGGAGATTAGAAGGGATGGAAGGTGGAGATTTAGCAAGTAGGGGCGGCTAGAATTTGTTAAGGATGAAAAGAATGAGTTAGAAGGCGTCCTAGAGTTTGCTAAGGAAAGGGGAGTATGTTAATACAATAGAGGGGGCGCCATTTTGGGTTTAGCAGATAGGAAGCACCCTCATGTGCTCAGTTTTTCACAAAAACACCCCTCTCTCAGTTGGATTTCTCACCAGCTTCCCAAAAACTACAGTTCAACCATGAAATTTCCCTAGTTTTCCATAAGATTTGCTCAGAGACACTCAGAGGTCACAATATTAAATTTAATTGGGAAGATGACACATTTTGACTATTCTAAAGCCAAAAATACCCCTGAAATGATGCCCTTAAGGCATCAAAATACAAAGTTTTCAATGCCCTTATTTCGTAAGGTTTCTGATACCCATGAGGGATCACTTTACCAAAAGTAATTGGTTTTCACATGATAAGTTTCTTTCGTCACTGTTTTCTATTTATTTTCTTTCTTTTATGACAAATATACCTTGATTCCGAAGATTCCTGATACCTAGGAGAGATCACTTTACTAAGAATAAAACAGACTGAACATGATGAAACGATTATTACATGGGAACTCCTTTTCACCTATCCACTCATTTTAACCCCCCTTTCTCGTCTTGCCCCTCTTCTAAGCCTATCCTTCGTAAAAATCTCTATGTGCTTGTTTTAGTCTTTGTTGTTTCATATTTTCCTACCTCACAACAAAGAGGGTCAGTTGTCAACACTCAATTTTTGCTTGATCCAACTCCTAAACTTCCAATTTACCCCAGATGCCCGATCAAACACTCCCGATCTCTCCAAAACACCCCAAAACCTAAAAATCCCAACTTTTAGTCCCAGAGCCCCTAAATGCACCATTAAATCTATCCAATACCAATCTTATTGCCCCGATTAATCTCCGTCTACACTTTTACCCTCAGATCAGAAACCACCATTAGACTTAAAACCTCTCAAAATACCTACCCATAAAATTGTAGCTAAATATTCCTCCATTTATCCCTTCATGAAGCAAAAATTCCATTCCGATGCCTCTCGTTAGCCTAAACACTCGGAACCCAGATTCCGAAGATTCCTGATACCTAGGAGAGATCACTTTACCAAGAATAAAATAGACTGAACATGATGAAATGATTACTACATGGGAACTCCTTTTCACCTATCCACTCATTTTAACCCCCCTTTCTCGTCTTGCCCCTCTTCTAAGCCTATCCTTCGTAAAAATCTCTATGTGCTTGTTTTAGTCTTTGTTGTTTCATATTTTCCTACCTCACAACAAAGAGGGTCATTTGTCAACACTCAATTTTTGCTTGATCCACCTCCTAAATTTCTAATTTACCCCAGACGCCCGATCAAACACTCCCGATCTCTCCAAAACACCCCAAAACCTAAAAATCCCAACTTTTAGTCCCAAAGCCCCTAAATGCACCATTAAATCTATGCAATACCAATCCTATTGCCCCGATTAACCCCCGTCTACACTTTTACCCTCAGATTAGAAACCACCATTAGACTTAAAACCTCTCAAAATACCTACCCATAAAATTGTAGCTAAATATTCCTCCATTTATCCCTTCATGAAGCAAAAATTCCATTCCGATGCCTCTCGTTAGCCTAAACACTCGGAACCCAGATTCCCTTGATCTTAACACATCCGAACTAATCAAATCATACCATTAAACTCCAGATACATCAAAATACTTGCCCATAAAGTTTTAACCCAAGATTCCCCAATTTGTCATTTCATCAAACCATGGTTTTATTTCAGAACATCATATTGGCCCAAATTCCTATGATCTTAACCATCCAAGACTAATCATACATCACCATTAGATCCTAGACACCTCCAAATATCCAATTGTGAAATTTCATTCCAAAACACATTTGTTTACCCCTTCATTGCACCTAAATCCCGTTCAAGAATCTAGATTGACCGGATTCCATATTCTTCCGATCTAGGACCAACCAGCCCAATCTTAACTTACCAATCACCTCAGATTGTCCAAAAAGCCTACCTTGTGAAATTTCACCTAAAACTGCCTTTATTTACCCCTTCATCAAACTAAGATTTCATTTTGAAGCCCTTAATGGATCAGATCTGTGCTTTTCTAGATTTAACTGATCTGGGCCTAGTTGGCCCAACTTGACTCCACCAATCAACCTAAAACATCCAAAAACCCAACCCTACCAAATTTCACTAAAAAAATACCCGCATTTACCTATCCATCTAAAAAGATTTTGTTTTCGACCAATCTTGTTGGCTCACATATACAAACCACTCTTTGCGGTTAGGGCCACCTCAACCCTTTGATATTGGATCCAAAAATCCCCACCATTAAACCAAAAACCCGGTTTGACCCAATTTTTCAAAAATTACCAAAATGCCCTTAGATTTTCCCAAATTTACTAAAATGCCCTTAGCCCTACCTATAAAACCCAACCTAAGATTTTCAATCAAGATAGTGAAGAAAGGGCTAGGGTTCATCATATAGATGGCCGAACCATGCTAGATGGCTGGGTAAAATTTCAAAAATTTCTTAATCCTTCTGGGAATCAAATTCCGTATGTTTTGAAAAACTACATTTTTCAGGACCGATCTTGTAGTGAACTGGACCAGATTTGAAACCAAACAAAGAGGAGATGTATACTTGATACGGATGCCACAAATGCATATCCCATTATGAAAGTTTACGCCCAAATCAATCCTAAAACCAACCTTCACCGAAGATGGCATAGTGTATTCCTAAAGCCAATTCAACAAAACTGCAACCCAATTGCTTGGATTGAACTAGAGAGATGAGCACGAAATTTCTCTGAATTTATCTTGCAAAAATTATATGAAAATTGATCTCTATCAGTCCCAAAATAGCTGTCATCAAACCAGGGTTTCTTGAGAGACAAAAAGAAGAAGAAATCGTAGATTAGAGAGGTGTTCTTGTTTAGTTTGCCATATTCTTCTTTTATCTCTTTATGGAGCATTTCTCATAATCAAATTAGGAAATTATCTAAATCTAATTTGAATCTGGACTCTATTAAGAAATAAGCCTTATCCTCTTAAGAGGATGGGTGCTCCATACCCATTTCCAAACCCAGATTCGCCCTATGTCATATGACAACTTATGCTGTTATGTGAGAACTGAATTAGTCATATTAATTATGGGTCTTAGGCCCATCAACTATAAGGCTCATGACCCAAGAGTGTTGTGATGAGACCAAAAAGAACCCTATTTTTATCCTCTAATATTCACTCTTTTATATTTATTTAGCACTTAAATGGACTCATTATTCTTGTATTTCGATTTAGGGCAATAAAGAAGGCAATTTGAAGAAAACAGGACAAATCGGGTGATTTTGCACAGTTTCGGCGATAGTTAGTAATCTGGGCCCAACTCTCAATTCCGGACACCGAATTGGACAATTCAAGAAGCATTAGAAAGATGAAAGGAAGACCCACAACTTTTATGTTTTGGGTTTTGACAGATTCGGCCCGCATCGAGTACGAAAACGAGCCCAAAGTCGGAGCAAGTTCGCAACCAGGCCCATTTCACAACTTAAGCCCAACTCGCAGAAGTACTTTGAAGCAGCCCAACTCGAATTCAAGAGTTAAGAGTCTGAATTTCGAATGTAATCTCCAAGGAGAGAGTTTTATCAGATCTAAAGTCTTGAATGTAATCCTAGAGAGATAAAAAGATTGAGATTAGAGCATTAGATAAGAGATAGGATAGGATTAGTTCAAGATAAGATCAAAACTCCCTAAGGATAAGATGATCTCCTAGAAGGAGTGGGAAAACAGCCATCTCCTTTGGCTATATAAAGAGGGGGGCGAACCAGCTCTAGAAATCACTCATTTCAAGATCCAAGAGATCATCAAGAAGACCAAGAAGCAAGAAGGCAATTCGGCTATGGAGAAGAAGAGCATGGAGATTGCGCAGATCATGAGTAGCTAAGCTTCTTTTTCTGGTTCAAGTGGGGAGGTTTGATTGTGTCATTGTGAGGTTCTGTAGTTACTTTATTTTCTTTCTTTTTAATTTAAGTATTCATTGGTTCTTGTGCACATTTTTTATTGGATGTTAATGTTAATTAGTCTGACAAACTGAATTAATGTTGATTTTCCTACTGCTATCCATGATTTCGGTGATCCGTAATTGTCACGAATAATGGTACAAGTAGCAATTAGGTTGATATCTTTTTGGGTCAATTGTTCGTGACAGCCTTTGACCAATGTTTTAACATGGTTCAACCTAAAAGAATCGATGGAACAAAATTCAGTAATTGCAGCTATCTCAATTATTGTTATTTTGGTTTAACTGTTTTCACAAATCTTAATGCTATCATTGTTTAACATGGAACGCTATCGTACCCAGTTGAGTGGTGATAAGTGTTGATCGAATGCTGGGTTTGGTCAACTGAATTAGGAAAACACAAAGTTTATTATGGCTATCCTAATAAATCTAAGGTTAAATGCTTGAATTGCAAGAATGCTGAATTGTACCTAGGATCGATGGCCAATCGATTCAACCCGAACCCTTGAACCAGAATTCGGTAAGACTGATTTTCTCTTGTTTGTTTAGTTTGTTATTCTTTTAATTTTAGTTATTTAATATTCCCACACAATTACTTTATCCATTCGGCTAAGAGATTACTGATTTTCTCCCTGTGGGATTCGACCTAGAACCACTTTTATTGCAAATATTTTATTGTGGGACTAGTACTAATTTTGAGGGCTTCGACAAACCCGTCAAAATTTTGGCGCCGTTGCCGGGGAGCAACGTTAATTTCTTAGCTATTGCTTTCTTTTTGTTAACCTTCTTGTTTTATGACTCATGCTTCTCAACAAGGTGAATTCGAGTACAACCCCGAAATTGAGAGGACCACCCGTCGTTTAAGGAAGGAGGCTAAGCAAAGGAAGGATCGTTCACCTAAAAGGGTGAACTCAGATCTCGATCTACCCACTTGTGATTTTCCCATCTTCGAAGAAGTAGAAAGAATGGCTGACAGAGAGAGGACATTAAGGGAGTTGGCTGCACCAATTATGAACCAACAGCCCTTATGCATCACGTACCCCACTCTTGAGGTAGCCTTTGAACTCAAATCTGGTTTGATTCAATTATTACCTCTGTTTCATGGTTTCCCAGGTGAGGACCCTCACAAACATCTAAAGGAATTTCATGTCGTCTGTTCAAGCATGAAACCCCACGGTATGACCGAGGACCAGGTAAAACTCATAGCCTTTCCATTTACTTTAAGAGATAAAGCAAAGGATTGGTTTTATATTCTCCCTCCCGGTTCTGTATGCACATGGGATGAAATGAATAGGATATTTTTAGATAAATATTTTCCTGCATCCCGGGCTGCGAATATAAGAAAAGAAATATGTAGAGTTCGGCAGTTTGGTGGTGAGACATTATATGAATATTGGGAAAGGTTTAAGCAACTTGTTGCTAGTTGTCCCCACCACCAAATTCCTGAACAATTGTTAATCCAATACTTCTATGAAGGGCTTCAGCCCATGGATAGAAGTATGGTCGATGCAGCCAGTGGAGGAGCCTTGGTGAACAAGACACCCGAAGCGGCCAAGGAGTTAATCTCCAACATGGCCGAAAATTCACAACAGTTCGGTGCTAGGACAGACGGTACCATTAGACGGGTTAATGAGGTAAGCCATGTAAATTTAGAAAATCAGATTTCTGACCTAACTGCTTTGGTAAGACAACTCGCTGCAGGACAAGTACAAATTGCCAGGGTGTGTGGTATCTGTTCGATTCCTGGCCATCCTATGGACATGTGTCCATCATTGCAAGATGGTTCGATGCAGCAAGTCAATGCCGTAGGAGGATTCCCGGGCCAGCCCCAACGAAAGTATGACCCCTACTCCAATTATTACAATTCGGGGTGGAGAGATCACCCAAACCTAAGCTACGGGAACCAAGGAGGACAACAGCAATACCGGCCCCATTTTTTCAGTCGACAGCCCCAGTTTTCAACATCCATCACAGCGCAAAGCCAACCCTCGAATTCAAGTATGTCATTAAAAGATATAGTTAAGGCTCTAGCTACTAATACTCAGCAATTTCAACAGGAAACAAGAGCCAGCATTCAGAATTTGGGGAACCAAATCAGCCAACTTGCCACTGCCGTTAGCAAGTTGGAGGTGCAGAGCTCCGAGAAACTACCATCACAAATGGTAGTCAACCCCAAGGAGAGTGTAAGTGCAGTGGTGCTAAGAAGCGGGAAGGAACTACAACTAGAACCTACATCACCAAGGAAGGTGGATAAAGGGAAGGAAGAAGACAAGGTGCAGGACTCAAGAGTTAGAGAGAACATTTCAGCCATGATCAAGAGGACCTTACCAGAAAAACATGCTGATCCAGGTATGTTCACCCTACCTTGTGCGAATGGCAATAAGAAAATCGAGCATGCCATGCTAGACTTAGGTGCATCTATCAATGTCATGCCATACTCGATTTACTATGCTTTGAGATTAGGTCCTTTAAGGGAAACTAAAGTTGTTATCCAATTAGCTGATCGTTCTAACGCCTTCCCAGAAGGGATTGTTGAGAATGTAATGGTGCAGGTTAATGATTTAATTTTCCCAGCTGATTTTTACATTCTGAAGATGGAGGAGGACAAGATCGAAAATTTAGCCCCACTTCTATTAGGCAGGCCATTTATGAAAACGGCCAAGACCAAAATAGATGTGGATGAGGGTACCCTCTTCGTCGAATGTGACGGAGAGACTATTAAATTTAATATTTTTGAAGCTATGAAGTACCCAAATGAAGACCATTCGGTTGACACTATTGACCCAACTGTGCAGGAATTTTTTGAAAAAGATATGAATGAGGAGCTAGAATCGAGTGCACAATTGGATACGAAGGCCCCTATTCCAGATTTGAACCCACCCATGATGGATGGAAGGGGAGCACATCGAAAGCTGAAACCACGAGAGCTAAAGTAGCAAAGGAGGACGTCGAGCATAACGACGTTAAACAATTGCGCTTGTGGGAGGCAACCCATTGTGTTTAGTTAATTTTGTTATTTTGTTTGGTTTTGATTTTTGTGTTTAGCAGGAACCCAACAAGACAAACAGGGAAGTATCCCCAAATCCTTCTACTTTATGCATAATCACATACATTGGGGACAATGTATAACTTAAGTGTGGGGGGATTAGGGAAATCTGATGGAAATTTGAGATACCTTACCTTCTTGAAATTTCTGCTCCCTAGGAACTTATCCTTGAACGATTTCAACTTATCAGGAATCATGTGCTTAGGTTGAATAGATAAGATAGGATGCAAGCATGACTAACTGAATCTTTCTTGGCTGCATATGGTACCTCATGTTTTTAATCGATCAATAGGCAAGATGCATAAGGGTTTGATTGATTTTCACATAATTATTTGTCAAACATGGGCTGATTATTTTAGAACTTGCTGTGTTAGGCATATAGAGACCACGATCAATGAATTCATGGATCAGGCGGTGAAACCCTGTGATTCTTGTGAAAAAAAAGAGGGAGTTTGAAAATAAAATCGTAACTAATGTGAGATGGAGCATAAAATGCACTCACATCTAGAAACAAAAACAAGTGTGAGATGGAGCATAAAATGCACTCACATCTAGAAATGAAAGCAAGAGTGAGATGGAGCATAAAATGCACTCACATCTTGAAAAAAAAAAAAAAAGGGCAAGGGTGAGATGGAGCATAAAATGCACTCACCCTAGAACCCCAACCCCATTTTCACCTTCAGATCCTAGGAATTCACACTAAGTGGTGAAGATGTGATAAAAAGCAAGCTTATGGCAATAAGCACACCTTGTTTTGATTCAAAGGAAAGTAATTGCATCTGGCTGAATTGGTTTGTTCAAAGCAATGAGCACCCGTGCGGTCCAAGGAGTTTCAGCCCTAGAAGGCTTGTCTCCTTGACTATCAATTTAACTTGGGACCATGAGGAATGGTGATTTGCGATCACTCTTGGACAAGAAAAAGGGGAGAAAGAGATGAAAAGGGAAAGGTTACCAAGTCTGAACTAAAGCATGAAATGAACCAGGCCTCATGTAGAGAAAAAGAAAGATTGAAAATCAATAGTTAGTCTCTCTTGTGTTACTTGAGTTTTTGCCTTGCTCGAGGACGGGCAAAGTTTAAGTGTGGGGGGATTTGATGACACCAAAAAGAACCCTATTTTTATCCTCTAATATTCACTCTTTTATATTTATTTAGCACTTAAATGGACTCATTATTCTTGTATTTCGATTTAGGGCAATAAAGAAGGCAATTGGAAGAAAACAGGACAAATCGGGTGATTTTGCACAGTTTCGGCGACAGTCAGTAATCTGGGCCCAACTCTCAATTCCGGACACCGAATTTGACAATTCAAGAAGCATTAGAAAGAGAAAGGAAGGCCCACAACTTTTATGTTTTGGGTTTTGACAGATTCGGCCTGCATCGAGTACGAAGACGAGCCCAAAGTCGGAGCAAGTTCGCAGCCAGGCCCATTTCACAACTTAAGCCCAACTCGCAGAAGTACCTTGAAGCAGCCCAACTCGAATTCAAGAGTTAAGAGTCCGAATTTCGAATGTAATCTCCAAGGAGAGAGTTTTGTCAGATCTAAAGTCTTGAATGTAATCCTAGAGAGATAAAAAGATTGAGATTAGAGCATTAGATAAGAGATAGGATAGGATTAGTTCAAGATAAGATCAAAACTCCCTAAGGATAAGAAGATCTCCTAGAAGGAATTGGAAAACAGCCCTCTCCTTTGGCTATATAAAGAGGGGGGCGAACCAGCTCTAGAAATCACTCATTCCAAGATCCAAGAGATCATCAAGAAGACCAAGAAGCAAGAAGGCAGTTCGGCTATGGAGAAGAAGAGCATGGAGATTGCGCAGATCATGAGTAGCTAAGCTTCTTTTTCTGGTTCAAACTGGAAGTTGACATCAGTATACCTGACCATTTGTAGTAAACTGCCACCAAAGATAGGACAATAGTCTTTAGTCTTTCATAGGTATTTTAGTTTGTTTTTCACAGTAGTCCAATGCTTTTGTCCAAGGTTAGATTGGTATCTACTTACCACACTGACGGTTTGAGCAATGTCTGGCCAAGTGTACAACATAACATACATGATGCTCCCTACAGCTGAGGCATAAGGAACCTCTCTCTTGTCCTCTATCTCCTTAGGGGTCTTAGGTGACATGCCTTTAGAGAGAGTGACTCCATGCCTAAAAGGAACGAATCCCTTCTTGGAATTCTACATGTTGTACCTGTTAACGATCTTGTCAATGTAAGTAAATTTGAATAATCTTATTATCCTTTTCGATATATCTCTATAAAGTCAAAGTCCTAAGATATACGAGGCTTCTCCAAGATCTTTCATAAAGAATTCTTGTGAAAGCCATGTCTTCACCGTAGTCAACATTCCTACATTATTCTCAATGAGCAGAATGTTGTCTACATACAGAATCATAAATGTAACCTTATCTTCCACTGTCTTTCTATAAATATAAGGTTCATCTGGATTCTGCTCAAAATTAAACCGTTTGATTGTTGAGTCAAATTAGATGTTCCAACTTCTAGAATCTTGCTTCAATCCATAAATGGATTTGTTTAGTTTACACACCATGCGTTCCTAACCCATGGCAACAAAACTTTGCAAGATTTGCATATATATATATATATATATATATATATATATATATATATATCCATTCAGGAATGTAGTTTTGACATCTAATGTAGCGCGATCCGGTCACTCCTAGCTGGCACTCACGTGGCTCCTAAAAGTTACTTGAGATGAGGAAGAAGAAGAATGCCCGGGGAGTTTACCCGGTGGGGATACTCTGATGCTTAAGTTAGTACTATATGGGAGAAGCAAGAAGGAGATGAATGCTAAGAGTGCAAATAGCGCATTGTCACTATACTTTAGAGATTAGAGGTCTACATAAGAAGGTTCTCTTTTGCCCTGAGAGCTTTTATAGGGACATTTACGTCAGGTCGGGCTTAACCACCACTGGGCTCCTACCACAGCCGTTACCTGCCAGGGCTGCATAGGTGGCCGTTGTGGCGTACGTCTTGCCTGGGTGAATGACACATCTCCGGAGTGACAAGCATGCCCTTGCCTGTTGTGAGACATGCATGCAGACTATCGAAAGGACTAGAACTGCACTGTCAGTAAGAGATATGGCACAGTCTGACCGGTACGGTCTGTCAATCGGAAGCTTCCTGGGGAGTGCTCATGTGGTTCATTCGCGAGCTATTCTGTAGTGAACATGGAACACTCCAGGGTTAACCTTAGTGGAATTGGCCCTAGGGATGGCTCGTCCGCTTGGGAGCTCGGGCGAGCTAATGACCTTAGCTTGCGAGCTAAAATTGCCTCAAAGTATCTCTTCAAAGGTAGCTCGGGGGGCCCGGGGTTTGCGTCGCGGTGAACCCCTTTCGTGAGCTACAATGTAGCGAGTTGCTTTGTAGACCCATCACTTGGTTGTACCAGGCTACGGTGTTGAGCAGCCACTCGTACTGAGTCAGTGCCCATGTGTCACCATTTCATAGGTTGGGTCAAATCATCCTCCATCAATTGCCCCCACTCCTCGGGCTAAGAGCACTGCCTTAGCGTGGGGAGTTTATGAAGTGCGATGGACTGATTTGACCAAAATTCAAACTTGATTGAGTGTCCACATTAAATGCATTTGCAGGAATCAAGAGATTTTTTGACTTTCCTATCTTTTCAGATTCTGAAAACGTGCTGAGGTGGCTTTTAACTCCGAATGTCATGCGACTGCGATTACCTTAATTATGGAAGACGTGCCGCCAATCACCTTCAGTTTTCAGGAGGCGTGCGGTCAAGGCGCCCGCATGCCGTTGGATTTGCCTTGATCCAGACCGTCAACTTGGAAAGGTGGAGACTATAAATAGGGGGGCCCCTTGGGTCTCGCTTTCTCCCACACCATCTTGCTGTCTTCGGATTTTGAGGTCACACGCTTTATGTAGTCTACCCGAATTCCTCAGTTTGCTTCGCTCTGTCTCTTTTGGTGAGTCCCAATCGCTGTTAGCCATGTCTGGGTACATGTACCACACCTACCACAGGGGCGATAGCTAGGACGACGATGCTCCCTCGAGCTTGGGGGGAGCCTGGGAGCAGATCCCGGAGGCTCGAGAGGTCTCCAGCGACATAGCATCTGTTAGACAGTCTTGTATGCCCTTAGCTTCAATCGGATTTGATGTACTTTTTGTTATTTAGTGGAAATAATTAAAGTGCATGTTTGATTCATGTTGTTTGGTATAATTCTGTGTAAGACCCTAAAACTGGACACTTATAGAAACTTGTGTTAGTTTTAAATGTTCACAGCCATTGGATAAGTCTGGGGAGATTTATCCTGCCAAGGTTGATACTGATGTGCCACCAAGTGTTGGGATGGCTTGTTTCGGCCATCAGGGTAAGACCCAAGGCACATGCAGTATGGGATTATTTGAACCCTTGAACCGGACCAGATTTCCAGTATTGCCCTAGACCTTGGAGACAGATGGGCAAAACTGGAAAGTTACACCTGACCCCTAGACTCGATTATGACACATCATCAGGTGTCGGATCAGGCTGTCTTTGATGTGTCAATCAGTGAGATCCTTAGTGGGGGTCAAAACCTGGACATGTTGGGGCAGTCTGAGAATTCATCTAAGTGAGTGGTCATACTGACATGATCAGCCCCTTTGTCGGACAATGGTAATGATCGGGAATGCACTCTCTTTGATGGAAACCAAACTGCCGGCAGTTGATTTCAATCGTTGGAATTTTGTTTTGCAAAATTAATATATATATACATGTATATGTGCGGTTCAAAAGATTTGCAAAAGGTTTTAATTACCGGGATCCATGTGAGTAGAGAGTGCGGCACTGTTCCTTGTAGCCGAGGGAGAGGTCTTCTCTTGTCGGGCAGTGCTTGATCATTAAGGGCTGAGAGGTTAAGTGTAAGACCAATTAGGATAATACCTGATGGGATAATCTTGCACCTGCCCACAGTCCCTGGGTTTTTATAAGATGGCTTGGCCCAATGACCACTTAATGTAAGTGTTGGGCCCATAGGGTCCATGTGATGGGCTCAAGGGGGTCACTGAGTCTTTTAGTGAATTCGCCTGGGCCTTGTAATAAAGGCTGGGCCGAACCCATGTGGCTGGTGTATAGATCAATGCTTGGGTCCCACGCCATACAAAGAAGCCCAACTGGGCAGCAGGTTGGAAACTGGTTAAACACTGAACACTTAATGGGCCAAAAGCCCATTTCGAACTAGGCTGATATGATCACCAGTTCATGGGGCGAATATGAGATTAGTGTTAGTAAAAGGATTGGGTCTTTGACCTTATCCACTCTAAGAGACCAAATTCAAATTAGATTTGAATCTAGTAACCTCCTGATAAGATCAAGAGTTAACTAACTTAATCTGCAGATAGGATTAAGATTAACCTCTATCCAAATACTGATTTGGATTGGGATAACTCCCAAAAAATTGTAGGTTTCTTAATCAAGAAGAAAGAGGAGAAAACCCTAGCAGAAATATCAGATTTTGAACTAAGGGGTTTGAGCAAGCAAGAAACACATCCTGCAATATGAGATTTGATCTCTCACAGACTCCAGAGAGAAGATACAGTTCTGCCCTCTTCGTCCCTGGACTTCTCCTCCTTCAGCCTCTACCACTACCCGTTGGAAAATTGGATCTTTGCAGCAACAGGAAGTCAAGAAAGCAGTTCTTGACAATAGTCTTGCAAGAAAGACACTAGGATTCGATGTTCAAGGTTTCCAGAGGGTTCTTGTGAAGAATCCAGTGTGTAGGACGCACCCTGTTGGTTCCGTTCCATCCATAGCTGTGTCATCTTCAGCAGGAGCGGATCTTGGTTACTTCTTTGGGCATGAACACCAACTTTGGGAGATATTATTTCTTCGGATCAGGTATAATCCTTCCTGTTTATTTTTGGTTCAGATCTGGTTTGTTTATGGTTCAAGTAGGATCCTTGAATAATGTATTCTAAATTTGGGGAATATGATTCCCAGTTGGAAGAAGGTAGGAAATTTTTGAAATTCGCCCTCCATTCCGCACCCTTCTTGGCGTCCATTAGATGGATCCTACCATTCTTTCAGCATCTACTTTGGAGTCTGACACCTTTGGCCCTTCCTTGATGATAGCAGAGAGACTTAGATCTCTAATCCGCTACTTTCGCCTCCCTGGGGACCTGGTTTACAGCCTCCCCACTGGCAACTTCCCTTGGGAGCATGGTCCCAATGACATAGTAATCTTCTAGGAACAACTCGAGGCTGGCTTGCGTCTCCCCCTACACCCCTTGATAGTGGAGGTGTTAAATCACTTTAACGTCACCATTGATCAGCTTCATCCCAATGCCATTTGAAACATGGTTGAGACTATATCTTTGTGTTATGAGTACTGTCTTCCTTCAGACCTCGATATTTTTGTCTCTATCCTCTGTATAAAAAATGCTACTCCTAGGGTTCTTCTAGAGAGGCGCTTTTACTACCTCTCTCCCCATCGCGGCTATAAGCTCTTATATGAGTTGCCGAACAAGATTCCCACCTGGAAGTGAGATTACTTTGTGGTCTATAACCTTGAGGGGTGGCCCTTCCCAACTGCTTGGAGGGGTGCCATCCAGGACCCTGGGGCCGAGCTGCACCCCGAAGTTCAGAAAATGATGCTGTCCTCGGCATTGGTAGGCTTCCTTTGCTCGGACTACTTGGCTGAGGAGAAGCTCGTGCAGGCCGGCTTGAACTCGGGTAGGTTGTCTTTTTAGGTCGCGTAGTTTTTGTAATGACGTGGTACTCACATTCGCATGCATGTATTTCATTCTTGTCGGACTAACACTGATGCTCTTCTTGACAGCCATTATGTCTAGTGCCGACTTGCATCACCTTCTCTCGAGTAGCCAGAGGCACCATGCGAAGAGGATGCGCCCCGATCAGACTCCCCCCTAGGAAGTACTGAGTTCGGGTTTGCCAAGTCGGTTTTATTCTCCCCTCCGCCCAAGATTCTAGCACCCCCACCTGAGGGAACTAGTGGGGTTGACTTCGGAGGGGACAAGCTCCCTTAGCAGGGGGAGGCTCCCTGTAACCCCCTCCAACCATGCCCTTACCCCCGGTTCCCAGTGGGGAAATGGGAAGGGGTGAACGATTACCTCGTGGCTCACTAGAGAAGCCGAAAGGCGATTACTAACGATGAGGTCGCTCAGTGGGGGAATATGGAGCCCGGGGACCTCGCCACGTTCGCCTCTACCCACTGCATGGTGGTAAGTGACTCCTTTCCCTTTTTTTCTCTTGTTTTGCTCCTCTCTGCTGTCCTCTGATCTTCTCTTCTGTCGGCAGGTGAATTCTGCAATCCATGCCATGGCTCTCCAGACGCACGTCCATCGTGTCGACGCCCTTGACCAGTGGGCTGCTAACAAGAAGCTCCAGGGCGAGCTCGACCGGATCCGGGGTGAGCTCCATCACACTCACAAGGGGAGCGTCTCAAGAGCTACTTGTCCACGACCAGGAGGCTCAAATCGCCCGGCTTTCTGAAGAGAGCGCGCGTTACAGGGAGGAATCGTCGAGGATGGCGGTGGAGAGGGAGCTTCTCAGGCAGCAGGTGCGGGACTTGGAGTCCACTCTTCTAAATCGGAGTCGAAACTTTGATCAGATGGTGGAGGCTGAACAAGAGAAAGCGTCTGGGATTTTAAAGACTCCTAGGAATTCCATGACCTCTAGGCGGAATATGGTTCGGGTTCGTATCGCTCTGGGTTTAAGTTTTTCCAGTGGCTGGTTCAGAAGAAGTTCTCTGGACTCAACCTCGACATCATCACTATGAAGGGTCTGTCTCCTGAGACAGTGGACCTAGCGGAGGAAGAGGAGCCTGACTCCCCAGAGGATGAGGAGGCGGTGTTTCTCTGGACTTCTAGTGGCTTCCGGGTGCCATAAACCCGGTCTTTCACAAGTCTTTGGTTGGGCAGTTGTGCCCTGTGATAGTTAGACTTTCCCAAGCTGTTTAGCTCGGTTATTGCATTTATTTTTCTCTTTCTCCTCCTTTTTTTTTTTGAAATTATAATGAAAGTTCTTCCTTTCTTCTTCCAAGTATGATGGGCTCTTTGTATCTTTGCAAAGGCAATCTCGATACCCAAGATATTAGAGCTATATACCCGAAGTAAGGCATCTCTATGGTGCATGACAAATCGATTACCACATGTGCCCGAACTATGTGCTCGTTGGTTATTCTTTAGTTCAATCATCGTACTAGAACAAGCTAATCTTGGTGGGGTTTAAGCCTTAGCTGTTTACACTCCTCTCTTGAAGTTCGCCCATGTCATGACGACAACTGGGTTTGATTGCGCCAAAATCGTGTTAGCTCGGCATTTTGGCCCTTAGGCCCTGGAAGTGATATATAGATCACTTTTGAAGTTCGTTCGTGCCTCAAAGGCGACTAGGTCTTATTGCACCGAGATCATGTTAGCTCGGCATTTTGGCCCTTAGGCTTTGGGAGTGGCTCGTGACCTACTCAGTTGTTACCAATAGTATTGTCTTAAGTTGACAATATTCCATGCCCGAGGTACTTGCTTCCCTTCGAGGGTCTCGAGCTCATACGTTTCTTCCCCGAGTACTCATTTCACTCGGTAAGGTCCTTCCCAATTAGACCCAAGCTTGCCAGCACCGGGCTCAGGTACCATAACCTTTCGAAGAACCAGGTTGCCGATACGGAGGTTCCACATCTTGACCCTGGCATTATAGTATCGAGTTACTCCCTGCTGGTAGGCTGTAGTCCTGATATATGTGAGGTCCCTTACTTCGTCTAGTAGATCGAGGTTGGTATGGAGTTTGTCTTCATTTGTTTGATCACTGTATGCTTCTAGTCGTAGCGTAGGTACCTCGATCTCTGTGGGGATCACTGCTTCGGTGTTGTAGGTAAGATTGAAGGGTGTTTCTCCCATGGTGGTCTTCTCCATGGTCCGGTAAGCCCATAGGACGCTAGGCAACTCATCTGCCCACAACCTTTTAGCCCGGTCCAACTGTGCTTTCAGTCCGCGGAGGATGGCTCTGTTCGTGACTTTTGCCTGACCGTTTGCTTGAAGGTGCACGATTGAAGTAAAATTTTGTCGGATTCCCATGTTTCGGCACCAGTCTTGGAATTTGGTGTCCTCGAACTACTTGTCGTTGTTGGAAATCAATACCCGAGGTAATCTGAAGAGGCACACTATGTTCTTCCAAAAGAAGTTTTGAACATTTTGGGCTGTGATTGTTACGAGGGGTTCGGCTTCTACCCACATGGTAAAGTAGTCCACTACTACTACTACGAACTTCCTTCCACCCGTTGCTAGCGGGAATGGTCTGAGTAGATCGATGCCCCACTATGCTAAGGGCCACGAGCTGGTGAGATACTTGAGATCGGCGGAAGGTTGGTGGTGAATATTGGCGTGCTTTTGGCATTTGTCGCATTTTTTAACAAGCTCAATGGCGTCTGCCTTCATTGTTGGCCAATAAACCCTTGTCGAAGTGCCTTTTGGGCGAGGGCCCTGCCCCCCAAGTGTCCTCTGCACAATCCCTCATGAGTGTCGTGGAGTACGAGCTCGGCTTCGGTAGGCTGCAAGCAATGCAGATAGGGGAGTGTGTAAGATCTCTGATATAGCCGTTTGTCTATTATGACATATTTGGCTACTTGGCGCTGCACCCTTCTGGCTGCATTGCGATCTACAGGGAGGGTCCCGTGTAGCTAGAAGCTCGCAAGTGGGTCAATCCAGCTTTGCTCTGCATGAACGACGGGAGCAACCTCCTCTGCCCCCCTGAGAATGCTAGGTCGAGGCAAGTTCTCTATGTACACGGTTCTCATGGTGATGTCACTGGTGCTAGCTAATCTAGATAGGGCATCGGCCTCAGTGTTCTCCGACCTTGGCATTTGCCTGACAAAATGTGACTAGAAGTTGAGCAGGGCCTCTCTGACTTTGGCTAAGTAAGCTATCATGGTTGGCTCACGAGCTTCGTACTCACCAATGACCTGGTTGACAATGAGCTGGAAGTCGTTGTAGATAATGATGTGCTTTGCTTTTACTTCTCTGGCTAGGGCTAGTCTAGCTATCAACGCCTCGTAGTCCGCTTCATTGTTAGACGCCGCAAACTCGAAGCGTAGCGCGTACTCCAATTTTGTGCCACTTGGGCCATGCAGAACTATTCCGGCTCCGCTGCCCTGTTGGTTCGAGGAGCCATCTACGTGAAGGATCCATGGCTCCTCATCCCAGCTCGCGGTTGGCCGAACTATGAGAGATGCCACACTAGCTTCTACCTCATGGGGTTCGAACTCGACCGACCTGGGAGCTTCGGGCTCACCCGAGCTGGGAGCCTCATGCTCAACCGGCCTAGGGACTTTGGGGCTGAATGTGCATTCGACTATGAAATCTATTAAGGCTTGGGCATTGATGGCAGTTCGCAGCTTGTTGATGTGTTGCTCATTGTGACACTAGCAAGTGCACTAGCCGTTCAAGTAATAAAGTAGAGAATGAAGTATCGTTCCCACGAGGATTTAGGAAACAATTACCAATACTAAATTGAGCACTTCTTATCTGATCAACAAATAAATCAAAACTCTAATGAAAGCTAAGAAATCCTAAATTAAAATCTATCTAAATCATTGGCCCAATTGCCTTCAATTCAGGTTAGAAGAGTAAGCAGTAAATGTCAACCTCAGAATTCAGCAATCTATCAATTTGGATCATTCGAATAAATCATGATTGAGCCTTGGTTTGGTGAAACCCCAAGGTCATGAACAGCCTCTCTCAAGCGCATGTTCATCCTATGCATGAGTGACGGTTCTTCTATCTCTAGCAAGAATCTAATCCCCATGCATGCATTTATTCAAACACTTCTAAGGCATCAATTCAAATCTGAATTGATCACCAACTGAATTGTGCAAGTTATCTCTAATTCCAAGAGTCTCTCTCAAGCACTCTAGGAATTCCAAGCTGTAGATTAATTTGCCCAATCTGAAAATTGCAGATCTGAATTCTCTTTCAAGCAATTCAGATCTTGCAATCTCAGATCTGAGAATTCAGATCTGAGTTTTGAAGGTTAGTTGGCCGAATTACTCTACAATCACACCCTTATTCAAGAAACTTCAAGTACAATGCATGACCATTTGAATGAATCAAAAAGAATTAGATTGCTGAACTGAAATTTTACAAGCTGAAATACATCAAGGAAGAATGGAAACAAGGAGAAAGAAGAAAGAACATATAACTAAGAAACTGAATTCAAATCAAAAGAGAATGAAACTACAAATGATTTATTACAAAAGATCTTTGAATCACAAACCCTCAATTCGAACTCACCTTCTTCTTGTAGCTTGCTTGTCTTGAACTTCCTTCAGCCCTTCTTCTTCTTCTTCCTTGCGCCTAGCCTTCTTCTCTTCTCTTCTCTCAAGGTGGCCGAACCTCTAAGAGTGGGAGAGCCTTCCTCTCAAGCAATTGAACAACTTTCTCCCCTCCTAGAGGCCTCCTTATATAGTTTTTCAAGGGGGCTCTTGCCCCTTCTTGAAGCCTCTAGAATGGGGTGTATTACACCCCTCATGAACCTGTAGAGTGCTCCCTCCTTCTCTTCAAGAAACTCCTAGAAGTTGCCGCCCCTAGCTCCCTTTGGGCTGCTATTTGGGCTACAACTTAGCTTGCTTTTGAGCTCATGTGGGCTACACTCTAGGCTGTTATTTGGGCTAAAAATGGGCGGGGCCGAAATTTCTTTCTTGCTAGGCTTCTTCCCTTGGATTTTCCAAAGAGTTTCACTTGCTCTTCTTGGGCCGAATGAAATTCTCTTGCTCTCATGGCTGGGCCGGGCTAATCTTGATAAATTTTGGGTTTTCTTTTTTTGCTTTTGCCTTCTTTTTGTTGATTTGGCTCCCCTGAAATCTTTCTTGCAATAAAGCTAAAATAGGGCAAAATTTAATTAAACCATCATAAAATTTCATGCAAAAACCTCATAAAATATAGATAAATTGTAGGTTCATCACTTGTACTAGAGGTCATATTCACTGAGCTCAATAGTCCACTTCGTCAACCGACCAGAGACCTCAGGCTTAAGTAAGACTTGCCTCAGAGGTTTGTCAGTGAGAACAATAACAGTGTGAGCCTGGAAGTACAGGCGGAGCTTCCGAGCTACAATTACCAGTGCGTAAGCCAGCTTTTCTATCTCTGGGTTTCTCATCTCTGCTCCCTGCAATACTTTTCTAACATAATAGATGGGTCGTTGAACCCGATCTACTTCTTTTATTAGTACCGAACTGACCACTTCGTCGCTTGCCAAGAGGTACAGTTCTAAAATATCACCCTCCTCGGGCCAAGTTAAGATTGACACACTAGCGAGGTATTTCTTGAGCTCGTCAAATGCGAGCTGACAGTCTTGGGTCCATTTGAACCCTTTGCTTTTGATTGCCTTAAAGAACGATAGACAGCGGTCCACCGATTTTGACATGAAGCGACTCAAGGCGGCTATGCGGCCATTCAACCTCTGAACCTCCTTCAACTTCCGGGGTGGTCCCATATCTAAGATGGCCTTAATTTTATCCGGGTTGGCCACAATGCCACACCGGTTAATGATGTATCCTAGGAACTTGCCCAAGGTCACACTGAATACGCACTTATTTGGGTTCAGTCTCATATTAACCTTACGCAAAATTTCAAAAATAGAATGCAAGTCTTGTATTAATTCATGTGAGAATTGAGTTTTGACGACCATGCCGTCTACATAGCATTCTACTTATTTACAAGTCTTTGAAAGGTTGCCCCTGCGTTTTTCAACCCAAAGGCCATAACCTTGTAACAATATAGACCAAACTCTGTGATGAAGGTAGTCTTTTCTTCGTCCATCGGGTCCATCCTAATTTGGTTATAGCTCGAATAGGCGTCCAAGAAACTTAACAACTCGTACCCTGATGTTGCGTCCACTAAGCGGTCAATTCTAGGGAGTAGGAAGCAGTCTTTTGGGCAAGCCCGGTTTAGGTCGGTGTAGTCGACGCATATGCGCCACTTGCCGTTGGCCTTCTTCACTAGGACGGGATTGGCTATCCAGCTAGGGTAGTGGACTTCTCTTATGAAGTCAGCAGCGAGGAGCTTCTCAACCTCCTCATCAACCGCTTTCCACCACTTCGGGGCTAGGTTGTGTTTCTTCTGTCTAATGGGCCAAACTACATGATCAATATTCAACTTATGAGTTACGAGTTCAGGGTTTATACTTGGCATTTCTGCCGCAGACCATGCAAAACTATCTAAATTTTGGAGTAAGAAGCTTACTAGTGTGGATCGTAGGGGTTCCTGGATGGAAGCACCTATCTGAAGCGTCCGAGTCGGGTCAGCTACCGAGGTTGGGACCGTGACTGTTTCTTCCATGGGCGTGGCTCGTTCCTCGCTTTGCTCCGTAGGCTGCTCCAGTTCGAGGTGGTCGACTACCTTGGTCTTTCCCTTCAGGGCGGTGACATAGCACTTGCGGGACTCGAGCTAGTCGCCCCGCGCTACCCCCACACCAAAGTCTATTGGGAACTTCATAGCCAAATGGTAGGTGGAGACCACCGCCCATAGGACATGGGTGATCGGTTGACTGATTATGGCATTGTAGGGGGAGGGGGTCGCGACCACCAGAAAGTCGTTTTTGAATCTGACCACGCAATGCCACGTGCCGACTTCCACAGGTACTGCTATTTTCCCAAAGGGCTGGACTTCTTCTCCGCTGAAGCCCACCAAAGGAGTGTCCGCAGACTTCAGGTCACTTCTCTGTAGCTGAAGTTGGTCGAACGCATCTTTGAGGAGGATGTCGGCTGAACTTCCTAAGTCGACAAGCACGCGTCTGACCTCGAATTCATTGATCCTCAGCTTTATCACAAGTGCATCATCGTGGGGGTAGTGGACCCCTCGTGCGTCATCTTTTGTGAAGAAAATTGGCTCTTCTATCCTCGGTTGCTTTGGAGGGTTCTGCTCTTCTCGGGCGGCCTCATGAACTGATGTCTGAGTTGCTGCTGAAGTACAACCCATGATGATCGAACCTCCCACTATCATGTGGATAGTCCCCTAAACCGGCCTCTCTTTCAGAGGCTGCCTCTGTGGCTGTTCAGCTAGCCTGTTGCTGGACTCGGGAGCGTCCTTACTGTGCTCCCCTTGCCAACCTGCTTTGTTATTACTATTACTATTATGTACAAAATTTCTTAAATACCCACGACGGATGAGCTCTTCAATCTTGTCATGGAGGTTTTTACAATTTTTGGTACTATGACCGTGATCCCTATGAAAACTACAGTATAGATTCTTATTTCTTTCATTGGGATTCCCCCTTAAACGAGGTGGCCATTTCACATACGAGGCGTCCTTGATCGCCATCAGGATTTCGGCCTGCTTCGCGTTCAGCGGAGTGTAATAAGTTCGGTCCGCTATAGGAGCTCGGAACGACTGACCCGGCTTGGCCCCCCGAGCTGCATCCTTTTTCTTTCGGCTGTTCCCTTGACTGGAAGGCTCTCCTTCCCTCTTCCTTTTTTTGGGCGCGCCCTCGCCCTTCTAGTTGATCTCTTCCTCGGTGGCTATAAACTTGCCTGTGAGCTTAAGGAATTCGGTTATGGTCGTTGGTTGGTTGACAACCATGTGCCACTTGAACTCCTTATGCATCACGCCTTTCTTGCTGCAAGGCGCACGGTGGGGTCTAGGTGCGGTATCTGCATACAAGCATCGTTGAACCGCTTGATGTAGCCCCTGATGGACTCTCCCTCTCTCTGCACTATGCTGAGGAGACTCTCTTCAGTTCGCGGACACCGCTTGCTAGGGACGAAGTGGGACGTGAAGGCTTGTGCAAACTGCGACCAACTTCTTATCGACCCAGGTGCTAGGTTTCAGTACCACGTACGGCTGCTCCTCTAAAAGTGGTGGAGAAGGCCACGCACATGCATGACTTGCTGGCCCTTGTCAGGTGCATCTGCGATTGGAAGGCATCTACGTGATCATTTGGGTCGAACAACCTATCATACTTGTCAAGAGGGGGGAGCTTAAAATCTTTAGGCATTGGGATTGCCAGGAGCTCGGGAGATAGGGGGTTGAACTGAAAGGATGGGGGCCTTGACTTCACCCGAGCTTACTTCTTCTTTGCCTCTGAGCTCTGATAGGTCGTGGGTGGCGGACCGATGAGCTCGGTGGCATCGTCTCTGTTTCTTGGCGGGCTCAACATTTGTACTGCTTACCTCTGTATTGTCAGGAACGATGTGTACAAGAAGGAACTCAGGCCACTAGTGATGGCTACGGACAAATGGCTCCTGCTTGGAGCCTGCGGCCAGGATCTCGAACCGGTTCTCTAAGAACAGGGTATCAGGCTTGGAGGGCTGAGACGATGTGGGCTTGGCGAGCTGGGGTCCTTTTGACCTGACCTCCCGTGGCGAGGCCGGAGTGGCCGGCCTTTTCTGTCTGCTGTGGGAGGAGGCCTGGCTCCTTGGAGGGTTTCGGGGGGCTTTTCCTTGGCGGGAAAGGTGCTCCTCTTGATGATGGGACCTAGCCTGCTGTAAGGCTAGGTGCCGATGAGGGAGTTGCGATTGCTAAAGCTGAGGTTGCGGCAGCTGGGGTAATTGCTGTTGATACTGGTACTGAGAGACCTGTTGTAGCACGTGCTGTTGATAGATTTGAAACTGTTGAAACTATTGCATTTGAGCCTGCATGGCCCGCATGCACTGTACCAAATCTTCCAACTGGTTCGGGCTGGCCACTGGGGGCACAACCGAGGGTTCAGTGAAGGTTGTTCCGACTGTGGTAGGGAGTGGAACAATGATGGGTGCCCCTGCATGAGGCACGTTCAAACTAGGGATCCCATCCTTCTTGATGATGATTGGTCATAGAAAAGAAACCCTAAGGAGTCCTTGGGGTAGCCTACAAATAAGCAACTACTGATTTTGGATTCCAATTTGTTTGCAACTTGTCCTTTTGACGTATGCTAGACAACCCCATATTTTCAAGTGTCTTACATTGTTTCTTACCAGTCCATAGCTCATAAGGAGTCTTAGGAACCGACTTGGTTGGAACTCGGTCTAGCACATAAATTGTAGTCTCCAATGCATGCCCCCAAAAAGATATGGGTAACTCTGAATGAACGAGGAGTGATTGAACCATATCTAATAGTCCGATTTCTTCTCTCTAATACACCATTTAATTGAGGTGTAGTAGGAGGAGGCAACTGTGATTTAATCCCATTGTCCTTTAAGTAGTCATTGAATTCGTTGGATAAATATTCACCTCCTCGATCTGATCGAAGGGTTTTGATCTATCTCTCCAACTGTTTCTCGACTTATTGTCTAAACTCCTTGAACTTTTTAAAAGGTTCAAACTTTTGTCTCATTAGATATACGTAATCATACCGAGAATAATCATCAGTGAAAGTTATAAAATAATAGTGTTGGTTTCGTGTCCTAACATTCGTGGACTACATACATCTGTATGTATAAGGTCAAGTGTGCTTGTAGATCTTTCAGGTTTACTTGTAAATGGCCTTTTTGTCATCTTGCCTTGAAGGCAATGCTCACAAGTTGGTAAATCTTTTACAATGAGAAAATCTAGGGGACCATCCTTCACCAATCTTGTGATACATTCTATATTTATATGGCCATGTCAGTAATGTTATAGGCACGTGGGATTAATAGTATCATGCATTCTTTTGTTAGGGATGTGCTCTGACACAATTTTTGTTATAGCACTAACCGTAACAGTTGCAATTGTCCCTAAGCAAAGCACAACCACGTCATCATTCAGTCTTCTGCTTTCCTTGAACCCTTACAATGTGTTACATGCATGAGTGGAAGCCCCAGAGTTAATATACTAGGATGTAGAAGTGACTAATATATTGGTCTCTATGACAAGAGATTCGAAATTACCTTATTTGTTCTTGCAGGATTCTAGATACCGAGGACAATTCATCTTTTAGTGCCCAATCTGCTTGTAGAAGTGACATTCATCTGATGACTTGTCTCTCTTCTGCTTCTTTGGTTTGCCTCCCTTTATCTGAGGCCTCTTCTTACCCTTCTTCTTTTTTTTTTGCCAGATTTGCCACCTTCAATAAGCATGGATATTGACTTATCCTTCTTTATCAGTTCTTTAGCTTTTTGCAACAAATTGCTGAGCTCCTGCAAGCTAACTTTTACCTTGTTCATGTTGTAGTTCTTGAAAAAACTGATTAAAGGGTGGAGGTAGAGAATTCAGGACGACATTAGTGTTAGTGTCATCATCAAATTGGGAGCCAAGAGCCTCCAATTCATTTATGTAACCTATCATCCGCATTACATGGTTATGAACTAGTTGGCTTTCGGTCATCATTGTGGTCATCAACAATATGAGGACCTTATGTCTTGCAGAACGATTCTGCTCCTCATACATTATCTTTAGAGTATCTAGGATATCTTTGTAGATATCAATTTTGTCAGATTGTCTCTCGATAGTATTATCCAAGGAGGCTAAGATATAACACTAGGCAAGAGAATTTTTCTCTTCTCATTTTTTATATTCCCTCACTTCAGAAGCCCTTCACCTAGACCTTCTAGTGCTGGGTTTTTGGTAATCTTGTCTAATTTCTCAGACATGAGCACTAGATTTAGGTTATGATACCAGTCTACATAGTTGGGCCCTTTCAGTTTGTTGTCCTCTAACAATTTAGTGAACTATCTATGTGCCATTTCTAATAAAAACATGAATAATTAATCCATGACCATAATATTGTTTCATGTTATCTTTCGTAGAATGAACTTTTATCTATGTTATATCTCCATTTGTTCATCTTTGTGATTTCCCTCCTATCTCAGTGACAAGGACACAATTTGTGATCATGAAAATGTGGAAAATCAAATAGATGCATTATGCCAACTATTTCAGCTGCATAATTCCACCACTTTCTGTGAAGAATCGCATATCCACCCATCCAATGAACTTTTCCTTTGTCCTCCATCAGACAAGGTTCATTGCCATTTTAGGTTAAACATTTCTGTTTGGTAAGTGCAAACCCATCATATCGTGAGCCCCAATGTACTGTGGAAGAGTATTCCATTTTAGGATAGGTCTCTCTCACTAGTCTATGACGCCCTTATCATCTCATGAAGCAATCCCACTGATTGTCTTATTGAAATGGATAGCCCAATTTTATGGTGCATTTTCACCCACCAATTCAATCTGATTTCATGCTAATGACAGAAGGCCTTTAGAGAAATCATCTATGATATTCCCTATTTCATTGCACTTATATTAATTAGGAGGAAACTTGTATATCAATCCCTAGGTCAGATTTAGGTTACACAATAGTGGCTCTCACTGACTTTTATAAAGTCATATTCAAATGGGCCCTTAATGGGATAGGGTTCCCATGAGGTTCCTCTTGAGGATGAAGCTATTTAGGGGCCATTAAAAAAAGGAAATCATGCAATGATCTATGGGCATCATGGCAATGATGTGCATTCAGCCATGATGTTCGTAGAGAGGCATATAAGTCAAAAAAACTTGATGCCAATAAGTCACATACACAAACATTGCCATGAACGAATCACATCCATTCAACAAGTCACATACACAAAAACAATTGGTCCAAATCAATTTAAAACTTGTACATGATCAACCCACCAATGGAACAAATTATTTAATAATTTTATCTTGGTATATGGGCTAAATTGTAAAAAGCAATTCGGCCCATATAGTAGTCCATGCTAAAATGGGTCAGTCTTGCTTTAATCTATAATAAAAAGGGTTTTTCAAGTATGGGACGAATGGTTCATGCAATGGGCCATCAAACCCTTGGCCTAAAATCGATTTTGGGTCACTTAAACCATGATCCAAGGGGCTGTAATCAAATCCCAAAGAACCATAGGTTTGGCCCAACAAGATTGGACCAAAACTAGGTCAAATCGGCCTAGGGTTTGGTGCCCATAACATGCATCAATTCACATAGGTAATGATATGAAATTCTCAGTTATGATTCATAATCAAAACATCAAATAAACATAAATAAATGGCTAGGGCTGATAGTGTGACGGTCTGAAGTCAATCTGGACAAAAATTGCATCCTTACAAAACTGCAATCTGCAGATCGATCTTCATCTGCAAGCTCTGTCTTCTCTGTAAAAAATAGAAAAAACTAATTTCTATTGCTTACATCAAAAAAACCTAATACATTCTTTCTATAAAAGAAAAAAATTAATTACAAACCACATAATCAAATTAATGATTTCAGTGTATACAAAACTTGATGCCAACAAGATTTCGATCTTTATCACACTTTCAGCCTAAGATTTCAAGAATCCTTAATAGAATAATTCTATAACATATTAGAATATATTCAAAAGATTTTAGATCATTCACCCACTTTGAGAACCGATTTCTCAGAGTTTTCTGCTAACTGCTCAAATTGGCTAGACTAGTTCTTGCCGATTTGAGTTTTGGTTCAAATTCGATTTGGTTTAGTCCAAGGGCTGAACCTAGTGCTTTGATACCAATGAAAGAAGGGTTAGGATCCATCATATGGTTGGCCGAACCATGCTAGGTGGCTGGGTGAAATTTCAAAAATTTCTTAATCCTTTCGGGAATCAAATTCCCTATGTTTGAAAAACTGCATTTTTCAAGATTGGTCTTGCACTGAACCTAAGTTGAGCACGAAGCCAGTTCATCAATGCAGTTTTCAACAAAACTACAATACAACTGCTTTGATCAAACTAAGGAGTTGAGAACAAAATTCCTCTACATTTTTCTTGCAAAAATCAAAAGAAAACTGATCTCTACCAGTCCCAAAATAGCTATGGTCAAAATAGGGTTTCTTGAGAGACAAAAAGAAGAAGAGAGAGCAGATTAAAGAGATGTTCTTGTTTATTTCACCCTCTTCTTCTTTTATCTCTTTGTGGAGCACTTCTCCTAATAAAATTAGGAGATTATCCATATCGAATTTGGATTTGGACTGTATTAAGAGATAAGCCTTATCCTCTTAAGAGGATGGGTGCTCCATACCCATTTCCAAACCCAGATTCTTCCCATGTCACATGACAACTTAAATTGTCATGTGACAACTTAATTAATCATATTAATTATGGTCCTTAGGCCCATCAGCTATAAGGCTCATGACCCAAGGGTGTTGCAAGGTCAACTTAGGCTTGATTTGTATGGCGTGTGAAGGGATGAGATATCCATCGTATGAATGCCCGAATCTTGCGAAATAGAATGGGCGAATTTCAAAAATTTCTCTCCATCCTACTGGGAATCGTATTCCCTATTTTAGAAAAATCATATTTTTCAATGATCAATCTTGAACCAAGAACTGAACCAGATCTGAACAAAAGTAGTAGGAGAGGGATATACCTGATACAGAGAAATAAAATCTCTCAACGAAGGTGTTCACACCCAAGGAAGGATCCAAAGACTGCTCCCATTAAAAATGGCGTAGTGCAGGATGGAGTAAAATCAACAGTGTTCTTCCCAAGGACCTGATCCTTCTCAAGAATTAGCAGGACGACACGTGAGCACAGCTTCCTGAAGGGACTGATATCAAGATCCAATCTTGATTTTTCTCACTAAACTGGTGATCGAACTAGCAGGTGAGACGGCGGCAGGAAGGAGGTGGCAAGAAAGAATTTCGCAGGGTTGCTGAATTCTTCCTTCTGTGATTTTAGCTTTGAAGAGGATGTGAATGTGTATCTTCTAAAGGCTGCCACCCCCTCCTCCTTTTATAACTTTAAAGGGATCAGCTCCTAATCCCATTAGGAGTTGCTGATCCAAATCATATTTGGATCAGAATTCCCTTTAAGTGATAAGGGTAAACCCTTATCTTATCTGTAGATTAGATCAGCCTTCTCTTAATCGCATTAGGAGGTTTCCAGATCTGAATCACATTTAGATCTGGACTCTCTAAGTGGATAGGGTTAAGACCCAATCCTATCTGCTAATCCAATCCCAGAATTTGCCCCGTATTTAACTGATCAAATCAGCCCAGTTCGAAATGGGCTTTAGGCCCATTAAGGTTATGTGCTCACTTAGCCTTTCAAACTGCTGCCTAGTTGGGACCCGAACATTGATCTACACATCAGTCACATGGGTTCACCCCAACCTTTGTTACAAGGCCTGGCCGAATACACTGTTATGACAGTGCACCCCTTGAAACCCATCACATGGGCTCTATGGGCCCGACACTTACCCTAAGTGGTCCTTGGGCCAAGCCACCTTGTAACACCCAGGGACTGTGGGCAGATGCAAGATTAGCCCATCAGGTATTACCCTAAATGGTCTTACACTTAACCTCTCCGCCCATAATGATCAAACACTGCCCGACAAGAGAGGACCTCTCCCTCGGCCGCAAGGAACGGTGTTGCACTCTCTACTCACATGGATCTCGGGAATTAAAACATTTGCAAACGTTTAGAAACCATAATATATATACTTTTATATCTCATATAAAATATATTGTGCAAAACAAATCTCAACGATTGAAATCGACTGCCGACAGTCTTGGTTTCCATCAGAGAGAGTGCATCCCTGATCATTACTTTTGTCCGACAAAAGGGCTGATCTTGTCACTATGATCACCCACTCAGATGAATTCTCAAACTATCCCAACATGCCCAGGTTTTGACCCCCGCTAAGGATCTCATTGATTGGCATATCAAAGATAGCCCAATCCAACATCTAGTGTAGTATCATAATCAAGTCTAGGGCTTAGATGTAACTTTTCAGTTTTTCCCATCAATCTCCAAGGTCTAGGGCAATACTAGAAATCTGGTCCAGTTTAAAGATTAAATTAATCCTACACTGCATGTGCCTTGGGTCTCACCTTGGCGGCTGAGACAGGCCACCCCAACATTTGGCATTACACCAGTGTCAGCCTTAGCAGGATAAATCTCCCCAGACTTATCCAACGGTTGTGAATATTCTAAACTAACACGAGTCTCATAAGTGTCCAGTTTAAGGGTATTACACAGAAACACACCATAGGAACATGAATTAGATATGTACTTTATTCATTTACAATAAATTCATAATGTACATCATTCTGATTGGAGCTAAGGCCATATAACTGTCTAATAGTGTGGGACCCCACAATGACCTCGCATAAGTCCACATGGGTTCGGCCTAACCTCTGTGAAAAAGGACTGACCGATTTCACTACTAAATGCAATGAACCCTTGAGCATATCACTATGGGCTCAAAACGGGCCCAACATTTACACTTAAATGATCATTGAATTTGGCCATCCTATGAAGACCCAAGGATGATAGAGTAAAGTAAGATAAATCTCATCAGATAATCAGCCCTATAATGGTCTCTTATATTTAACCTCTTAGCTCATAATGATCAAACATTACTTAATAGGGAATGACCTCTCCCCTGACTACAAGGTGTAGTGTCACACTCTCTGTTCGGATGGATCCCGGGAATTAAAACATTTTGCAAACATTTTTCATAAAACATATATATATATATATATATATATATATATATATATATGAATATATTCTGCAAAACCAAATCTCAAACGTAGTTGAAATTCACTGTCGACAATTTAGGTTTCCATTAAATAGAGTGTAAACCCTATCATTCACTTTGTCTGATAAAGGGGCCGATCCTATCACTATGATCGCCCATTTAAGTGAATTCTTAGACTTCCCCAATATACCCAGGTTTTGACCTTCAATGGATCTCACTAATTGGCATATCAAAGACAGCCCAATCTGACACTTAATGCAGTACCGTAATCAAGTCTAGGTGTTATGTATAACTTTCTAGTTTTGCCCATTAATCTTCAAGGTTCATGGTATAATTGGAAAAATGTTCGGGTTTAGTGTTTCAACCAAACACACATTGCATGTGCTTTGGGTCTAACCCTAGTAGTTGACACAAGCTGCCCCAACTTCTTTGGCACCACATCAGTGTTAGCTTGATAGGATAAAATCCCCAAATCTATCCAACAACTGAGAATATTCTAAACTAACACGAGTCTTATAAGTGTCTAGTTTAAAGGGAAAATTCACATAAACATACCAATATCAACATGAAGCAATAATGTACTTTTATTCATTTACAATAAATATATATTTATATCAATCTTATTGGAGTTAAGAGCATACAATGTTTACTCTCTTTTTCTTTCAAATGCAAACCAAAGTAGTTGGTGACGACGAGTCTTCTCTATCTTTGGTCTCTTCCCCTTCTCCATCTTCTTCTTCTTCTTCTTCTCTTCACATTTCTTCCCTGTTTAGTCTTTACTATTGCAAGCATCAAATTTAATCAAAATTTCTCTCCTCCGATCTCACCCTTTATTTTAGTGTCTTCAATAATTTTACATCTACCAATGATTCCATTAAAACCATCCTCTCATTTGTTACTTATCCGTACTTCCCCACTCCTTGTTTATTGTTTTTCTTTGATTTCCGGCACTACAACTCTTAGCAGCGACGGATTAATCCTAAATCTCTCTCCTTTGCTTTGTTTTCTCTCTAACTCTCTCCTACGCTTTCTTTCTTTCTATTATCTCTTTCCACTTCTCTGTCTATGAACCGTTCTCACCGCACACAGGCACCTTTCTCATCGGTCCCCTATTCTCAATCTTGCTAACCAGTCAAGTGAAACTCGTAGTTGTGTCTGTTAATCAGAGACCAATATATGTCCAACATCCTGTAAAATCTGCAACAAAGCATCATTCGTCCTACCAAGTCCCACCTACAAGTACCAGTCGTTGTGGCAATTCAAAGGGAAAGAAATAAAGGACGAGCTAGTTGAGATCGAAAGTCGTCAAAAATCTTCTCCCGCAACATCGATTGATTTCAAGCCTAAACCTTACCAAGTAAGATGTGTTTTCCCCCTTTTTATATTGCATTTTTTTTATAGTTTCATTTTCTGGTGTTGCATGTTTCAGTTTTTACAATAATAATAATAATAATAATAATAATAATAATAATAATAATAATAATAATAATAATAATAATAATAATTGATGTAGCGCGATCCGGTCACTCCTATTTGGCACTCACGTGGCTCCTGGAGGGTACTTGAGATGAGGAAGAAGAAGAATCCCCAGGGAGTTTACCCGGTGGGGATACTTCGATGCTTAAGTTAGTACTATGTAGGAGAAGCAAGACGGAGATGAAGGCTAAGAGTGCAGATAGCGCGTTCTCACTATACTTTAGAGATTAGAGGTCTCCAGAAGAAGTTTCTCTTCTACCCCGAGGGCTTTTATAGGGACATTTACGTCAGGTCGGGCATAACCGCCACTGGGCTCCTGCCATAGCCGTTACTTGCCAGGGCTGCGCAGGTGGCCGTTGTGGCGTACGTCTCGCCCGGGTGAATGACACGTCTCCGGAGTGACAAACACACCGTTGCCTGCTGTGAGACATGGATGTAGACTGTCGAAAGGACTGGGACTGCGCCATCAGTAAGGGATATGGTGCAGTCTGACTGGTACGGTCTGTTAGTTGGAAGCTTCTTGGGGAGTACTCGTGCAGTTCATTCATGAGCTATTCTGTAGTGAACTTGGAACACTCCAGGGTTACCCTTAGTGGAATTGGCCCTGGGGATGGCTCGTCTGCTTGGGAGCTCGGGCGAGCTAATGACCTTATCTTGCGAGCTAAAATTGCCTCGGAGTATCTCTTCAAAGGTAGCTTGGGGGGCCCGGGGTTCGCATCGCGGTGAACCCCTTTCGCGAGCTATAATGTAGCGAGCTGCTTTGTAGACCCGCCACTTGGTCATACCAGGCTATGGCACTGAGTTGCCGCTCATGCTGAAGTAGTGCCCATGTATCACCGTTTCATAGGTTGGGTCAAATCATCATCCATCAATAATAATAATAATAATAATTAGGGAAGATCATATTTTATGTAAGTTCACTTTGTTGCTTGTTCTCTTTTTTTGATTGATTATGTATTTGTGATTATGCTCATTTGGGACCCCTTGTGGGCCCTGCCTCTTGGACCCAGAGATGGGAGTCTAATCCCTTCCCTCTCCCATCAGAATCTTACTCAGACTGGTTTAGCTGGTAACTTGGGCTATTAGAGTCACTATTAAAATAAAACAGTTTTGAAAATCATTTTCGGAGGTATCATCACCTCCATTTCTTAATCTGATAGGTGGCGATTCCATTCCCAACCCAAACGAGCTGTTTTTTGACGCTTACAATTGGCTTTCCCCATCACTAACCAACATGCCCATATCACTTTTGCGATCGAACAAATGATTTATCTAGTTATCCATTGGCATCTTGCCCCGGGTTGTGGTGAAACAACTCCTCTCACAGGTAGCACTAGCAAGGCTACAACATCTTCAATTAAAATCCCGAACACCCCAAATGACCCAACAAAGGTATGAGTCCGGTTGCACCAACAGGGGCTCTATGAACTCAAATGCTTCCTGGCCTAGCAAATGCATAAAGTAATCGACCACCCTCAATAGGCCCGTTGAACGGGGCAACTAGAAAAACATGGGGTTCTCCAAAACGAACTCCGTCTTGTTCGTAAAGCTAATTGACTTCTTGTCACCCTCCGTCCTAGGCCTGTTGCATCAAGAAACTACAAACTTCTTTTCCCGCCCAAAGAAACTGGAACTAGAGGCCATAAACTCTTACTGTGATCTTTTCTCTTAGCTTGCTCAAACTGCTCCAAGCATGGTTTTTAAAACTGGACCAGACCGAACGGTCGGATCGGATAGACAGGGAACCAGTTAGGTGACCGGTTTCGGTTTTCTCCAAAATTGAATTTTCTTAAAAAACCATTGATTTTGGTCAGCAAACTGCTGACCCGGGCGATTGACTGTTCGAACGGTTTTAATCATTTTTTATTTTTTTTGTTTTTTGTCAGAACAAGCTGATCGTTCAACCCGATAACCAGACCCTTGACTGATTCCATCTCCGGGTTGGTTTTAAAAACCATGATTCCAAGAATTGAGCAGTATCAAGAATTTGTGCATAAAGCTCAGTTTGGAAGGAGTACATTTGTACAGATATATAGAATGCAAAATCTTACATTTTGTATCTTTTTGTACCATATTTGCATTTGTACTGGCCTAAGCTACAAAGGCACAATTGACTTGGACAGTTTGCTCTTTTAGCTTTTGAGGCGCCACCGAACCAACTCCGACAAATGGAACCCTCACACCAAAAAAGAATAGGGAAATAAGATACAACAGTGAACAATCGCTTACTTGACAAGTTAGCAAATGATTTAGAATGGGGGCTATCGCCCCTGCCATGTCCTTTTAACAACACCCATACGTATCGAGTGTTGCATGCCGAGCTATGGAAGAACTTGCGTGAGGGTTCATCCTTTTCAAAATCCAAACAAAATCAATCAAATCTCAAAAGATTTTTAGAAGTTTACAAAAATACCCCTTTGTTACCGCTGCCAACGTATTCATTATTCACAAACAACTTAACAAGCCCGGATCTCCTGCCGGAGTTTGACTTAACTCATCAACCAATTAAAGGCACAAGCATGCTCGTCACTAGTATTAAATGGCAAATTGCCACCCACTCAACTTGCTTATTGATAGAATCACTTTCGTTGATAAGCAGGGGCTAATTAGCAATTGGCAAGAATGACGTTGATGTAACAACACACACTTGCATACAAAAACCCCATTACTCTATCATTCATTTTCTAACATACCTATTCCTACTACTAGGAAGTAGTAAGCATGGAAACTGACTCACTTCGAGATCTACAAACTATGCAAATTCAATCTTGAAAACCTATAAACACAGGGTTGTCACACTTGATTTGCCATTCGGTCACCAAATCCAGACTTAAACGTCTCCCTTTTCTTCCATACCCAACCACCAATTAACAGTGGAAGCATAAAATAGACGGACCATTTCTATAATGTCATAAACACATGCGCGGAAATACCAGACCCATTTTAAAGAAAGGAGTGGCATGATGTGCAAGCAAGAGAAGACCGATAACTTTGCTTAATGACAGTCAATAAGAAGGCAGACTAATTGTAAGTACATAAAGATTAGCATCGCAGAGATTGCAATGAGGATCATAAATTATGGTTAATCTTATGATAACAAATGTGGTGGCACATAAGGAACTATTTGAACACACCTACGACGGGCATTGCATGGGTAGATGAACTCGATGAGCAAACACAATTGCAAACATATAGGATGGTTGGGAAATGTTCCAAAGCGACAAAGGTGATTATTACACCTATGATGACATACACAACCATCACCCAAAGTTATTTGAGGCCTCAACGAATAGGTTCACCCATACTAAGCTGCGATGAGCAATTGTGACTCGCAAGAAAAAAAGAGATCAGAATTAGCTAAGTATATTGTACATGCAGAACAACAATTAATATTAGCTGGAGATTCAAAACTTGAAAAATGGTTACGTAATTCTGTAAACCCGCAATATAAAAAAGTTACTAAGAATACTATTAGGTCGGATGCTTTAAAATTTTTTTATTCATATAAACAAAATTTAATTTCTTTGTTAGCAAATTTTAATTCTAAAGTTGTAATTACTTCGGATGTTTGGACATCCAAATTTAATATAAGTTATATTTGTGTTACCGATCATTTCATTGATGAAAATTGGCTTTTGAATAAAAGAATTTTAAGTTTTACTTGGCTTGAATGGCCACATACTGGCCCAGCTATTGCTGCAAGTATTTTAAATACTTTGCATGCTTATGGAATAGAAAATAAATTATTTTCTATTAGTTTTGATAATGCTTGCAATAATGTTTGCGATAAATATTTGAAAATCTCAATTAAGACCATGCTTAAATGGTAAATTATTTCATATTAGATGCGCATGTCACATCTTAAATCTATGTATTCAAGATGTCTTGAATATTATTTCTACTTATATTTCTAAAATTAGAAATTGTATTATATATATTAAAAGTTCAGGGGAAAGAAAACAATAATTTAAATATTTATGACAAAATTATGGTTTAAAATATAAGCATTTTATATTAGATGTAAAACATAGGTGGAATTCTACCTATGCTATGTTAGAAAGTTGTATTTTTCATAAACAAATTCTTACTGATTTTCATAATTCAAAAATGCCTAATGATATGATGTTTGAGAAAGACTGGGAAATGATAGTCTGTATAAGAGATTTTTTAAAACATTTTTATGATACAACGAATGAATTATCAGGAATTTATTATCCAACTAGTTGTAATTTACCTTATCAATTAATGGTAATTAGTAATTGTTTTGCAAAATATAGAAATAATCCACAATTTCAACATATTGTAGAAATAATGGAAAATAAATTAAAAAAATATTGGGAGAACATTTCTCCCCTTTATTGTTTAGCTACAATATTAGATCCTAAGATTAGGAAAGATGGTTTAGATATTTTACTTGAATCATATTGTGAAAATATGAATATTGACATAGGAAATAAAAAAGAAGAAATTAATAATTTGTTATTTGAAATGTACAGTTTATATGAATTTGAAGTTGTAGGAAATATTCTTACAACTTGTACAACATCTTCTACTTCTGACCTTGAGCCCAATAGTAGAAGAGAAAAACTTTTTTATTTAATAAGTAGAAGGCAGAAATTTGCTACTTCTACAACAAGTTCATTTACTGAACTTAATTTTTATTTACAAGCAAAATTTTCTAATTTAGGTGAAGGATCAACTAATTTTGATATTCTAGCCCGGTGGAGTGAACATTGAAAAATTATCTAGTTCTCACCGCCATGACACGTGATCTACTAACCCCTCCATTGTCTATAGTTCCATCGGAGTTTTGTGATAAGAAATGTGGTGGCACATAAGGAACTATTTGAACACCTAGGATGAGTGCTGCATGGGTAGATGAACTCGATGAACAAACACAATTGCAAACATATAGGATGGTTGGGAAATGTTCCAAAGCGACAAAAATGATTATTACACCTATGATAACATACACAACCATCATCCAGAGTTATTTGAGGCCTCAACGATAGGGTTCACCCATACTAAGCTGCGATGAGCAATGATGACTCGCTTCATCATAGTAATCCATGTCATTTGTGACATGTCATCACAAAAACCTTGTTCCTAACATGTGGCTGCAAGCGAGCCTAAAAAGTGTTGTATCCATGACATACCACGTAAGAATCTTAAGTCAATAAGGAATCTTAATCCCAAAAGATCCTCATTAAAGACATAGCAAGACCCTAGTAAGGTTTACCTACTAAACATCGGACGATCGTGATTCACCATCCTAATAAAAGGGAGAGATTCGAAGGTCCATGCACAAGATCAATCTTAAGAATCCCTACCTTCTAGCCTTTTAAGCTTCCTACTTCCTACTTCCCTTCAATTCCCTTCCTTGCAAAGCTTCCTTTGCATCCCTACTCACACAATCCCTTGATCATCTTCTATCTTTTAAGGAGACCACCCCTTAATGCCTTACCACCCTACCTACATAACATAGATGTCAAACTAGTGACCCACGACCCAGAGACAAAGCAATTCAGCCTCTAGGTTAGTTTCTAAAACATTGATTAGAAAGAGTAATGATTAGGAGTAGATTTGAGTCAAGCCAAATACCTAGATATTAGAGCTCGGCTCTCCAAAACAATGTTGGGCTCGAGCTCGAGTTCAAGCTCAATTCAAGTTAGAGACTTGAGCTCAAATTTGGCTCGACTCAAAAGCCTTCAAGTTCGAGCTCAACTTCGACCCAAGCTTCCTATAAAAAATAAAATTATACATATAAAATCATTGTTTTTATTTTACATACAAAAAAATAAGAATTATAAAAACTATTTATTATTATACATAAAAAATAAAAATATTGTATATATAAAAAATATTATTATATAATAAAAATTATCATATATATGTATGTATGAACACACACACACACACACATATATATATATATATATAAGGCTTGATTAGACTCATGAGCTGTATGAGCCAAGATTCATTGGGCTCAAGCTTGGTTTGAAGCTCTGTTTAAACTGAGTTGAATTGAGCTTTTCACGAGCTAATCTTGAGTAGCTCATGAAAGGCTCAATTCGTTTCCACCTCTAGTAATGATGGATTTTACTAGAGAAAATTAAGACCTAAGAGTTTTGTTTTAACTTCTTATATTTTTAGTAATTTAATTTAAAAAATAAATAACCATGTTTGTGGAAAATGAGAGAAAAAGTAACTCAATAAATAGATCGAGGACCCTTCTCTCCCTCTCTTTCATATTTTTATAATGCATCTATCTGTCTATCTACACACACACACTCAGGCAAACTAAAACAATTATAAACATGGAGTATAGAATTTGAAAAGAATTAAGAAATTAGATATGGAAACTTTTTGTAGACTAGTAAGTATGTACATGCTTTGCACATGACAACTTTTTATGATGATGATGATAGTAAGTAATATGTTTCCAAAATTGTTTACAATTATTTTATATTTCTATGCATATAAAAACTACTTATTTGTCACAAATATGGTTAAATAATATAAAATATTAGAGATATACCCAAATATTTTCTTCATAATTTATATTTTTATGTTTTTAATTTTTATTATTTAATTATGACATCACAATTTGACACATTTGACCTAAAAGGTTGAATTGTTGATCTACCACAAAACAGGAAAATAATTTCACTTTTGGATTAGTTTTAAATTTTGCATTTTATCTCCATCATCATAAAAAAGGTTAAAAACAATTATTGTGTATCTTTTGTAGTTTTTATATGATTAAATAAAATATTACAGATGTGTCCAAATGTTTTCTATAAAGTTTTTATTTCATAATTTTTTTTGTATTTTATATTTTTTAATTTTTAATATTTAATTACAATATTAGTTTTGCATACTTTACTACTAAGAAAAGGTTGAATTGTTGACCTACCATTAGGAAAACAATTTCATTTTAGGTCAATTTTAAGTTTTATATTTTATTTCCAACATCAAGGAAAAACAAAGATTATTTATCACACTTATTTGTATTTTTTATGATTAAAATTAAATATTAGATAAGTGGCCAAATGATTTTTACAAATTTTTATATTATTACATAATTTTTTGTATTTTTTTTATCTTTTTGGTTTTTATTTAAATATGATATCAAGGATTGACACATTTGAGTCAAACTAATAATAATAATAATAATAATAATATATTATTATTATTATTATTATTATTATTATTATTATTATTATTATTATTTACTATACATACTTTTTCTTTAATATGATTAACATAAAACATTAGAGGTGTGCCCAATTTTTCTATATTTTTTATTTTTTATTTATTTAATTTTTAAAGTTTTTTATTACATTATGGCATTGTAGATTGGTCCATTTGACTTGGAAGTTTGAATTGATTACTTGCTACAAGGATGGAAGAGCGGTTCCATTTTTTGTTTAATTTTAAAAAGTATGATTTAAATCATTAATAACATTGGATATAGATTTAATTAAAAGAATTTATTGGTGAAGAAAAAACTTAAAAATTGGATTTAATGAGAGAATGAGAACTAATACCCTAAATATAAGACTTAATGAGAGGGAATTGAATGAGGAGAAATGTAGTAATTCAAATTACATTTTGTGTCCTCACAATTAGAGAGGGTCCAAATTCAGAAATAGGGGTATTCTAGTGAAAAGTAAGATGCAATGAATGATAACGTGAGTTAATACCTTAAATATAAGATTTAATGAAATGGAACTGAATGAGGAGAAATTGGTTGTTCAAATTATATTTTTGTCCTTACAATTAAGGAGTGACCAAATTCAAAAAGTTGGCGGTTTTAGTCACACAAAAGTTCCACATTCCCCATTCAATTCCCTCAATTAAGTCTTATATTTAAGATATTAACTCTCATTCATTCATTTAGTTTTATACTAATCGACCATATTAAAAAAAATAAGTGTGACAAAGAATAATTATTTTTATTGGTGATATAAATACAATAAAATTCAAAATCAATCCAAAATTGACTTGTTTTCCTGTTTGGTGGTGAGTCAACAATTCAACATTTTGGGCCAAATATGTAAACTCTTGAAGTCATAATTAAATAATAAAAAAAAAATAAAAAGATAAAGACACACAAAAATATAAAAAATACATAAAAATTGTAGAAAACACGTGGGTACATCTTTAATATCGTATATTCATTATAGTATGATAAATAAGATAGTTTTAGAGACATAGAAATATAAAAATGTTATACAAAATTTTGGAAACATATTATATACCATCTTCATCATCATTAAAAATTTTCACATACAAAGCACGTGCACACTTATTAGTATATACAAAATGTTCCAGCCACTTAGTGGGTTTGAATGTTTGACCACCACATAACTGAACCATTTCACATAACATGTTGAGCAACTTGATGAACTACCTAAAGTGAAAGCTTAATACTCAAGACATGTACATGGAAAAGATAATTTTGGCTAGTTCACCTCACTAGTAAGCTTCAGGCTATCAAGAAGCAAAATAGTTAATACCTGCTGAATTACCCTCACCATTTTTAGATAGCTAACCAATAACATTCAGCTCACTATCAAGCTTCATACCTATATAGAAATTGAACACCAAGCATGAGTTATTAAAGGTACCCGGCTTAATTTATGTCTTCTATTCGATTAAAAGGTTCATCCACCATTTCATGAGATCACAAGCTACGAGGTTTAGGACAGGACAATGATAGGAGTGAGATCACGTTCCATGGGAGTGAGGTTCAGCCCAACAAGACCGGGTAGAACACACCCCATTACATTGTGGGATCATAAACGCAACAAGATCATAGAGAGCGCCAGCCTCACGATACTCGCGCCTTGCAAGATCATGCCACCACAACCTTGTAGAATTGCACCATAGGCCCTCAGTTTACATACAAAATAATACAAAATACAAGATTTTACACTCAACAAATTTGCATTTATACTCCTTCCAAACTGAGCCTAGTCTCATGAGATTGCACCAACAAGGCCTCGCGAGCTAGAACACCACTCCCACATCTTGGGCCATGCTGTTAGAGTATTGAAGTTCACTCCCATCCCTTGGACACGGTAGAATCACGTCAAGCAACCATTGAATTCGAACAGTCATATCTCATGACTGAACCTACCAAGCTGTTGGATTCCATTTTGAGATTTTAGGTCTGTCCATTGTAAGCACTCAGTTGTTTGTTCATTTTCAGTTTTTTTTTTTTTTTTTTTTGAGCACCAATTTGTAATTCTTTACTCTCATACGTCTATATATAAAGCAGGTTGAGTTTGTATCAATAGATACGTTAAATTGAATAAGAATCTTATCCTTTCTTCCCTCTCGTTGCACTCGTGACAAAGCCAGTGGCCAAACTAGAAGGTTAATTCTATTCTTATTTCTCTGGTCCCTGACTGTTGCAATGTTAGTTGACGTCGGTTATTCTAGTAGCAATTTACTCCACTTAAGAACTACTGACTACACCATTTGTTATTAGAGCTTATAGCATTTGACTGGCTAAGCAACGAGGTTGAGCCTGTTCACGGGGTTGAGATTTCACTTGGTGAGACAATCTATGCCAAACCCATTGCTAGCAAGTAAACCTATTCACGGGGCGGGTCAAGATTTGCTCCTTTATAAACAAAAAATAACTAGGCTCAAGCCCAAGTCTGACTTGACCATTGGGCTTAGATCTTGAGCTTGAACCCGTCTTTATGTAAAGCCCAAAGCCCAGGTCTAACCCCAAAGTTTGATTTGGATAAATATTTTAAATTATATTAATTATATATTATTAATAAGATATTATATATTATAATGTATTGAGTATTTTTTTCAGTACTTATTTTATTGACATATTATATATATTATATATTATTAATATGTAGTATATTTTTATTATATATAATATTATTGGGCCGAGCTTATTTGGGAAAGCTTGAGACCGGCCCAAAAATTAGTTGGGCCCAATGTCTAAAGTCTGAGCTCAGGCCCGTAGGCTTAAAACTTTGTCTAAGCCTAATTATGAGTCAAGTTGGGCCAATCCGATGGGTTATCCGACCCATGAATAGATTTACTAGCAAGGTAAGCCCAAAATCAAAACCTAAGAAGTCATGTAGGCTAAGAAGGCAGAGTTTCTTCCCCTTGACTACTACCAGAGTCTATTTATTCAACCATAGTCTAAACAAACAATAGGGAACCAAGTCCATGGACGAGTACACCTTTGAGTTCCAGTCCCAGTTGGCCTAGATGACCCTACATGATCCTAAGGATATCACTGTCGCTAGGTACACTGAAGGGCTCAAACTTCCTCTAGGCCAACAACTTTTAGTGGAGAAGTTATGGGCCCAATACCCACAAGCCCTCTACACCTTTTATCTCATAGAATAGCAAAGTTTCCACACGACCCCACCAAATCAAGGAATGACCCCATTGTCCAAATAACCACTGAGACCAGACTCATAGAAGAGTGTTCACTATTTTCAAGTGCAATGAGATTAGATATACAACCGAAACTTACAAGATGAAATGGGTCATGTATTATAATGCAGAAGACTTACAAGTACGATGACCCTTCGTCTAAAGTACTGGATAATATTTGAGTTTGTGGATGAAGACTTGGAAGAAGAGACTCTAGTCATTTTCAAGAGCCTACTAGCACCCTAGAAAGCATGCAGTGTCATGATCGATTGAGGCAGTTGTAAGAATGATGTATTAGAGGAAGCAATTCAAAAACTTCCCCACCAATGCACATCTCTGGATATACTCTCTTCATTGGCTAAAGAAAGGAGGAGCCTAAGGTAAAAGCTACGAGGCAGTGTTGGATAAGTTTCTCTATGGGTAAATCATATACTAAGAAGGTTTGGTGTGATGTCATACAAACGGATGCATGTCATCTCCTATTAGGGAGACTGGAAATATGACCAAAGTGTTATATATCACGAGAGGTTAAACACTTGCTATCTTAAGGAGGGTGTGAATTATGTGCTCAAGCTGTCATGACTAGGGGTGAGCATTCGGTTAAAAACTGAATCCAACCGAATTAAAAAAAATTAAAATTGAATCAAAACTGAATTATACAAAAACTGAAATTTTGGTTTGGTTTTCAATTATTTTGGTTAAAACCGAATTTATATAATTTATACTTTATTATATATTATAAGATATAATATATATATATATATATTATATTATGAAATTAAATTTTATTATATTATATATAAATATATAATATATTACATATAATAATAGAAAGTTTGATTAACTCGGTTAACCAAATTTCTAATTCTAAAAACTAAATTAATCGAACCAATTTAAACTAAAAATCGAAAAGATTAAACCAAAAAAACCAAAACCAAAATTTTTATTTCGATTTTTCAGATTTTACCGAATAGTACTCACCCCTAGTCATGACCTTAGTGAGATCAATAGAGAACTTTCGAGAACACGTTCACTCTAATGTCTAACATGGCATTTGAGAGAGAGGCCAAGAAGAAGGGGTTGATGTTGGCCTTGGTAGTGATCCCCCTTGCGACGCTGCTCCAACGATCCCTACATCATCCTTCCTACCTCTCATCAGTGTGTACGAGCACCTCTTCCCTAAAGAGTTACTTGACGGACTTCCCCTTTATGAGATGCATCAAATTGATCTCCTTCCTTGAGCATCCCTACCCAATCGATCCCAATACAAACTCAACCCTAAGTAACATGCAAAGTTATAGTGACAAGGCAATGAACTACTCATAAAGAGGAAGTCCGTTAGAGCACCCCTACCCAATCGACCCCACTACAAACTCACCCCTTGGGAACATGCAAAGTTGTAGCAACAAGGCAATTAACTACTCGAAAAAGATGAATCATGGTGACATCTGTAGAAACTTGCACCATCAAGAAGATAACAATCAAATATTGATTCCCCATACCTCGGTTAGAAGAGATGTTGGACCAACTTAACCAAACTACAGTGTTCACCAAAGTTGACTTAAAGAGCTGTTACCATCAAATCTACATTAGGCCTGGTCATGAACGGAAGACAACCTTCAAAACCAAAGGATAGTATGAATGGGTAGCCATGCCATTCAGGTTATTCAATGTATTGTAAACCTTTATGATGAGGGTGATGATGACTCCACTTTTGTTGCATTTTTATAGGGAAATTTGTTGTTATTTACTTTAATGACATTCTATATATATATATATATATATATATATATATATATATATATATATATATGTAATAGTACTGATGAACACACAAAGCACGTTCATGAAGTTTTTGGTGTTCCAAGTAGGATAACTAGAGAAATTGTTTACAAATTTGAGCTCTCAGCAAAGGGGATCAAAGTAAACAACTCCAATTGGTTGCAAAAATCCAGGAGTGGCCAAAGAACCTACACAAGGCCAAGAGGTTCTATGGTCTCACTTCCTTCTACAGTTACTTAATCAAAGACTTTACACCATGGCGCCAATCACAAATTGTATGGGGAGAAAAGAGGCGTTCCAATGCACAGGCAACACAAGCAATATTCTACTAGATCAAGAAAATGATTGCCAACACCTTTATCCTTGTACTCCTTGACTTATTATTGAGCTTGAGTGCAATGCATCTAAGGTTGGTATTGGAGTAGAGGTTTAAATCAGGCCGGCCTGTGGCCCAGCACGAAATTGGACCGGTCCGGCCTGGCATGGCACGATGGCCCACGGGCCATATCAGGCCCGGCACGAAGGTCCATGCTGTGTTGGGTCGGGGGTTCAAGGTCCATGGGCTGGCATGGAATGGCATGACTGTTTGTGCTGTGCCACTTGCAGCCTATGTGTCAGCACGACCCAGCCCACAACACGGCCCATAGCCAAGGTTCAAAGTATCGGAAAAGCTATGCGTATTGAAAAGGCAAATTTAAGAGACGTATCGGGATACGCCTTGGATACACATGGATATGGATGAAAAATTAAGATACACATGGAAATACTATAAATACTTTAATAAATCATAAATAAACATCAATATCACTAAATATAAGACATAAATGGGCTATTTATGCATAAAAATAACATGTTTTAGTGGTTTTTATGAAAAAACACATATTATAATCAATATATGGGAACAAAAACATACTATCTAATAAAGTACTTAATTCAGTTCTAATATTCCAAGTTCTAACTTCAAATTTTCAATATATTATAATTTACAAATTAAACATGTGAATCCCAATATGATGAAGTTAGAAGTTAGAACATACATTGATCACTTTCATTATATTCATGGCTTCATTAAATTAGTGAATGGTAGCAAAGTGATGGAGTTTATTCTCAACTTAAATAAAACATTATTAAAATTAGATACTCAATAAATAAATAAAAATCACAAAAAATTATAAAAATTGTCATTACTTGGCAATTTATTATTGTACCTAAAATCAGAAGTAACGACCATCAGTACCATAGGGAGTTATGTGCAGGTTGAAAGTTACTTATATCAATATTAAACTGATTTCTGACATAACAATAATATTCATTCCAAGCCATCGTAGTGGAGTAAGAATTCACATATATTTGTCTAAAATATTCATATTGCTCCCAAGTGCATTGCTAATAATGAGTTTGAGACTGATAACTTGATCCATAATCATGTGAATCACATTGTTGTGTACTCTGTGTGCTGTATGAAGATGAATCACCGGTTTGCCTATCATCATATCCTCCACCAAAAAGCCAAGAATTCATAGCAAATAAACTAAACCTAAGAGCAGATTAAGGAGTAGCCATATGGCCCATGCTATATCCATAATCTAGAGATGATCTCAAATTCATGCTACCCATGCCTTACATCATTTCATTCCCAAGGTCACCATAGGTTTGACTCTACTCATTTTGTCTTTCATAACCATAATTCTCCATTAACTGTGAATCCCTATGCCTATGACGATGTTGTTCTTCACTAAAGGCATTGAGTCATATATTGGTGGTATATATTTAAGATATTCACCACTTTGATCACTTTGATGTTAACCACCTCTAGAATCAACACATTGATTGTTTCCAGTGTTACCATCTCCATTACACCAGCACCAGCACCAGCACCAGCACCACCAGCACCACCACTAGCAGCAACAACAGCAGTAGCAGCACCACCACCACCACCATCATCATCATCATCACCATCATCATCATCATCACTATCAGTAGTTGTATTTTCTGTTTCTCTTGTTCTTTGACCCACTGATCAACATTTAACCCCATTTGACTAGTAATAAAGGCATCAGGTCTTGGTGGATCATCTGACTCATCTAACACCCTTAATGTATCTTCTTTCTCTACTAACCATGACAATAATGGATCATCTTCATCATATATGTCATCGAGGTTAATTGGGTCAAAATAACCTTCTACTTGCCTCCTATCTTTAATAAGATGTTTAACCCTTAGTCTTATATTGTAATGCACATATACCAATTTTTCAAGAGTCTCATAGGATATATAGTTCATCTGTTTCATATGGATGAGACCAAAGGTACTCCAATTGCGTCCACAACCACTAGATGAAGTAGTTTGTGATAATACGTTTATTGTGATCTTTTGAAGATGTGGGGCATCTTGACCATATATCAACCACCATTCAGCTAAAAAAAAGAAAATAAAAATATTTTAGTATCATATACCATTAAAATAAAAAATTACATGATAAAATATTAATAATTCTAAAATATATTAAAAATTTAGAACTCTACCATACCTGGGTCAGTTTTATCTCTTGCTCTTTGTGCCAAACTACCTCCAAATCCTCCTAGTGCCTCACGGAATAATTTGACTTTATTGTTATTTGAAATAACAAGTATTAATATTATATGATCAAATCATCATCAAAACATATTATATATTTATAAATTTTTAAAAACTAATAAACGCTAAATAAATAAATAATAACTAATAATTATATAAAAATTTACACTTACCTCTTGCATTGCAATGGTAGCATTATCTTAATCAAGCTCTAACTTTGCAACCACCTTTTTCAAAGAATTTAACAAATCTTCATCAACACTGAGATCCATAGAATATTGAAATGTTGGATTCAAATAAATGTTGAAATTCAAAAAATATAATAATATTAATGATTATTTTAAATATTTAGTCAACATAACGGATTGAATGTAAATAATATAAATTTAAGAAAGAACATACATGTTGTAAATTTCCTCATCAAGTTGAGAACTATGGCATGATTATAAATGAAAGTTGTAAGTTTTCGCCCTTTTGCAATAAGACTAGACACATTAGGTAATTTTGAGATATATTCTAACATCAAGTCAATACAATGGGCTGCACATGGTGTCTAATATATGTGCTTTTTATTTCCTTTTAACATTTTTCCAACTGCTTTGTAAGCACTTCCATTGTCAGTTATGACGTGGACAACATTTTCATGACCAATTTCATCAATCATTGAATTCATCAGTTTATACAAATATTATGCATTATGACGCTCACTTGATGCATCAGTGGATTTGTGAAATACTGTTAATCCACTGCAATACATCATAAAATTTATGATGGACAATCTGGTTGGCCTTGTCTAGCCATCACACATGATGGTAAGCCCATAAGAGTCATTTTTCTAATAGAATGCCTTGAAATGATCTTGTAACTCAACCACTTCTTCATCTAAAAACTTTTCCATCACCTCATAAGCTATAGGCCCCTTTAAACCTTTTTCTGCATTAGCTATTTCATCTATCGTAACTTGATGATCTGGGGAGGTTATTACATTTGTAGAAATGTGATTATACAATAAAACTTTGTAATTGCTCTTTTCATATTATGTCCAAAGCTTTTCTCATTACAATCCTTAAGTTTTTTTTTTTGTGTAGCATCCCTATCCTTGTATAAATATCTACCAATCTCTTTAATATTAGGAGCATCCCTACTTGATGAATATTTTTTGAAGGGATTTATCTTTGAAAATGCTCCTTTCATAATTGGTGTACGGAATAATTTACTTTTACTCATTGACAATGATGCTTGTGATGGGCCACCACCCCCTGATACTCTAAAACTGCAAATACAGACCTACTTCTCTGAAATCGTTGCACTTGCTTCTCTTCCCACTATGTAGCTCATGATGCATGTCTTCCCATGTTATATGTTCTTTGCTCTGCATCATCATCATTGTCATCATCATCATCATCATCGTCATCTATGTTAAAATATTGAGGCCTTGATTCTATGTCATTGTCCTTTCCTTCATCATCATCATCTCTAGGCCCCAATGATCTTCTAATCATTTTTTTATCCTTATTGCTTTTTCAACATCTCTTGTTCTTTGAAATGTTTCTGCATCATCTTAGAAATTTCTTGTGGGCATTTAGGGCAATTAATAACATTAGAATATCCTCTTTCTATGTGATGTTTCAAATGGGTCACACCACCACCTTTCATACTTGCCCACAAAACTTGTATTTTGTATGGAGTCGATTCCCATCAACTCTAGTGCCATATTTTCAACCAATATCTTCTTCTTCCTTTTTTCTGGGTGCCATGTCGAAGGGTTAAATGGTCAAATTCTAGATCCCAACTCCCAAGTATCAGTGTATCACATATTTACAATGTTACACTATCATAATGTACACAAAAATTAATTAGAATTTAGAAGCAACAGTTGATCATAAATCTAAGTATCTAACAAGTAATTAAATAAATTATATAATTTAAAAATAACAATCACTAATTACCAAATAACCAATTATCCATCATATATATGTACTTAATCATAAATATCGACCATGAATCACATAAAAATTCAATTATTATATAAATTATCAAATAATTATGTAAAATTTGTAACTATTTAATCAAACACTTTTTCTATATCTTATTATCTTTTAAATAATTATTTATCTTTATTCAAATAATTATTTTCAATATTTTATTATAATTTTTAAAAATTAAACAAATATTTTTTCTAAATGACTTCATGGACATCTATTATTTTTATTCTAAAACTAACAATTATTTTGCATGTTTCATTCTAAAAACTAAATAATTATTTATTTTTTATTCAAATAATTATTTTGCACATTTTATTCTAAAAATTAAATTAAAATTTTAAAAATTAAATATATAGCAGAAAAATTGAATGGACTTATGGACATAATACATCAAATAATTATTTTGCATGTTTCATTCTAAAAACTAATAATTATTTATTTTTTTTCAAGTAATTGTTTTTCCTTTTATATTCTAAAAATAAAATTAAAAATTGAAAAATTAAATATATAACAGAAAAATTGAATGGATTTATTGGCATAATACATCAAATAATTATTTTTCATGTTTCATTCTAAAAGCTAAATAATTATTTATTTTTATTCAAATAATTATTTTGCACATTTTATTCTAAAATTAAATTAAATTTTGAAAAATTGAATATATAACAGAAAAATTAAATGGATTTATGGACATAATACATCAAATATTTATTTTGCACATTTTATTCTAAAAATTAAATTAAAATCTGAAAAATAAATATATAACAGAAAAATTGAATAGATTTATGGACATAATCACATAATAGATCATCCATATATTTACTGTAATCTGTAAATATTTATTATTAAAATTTAGGTCACAGCAAAAAGTTAGAGAAATAAATAAATATTTATAATCTAAAAAATAAAAAAAAAAAAAAACTAAAATTTTCACATGATAGATCAATATTATGGAATTATATACCATTTTATATCAATCTTAGATCTATAACATACTCAGGTCTCAACATATAGGTTTAGATACTTAAATCACATAAAATTGAAGAAACTATATATATTTTTTTTATTCCGAAAATTGAAATAAAAATTAAAAAAATCAATTATTTAGAAAAAAATTCAGTTGATCTATGGACAATTTAGATCATCCATATATCTACAACATAATCAATTTCTAGAGGTCACAAGAAAAAACTAAAATTTTTATATTTTTTGGATTTTTTGCTATTCTGGAATTTCTTCAAATATTGACAAAGATCTACATATAGCATCAAAATACATGGGATTTTTTGCACAAAAATAGTAGATCAACACAAATAAATATGTTTTCAAGCATCCAAGCTAGAACGATTGGCTGAAACTACAAAAAAAAAAGAGAAAAATACCTATTTTCGCTCTTTTTATAACAACCTTGAAAAAATTGTTGGATCTTGCAAACTTGTAGATGTTTTGAAGGATTTTCAGTAGATTTGAGTCTCTAGTAATGGTATGAACATTTTTTGAGAGTTTGGAAAAGAAAGAGGACTTTTGAAATGGGTTTAGAAGCCCTCTTTCGAAGAGGGTTTTATTTGTGTTTCCGCCATAGTAAATTCGTATTGTATCGATTGTATTGGCTGATACGGTGCTGAAATGCACTGATACTCCATGATACGGCTTTGATACGATGAATAGATATGGCACATTTAATTTGGTACCATGTACCATACCCGAAAACTTGCTAGAACGATATGTATCGTCGGCCTTTACTTGACAAAATTTTGAACCTTGCCTGCAGCATGGCCTGACATGGCACAACCTGCAGGGCACATAGCGGGCCAGGCGCGGCCCATCCTGAATATAGTCGTTGCCCCCCCCCCCCTTCCACCAGCCAGTTTCAGCTTTTTTTTGGGGGGGTTTTACAAAAATACCCTCCTAACAACTATAAACAACCATATTAGGGGGTATTTATGTATTTTGCTTAGGGGGGTTGAAAATGATATAAATGCTTCCCAATAACTATACAACAACTAGTTTAGGGGGGATTTTTGGGTAAAGTTATAAATAACTTTACAATGACCAAAATACCCATCGCAACAACTAAATAATAGCTAGTTTTTTGGTTATTTTGGACAATTGAATTATGTGAAATTCCTATAAATAGCCCTATCCTCCACAAATCTTATCACACCAATTCAACAATTGTCTTAATATCTTTTTTCTCTCTCTCTCACTCTCATACTCATACATTCTCAATTCTCTACAACCTGAGTAATTCTGATTAGCTGATTGTTTGATTTTGCATTATCCAATTCTTAAGTCTCAATTTTATTGAAATTTCAACTTTCAACAAGAAAAAGGCTTGCTCAACCAGCTCAAGTATCTCAACTTGGGAGGCTTAGACGTTGAAAGGCTTCAACTTGAAATCGAGTTGGGATTTTGAACCGGCAATCCAGATAAGTCGAATTAGATAAATTTTTATCTTTTTAAAATCTCAATTAAGACCATGCTTAAATGGTAAATTATTTCATATTAGATGTGCATGCCACATCTTAAATTTATGTATTCAAGATGGCTTGAATATTATTTCTACTCATATTTATAAAATTAGAAATTGTATTATATATATTAAAAGTTTAGGGGCAAGAAAACAAGAATTTAAATATTTATGTCAAAATTATGGTTTAAAATATAAACATTTTATATCAGATGTAAAACATAGGAATTCTACCTATGCTATGTTAAAAATTTGTATTTCTTATAAACAAATTCTTACTACTTTTTATAATTCAAAAATGCCTAATGATATGATATTTGAGGAAGACTTAGAAATGGCAGTTTGTATAAGAGATTTTTTAAAACATTTTTATGATGCAACGAATGAATTATCAGGAATTTATTATCCAACTAGTTGTAATTTACCTTATCAGTTAATGGTAATTAGTAATTGTTTTGCAAAATCTAGAAATAATCCACATTTTCAATGTATTGTTGAAATAATGGAAAATAAATTTAAAAAACTAATGGGAGAACATTTCTTTCCTTTATTGTTTAGCTTTAATATTAGACCCTAGGATTAGGAAAGATGGTTTAGATATTTTACTTGAATCATATCGTGAAAATATGAATATTGATATAGGAAATAAAAAAAAAGAAATTAATAGTCTGTAATTTGAAATGTACAGTTTATATGAATCTGAAGTTGTATGAAATATTCCTACAACATCTTCTACTTCTAACCTTGGGCCCAGTAGTAGAAGAGAAAAACTTTTTTTATTTAATAAGTAGAAGGCAGAAATCTGCTATTTATACAATAAGTTCATTTACTGAACTTAATTTTTATTTACAAGCAAATTTTTTTCCAATTTAGGTGAAGGATAAAATAATTTTGATATTTTAGCATAGTGGAGTGAACATCCAAAAAATTATCTAGTTCTCGCTGCCATGGCACGTAATCTACTAACCCCTCTGGTGTCTATAACTTAATTTTTATTTACAAGCAAACTTTTCAAATTTAGGTGAATGATCAAATAATTTTGATATTTTAGCATAGTGGAGTGAACATCCAAAAAATTATCTAGTTCTCGCCGCCATGGCACGTGATCTACTAACCCTTTTGGTGTCTATAGTTCCAGCAGAGTCATGCTTTAGTGTAGGTACCAGGGTGCTAGATGACAAGAGAAGCTACATGAACGATGAAAGCATAGAGATGTGCATTTGCTTCAAAGATTAACTAGATGCAGAAGATAAATTACAAGACAAAGGAGGGCATGATACTACCCTCGATATTTCACTTGAAGTAGATGATGAAAGTCATGATTCATGAAGTTGACTACTTGTATAGAAATTTTTATTTTTCAAATTATTGTATTTTATTTTAATTTTATTTAATTTATTTGATATATTTTTTTAATTTTTTAACAATGTAATTTTGTATTTTCAATTTGTAACTATATTGTATCTTTTATATTTTATTAATTTATTCCATTTTCATATTTCATTCATCCAAGTGTCCAATGATTCAATCATTGTATTTGTAATTTGTACCATTCAAATTTAAATGAAATAAAATTCCTATTTTTCTTCCAATTTGTTAGTCTATCATTCTTATTTCAATTTGGTTAAGTGTTTATTTTTCATTTATGTGTTAGATAACTTAGATTTCTCATTTCTTAAATTTTTAAATAATTCTCAATTGTCAAAGTTCAAAAGAAAGTTAAATATTTTAGTTTTACAATTTTACTTAGAAAAGAAACCAAAAATTTCAAAAAGAAAAAAAAATAGTGTACTCAGTTTGGCCCAGGCCCAAAGCCCACCCTGTGGCCCAGCCTGGCGTGACCTACAGCCCAGCCCGACCCAGGCTCACAACACGGCATGGGCCTAGGCCATAGGCTGTGCCGGGCTGACCTCTAAAATTTCCACCAATGAGGGCAGCACAACCCATGATGGCCTGCGGGCCAGCACGACATGACCCACTTTACACCTCTATATTAGAACAATTTTGATGCAACCCAAGTGCCTTTTGTATACTATATTAGAGCAATTTTGATGCAACCCAAGTGCCTTTTGTATACTTCTATGATAAGCTGATAAGTCCCCAGCTCAACTACACTATCTATGGTGCAAAGCTCTTTTCCAGTACTCAAACATTGGTGCAGGCACTATTTCATCTTTACAAAATTCAAAATTGTCATCTACTCTGACCACGACGTCCTCAAGCACTTGAACTCGTAGAGCCATTTCATTGCAAGTTACATCCAGGAGTTCTTAATAGCTGTTAATCTTGTAGGAGATCCACAATGAGGGACATTATGGGCGAAATATATAAGACCTACACCCTGATTACCGAGCAATACCACTAACCAAAGCTGAAGCGAGATGTGGATAGATTCATCAAGCGTTATAGGATTTTCCAACAAAGGTTTTAAAATCCACCTATAAATAAAACTACTTTGACCTCCGGTTTCTGTTCTAGTAGTTTAACCGTCTGGGTCAAATGGTTTAACTCGTGACATCATAAATACAGTTATAAAGATAATATAATGTTTTATAAAATAACTTTTGTTTTTTAGTAGTAACAGCTGTAACCTAGAACAACTGGTCCGAGTAATCTTTCCCCAATTTTTTATTTATATCTATTTAAAGAAAATTTGTATTAAAAAATTTAAGAATTATTTAAATATTTAAACAAAATTATATAATAACTTTAAAGTATTTATTAAAAATATAAAAAATAATTTTATATTTTTACAAAATATATCATGAAATTATGTACTAACAATTTAAATTATGTTTTTCTGGATTACCAATTTAAATGTTTTTCAAATATTTAATAATATGTAATAGCTTTAAATAAATAAAATTCAAATAACAAAAAAATTTAAGTATTTTATAGATTATTTAAAGATTTAAATAACTAAATGATGGAGGGTGATTTGGCCCGACCTCGCAGCATGGGTACACATGGGCATGACCCTGCTCAAGCAGTGACTCAGCATGACAGTGCAATGGATGCAACCACAACTCAGAGGGAAGGTCCCTCTGAGTTCAGCTCGGCAATTGGGCGGATAAACTACTCGCTAAGAGCCACCTTACCTGCACCTCATCCCCGGGGTTAAGTCACTTTGGGGTGCTCCAAGTTCGGGGTACCCTGACCTCTCTTGAGGCCCGAGCTCCTCCCAATGGACCTCTGGCCACTCCTAGACGGGAACGCACCAATCCATCTCCGGACACCCCGAGGTATAGACCCCTCGGGTCAGCCAGCTCGGCATAGCTTGCCACAAGCAACACGTCGCTTACGGGATAACCCGGCACAGGGTAGCTCAGGGAAGGGTAGTCCGTCACATCGCAGGAAAACCTTTTGCCGACCACCGTATCCGACAAATCTGGGAACAGTGGCCATATCCTTCGTCAGACAGCGTCGTGTTTGCCACTTTCAGAGGGTGCCTTACACTTGAAGGCACGTACACTACGACGATGGCCCCGTGCGTGCCACCTCAGTCTTGTAAGTAACGGCTGCGGTAGGATGACAGTGGCGGTTATACCTGTCCTGTCATAGGCCTGTGGGCCTGATACAATGGATTTCTGTTATAAGGAGCTAGTATCAAGGAGCGGAGGTATCATCTTGAAATCTCTTGCTCTACCTCACTCTTAGTTTTTATCTTCTCTTTGCTTCTTACTCAGAATACTGACTTAATCGTCGGAGCGTTCCCGCCGGGCGAACCCCTCGAGGATTCTTCTTCTTCCTCATCTCAGGTACTTCTTGGGAAGCCACGCGAGTGCCAACTAGGAGTGACCGGATTGCGCACCATCATTTGGTGCCGTTTGTGGGAAATACTTCAAAAGGCCTTTCTCTCTAAACTTTCACAGTTCTTTTCTTCCTTGAAAAAACTCAACACTTATGGCTTCCTCAACCAACGTTGGACGAAGCATGGAGATGGATAACTCCGGGGAACAACACTAGGTTCCCATAGTTTGCATAGGGCAGTTCACCATCCCTCTCTCGGTGGACAGAATCCCCAGCCAGAACGTGCTGCGAACAACGGCCCCGTGGGTGTTCTCCTTCCTTCCTCTGTAGAAATGACCTTTGATGAACCGACTGTCGTTCCTCTGGCGACCAACCAAAGCCAACTCGATGACTTGATGCAATGCATGCGGGCCATGAAGCCCAAGTGCAGCAGCTCTAGCAACACCAGCTCTATCAGTAGCAAGTGCTGCACCACGTCTCCTAGTACCATTACTAGTAGCAGTTCCCTCAATTGCCTCAACCTCAGCTTCAGCAGCCGCAGTTCCCGCCTCAGCACCCAGCCTCACAGCCAGGATGAGCGACCCTCTGGCCAAGGAGAGGCCCCCCAAAACCCTCCAAAAAACTAGGCCTCCTCCCATGGCAAACGAGAGAGACCGGATACCCCGGTCTCGCCGTGGGCAGACAGGTCGGGAGGACCCCAGCTTGCCAGGTCTACAACACCTCGGTAGTCGAAGTTTGAAACCCCACTCCTTGAGAACCGATTTGATATCCTGGCAACAGACTCCAAGTAGGATCCCTCTGTCTGCAGCCATCACTAGCGGACCTGACTACTTCCTGCACAAACCATTCCGGATAGCGTAGAGGTGAGCAGCACGAACACAGAGCCCACCAAGAAGCAGAGATGTCACCGTCGAGCTCGTCAATCTGTCACCCGCGATTTGCCCGAGATCGGGGCAAAGAAGAGGTAAGCTCGGCCGAAGTCAAAGCTCCCCTCCTCTCAGTTCCATCCCCCCTGTCTTCCGATCTCCTGGCAGTCCCAATGCCTAAAGACTTCAAGCTCCCCCCTCTTGACAAGTATGACGAGTCGTTTGACCCAAATGATCATGTAGATGCCTTCCAGTCATAGATGCACCTGGCGAGAGCCAGTGAGTCATGCATGTGCGTGGCCTTCTCCACTACTTTCAGAGGAGTAGCCCGTACATGGTACCAAAACTTGGCACCTGGATCGATAAGAAGTTGGGCACAGTTCGCTCAAGCCTTCACGTCCCACTTTGTCACCAGCAAACGGTGCCTGTGAACTGAAGAAAGCCTCCTCAGCATAGTGCAGAGAGAGGGAGAGTCCATCCGGGGCTATATTAAGCGGTTCAACGATGCTTGTATGCAGATTCCACGTCTGGACCCTGCCGTACGCCTTGCAGCAGCCAAGAAAGGCATGAAACACAAAGAGTTCAAATGGCACATGGTCGTTAACCAACCGACGACCATAACCGAGTTTCTGAAGGTCGCGGACAGGTTCATATCCACCGAAGAGGAGATCAACCAAAAGGGCGAGGGCACACCCGAAAAAAGAAAGAGGGAAGGAGAGCCTTCTGGTCAAGGGGACAGCCAAAAGAAAAAGGACATAGCTCGGGGGGCAAAGCTGGGTTAATTGTTCTGGGCTCCTATAGCGGACCGAGTTGATTACACCCCACTGAACGCGAAGCGGGCTGAAATCCTGATGGCGATCAAGGATGCCCCGTATGTGAAGTGGCCACCCCGTCTGAGGGGGAATCCCAATGAGAGAAATAAGAATCTGTATTGCAGTTTTCACAAAGATCACGGTCACAGTACCGAGAATTGTAAAAACCTCCGCGACGAGATAGAGGAGCTCATCCGCCGTGGATATTTGAGAAACTTTGTACAAAATAATAATAACAATAGTAATAAAATAGGTCGGCAAGGGGAGCACGGTAAGGATGCTCCCGAGTTCAGCAGCAGGTCGACCAAACAACCGCAGAGGCAGCCTCCGGAGGAGAGGCCAGTTCGGGGGACCATCCACATGATAGTGGAGGTTCGATCATTGCGGGTTGCACTTCAGTAGCAGCTCAGACATCAGTTCGTGAGGCCGCCCGGGAAGAGCAGAATCCCCAAAGCGGTTGAGGACATAAGAGCTAATTTTCTTCACAGAAGATGATGCGCAAGGGGTACACTATCCCCACGATGACGTGCTCGTAATAAAGCTAAGAATCAACGACTTCGAGGTTAGGCACATACTTTTTGACTTAGGTATCTCGGCCGACATCCTCTTCAAAGCTGCGTTCGACCAGTTTCAGTTGCAGAGAAGCGACCTGAAGCCTATGGACACTCCTTTGGTGGGCTTCAGTGGAGAAGAAGTTTGGCCCCTTGGGAAAATAACAGTACCTGTGGAAGTCGGCACATGGCCTTGTGTGGTCAGATTCAAACACGACTTCTTGGTGGTCGCGACCCCTGAAAGAATGGTAGGATCCATCTTATGGATGCCAAAAAGATTGTGGAATGGGTAAGCGAATTTCAAAAATTTTCTTACCTTCTCCCAACTGGGAATCGAATTCCCTAAATTTAGAATAAAATATTCAAGGATCCTATTTGCAAGAAGGAATGGCGGCAACTGGAGGAGAACTCCTAGGACGAAGATGGCTGAATTGCTTCTCTTCTCTCTAGAGTGTGTATGAGATCCAATCTCAATTCGCAGGATGTATTCTTCCAAAACCCTTAGGTTCAAAATCTCTTTATCTCTTAGGGTTTCTCCTCCTTTCTTCTTGATTAAGAAACCTCATAAATTAGGAGTTATCCCAATCCAAATCAGTATTTGGATAGGGGATTATCTTAATCCTATCTCCAAATTAAGTTAGCTTACTCCTGATCTTATCAGGAGGTTACTAGACTCAAATCTGATTTGAATTTGGTCTCCCAGAGTGGATAATGTTAAAGGCCCAATCCTTTTGCTAACATTAATCTCAGATCCGCCCCATAGATGGTTGATCATATCAGCCCAGCTCGAAATGGGCTTTTGGCCCATTAAGTGTTCAATGCTTAACTAGTTTTCAATCTACTGTCCAATTGGGCTTCTTTGTATGGCGTGGGACCCAAGCATTGATCTACACACCAGCCACATGGGTTCGGCCTAGCCTTTATTACAAGGCCCAGCCGAATTCATTGAAAAGCTTAGTGAACCCCTGATCCCATCACATGGACCCTATGGGCCCAACACTTACATTAAGTGGTCCCTGGGCCAAGCCATCTTATAAAAACCCAGTGACTGTGGGCAGGTGCAAGATTAGCCCATCAGGTACTATCCTAAATGGTCCTACACTTAACCTCTCAGCCCTTAATGATCAAGCATTGCCCGACAAGAGAAGACCTCTCCCTTGGCTGTAAGGAATAGTGCCACACTTTCCACTCACATGGATCCCGGGAATTAAAACCATTTGCAAACGCTCTGAAATCGTACATATATATATCATATATAAATTTTGCATAACAAAATTCCAACGATTGAAATCAACTGCCGGCAGTTTGGTTTCCATTAGAGAGAGTGCATTCCCGATCATTACCTTTGTCCGACAAAGGGGCTGATCCTATCACTATGATCACCCACTCAGATGAATTCTCAGACTGTCCCAACATACCCAGGTTTTGATCCCCGCTAAGGATCTCACTGATTGACATATCAAAGACAGCCCAATCCGACACCTAGTGAAGTGTCATAATTGAGTCTAGGGGTCAGGTGTAACTTTCCAGTTTTGGCCATCTGTCTCCAAGGTCCAGGGCAATACTGGAAATCTAGTCAGGTTCAAGGATTCGAGTAATCCCATACTGCATGTGCCTTGGGTCTTACCCTGGTGGCCGAGACAGGCCATCCCAACACTTGGTGGCACACCAATATCAGCCTTGGCAGGATAAATCTCCCCAGACTTATCCAATCGGTTGTGAACATTTAAAACTAACATGAGTCTCTATAAGTGTCCAGTTTTAGGGTCTTACACAGAATTATACCAAACAACATGAATCAAACATGCACTTTATTTATTTACACTAAATCACAAAAGTACATCAAATCAGATTGAAGCTAAGGGCATACAAAACTGTCTAACATCCCCCTCCCCCTATAATGCCATAATAGGTCGACCGATCACCCATGTCCTACGGGCGGTGGTCTCCACTTACCATTTGGCTATGAAGTTACCAACAGATATTTTTGCATGGTCCATGGTAGAGATGCCCGATATAGACCCTAACTTTATAACTCACAAGTTGAACATTGATCCTGTAGTTAGGCCCATTAGACAGAAGAAACGCAACCTAGCCCCAGAGCGGTGGAAAGCGGTCGACGAGGAGGTCGAGAAGCTCCTCACAACTGACTTCATAAGAGAAGTCCATTACCCGAGCTGGGTAGCCAACTCTGTCCTTGTAAAGAAGGCCAATGGCAAGTGATGCATGTGCGTTGACTACACTGACCTAAACCGATCCTGCCCAAAAGACTGCTTCTCGCTCCCCAGAATTGACCGTTTGGTGGATGCGACCTCAGGGCATGAGTTGCTGAGTTTCTTAGATGCCTATTCGGGCTATAACCAAATAAAGATGGACCCAGTGGACGAAGAAAAGACTGCATTCATCACAGAGTTTGGTCTGTACTGTTACAAGGTTATGCCCTTCGGGTTGAAGAACGCAGGGGTAACCTTTCAAAGACTTGTAAATAAGTTGTTTGCACCGCTAATTGGCAGAAAAGTAGAATGATAGGTAGACGACATGGTCGTCAAAAACTCAATTTTCACATGAATTAATACAAGACTTGCATTCTGTTTTTTAAATTTTGTGCAAGTTTAATATGAGATTAAACCCAAACAAGTGTGTATTCGGTGTGACCTTGGGCAAGTTCCTAGGGTACATCATCAACCAGCGTGGCATTGAGGCCAACCTAGATAAAATTAAGGCCATCTTAGATATGAGACCACCCCGGAAGTTGAAGGAGGTTCAGAGGTTGAACGGCTGCATAGCCACCCTGAGCCGCTTCATGTCCAAGTCGGCGGGCCGCTGTCTGCCATTATTTAAGGCAATTATGAGCAAAGGGTTCGAGTGGACCCAAGACTACTAGCTCGCGTTTGACGAGCTCAAGAAATACCTCGCTAGTGTGCTGATCTTAACCCGTTCCGAGGAGGGCGATGTTTTAGGACTGTACCTCTCAGCAAGCGACGAAGTGGTCAGTTTGGTACTAATAAAGGAAGTAGATCAGGTTCAACAACCCATCTATTATGTTAGTAAAGTATTGCAGGGAGCAGAGACAAGATATCCAGAGATAGAAAAGCTAGCATATGCCCTAGTAATTGTAGTTCGGAAGCTCCGTCCATACTTCCAAGCTCACACTATTATCGTTCTCACCGACAAACCTCTGAGGCAAGTCTTACTAAAGCCCGAGGTCTCTAGTCAGTTAACGAAGTGGGCCGTTGAGCTCATCGAGTACGACCTCCAGTACAAGCCGCGAATTGCCATTAAGGCCCAATCCTTAGCAGATTTCATCGCCGAGTGCACATTCAGCTCCGAAGTCCCCAGGTCGGTTAAGCATGAGGCTCCCAGCTCGGGTGAGCCCGAAGCTCCCAGGCCGGTCGGGTCTGAGCCTCGTGAGGTAGAAACCAGTGTGGTATCTCTCTTAGTTTGGCCAAGAGCGAGCTGGGATGAGGAGGCCTGGATCCTTTACGTAGATGGCTCCTCGAGCCAACAGGGCAGTGGAGCCGGAATAGTTCTGCACAGTCTAAGTGGCACGAAACTAGAGTATGCGCTATGCTTCGAGTTCGAGGCATCTAACAATGAAGCGGAGTACGAGGCATTGGTAGCCAAACTAGCTCTAGCCAGAGAAGTAAAATCCAAGCACATCATCATCTGCAGCGACTCCCACCTCGTGGTCAACTAGGTCACTGGCAAGTACGAAGCTGACGAGCCAACCATGATCACCTACTTAGCCAAAGTCAGAGAGGCCCTATTCAACTTCTAGTCACACTTTTGTTAGACAGTCTTGTATGCCCTTAGCTTCAATCGGATTTGATGTACTTTTGTTATTTAGTGGAAATAAATTAAAGTGCATGTTTGATTCATGTTGTTTGGTATAATTCTGTGTAAGACCCTAAAACTGGACACTTATAGAAACTTGTGTTAGTTTTAAATGTTCACAGCCATTGGATAAGTCTGGGGAGATTTATCCTGCCAAGGCTGATACTGATGTGCCACCAAGTGTTGGGATGGCCTGTTTTGGCCATTAGGGTAAGACCCAAGGCACATGCAGTATGGGATTGCTTGAACCCTTGAACCGTACCAGATTTCTAGTATTGCCCTAGACCTTGGAGACAGATGGGCAAAACTGAAAAGTTACACCTGACCCCTAGACTCGATTATGACACATCACTAGGTGTTGGATCAGGCTGTCTTTGATGTGTCAATCAGTGAGATCCTTAGTGGGGGTCAAAACCTGGACATGTTGGGGCAGTCTGAGAATTCATCTGAGTGAGTGATCATAGTGACAGGATCAGCCCCTTTGTCGGACAATGGTAATGATCGGGAATGCACTCTCTCTGATGGAAACCAAACTGCCGACAGTTGATTTCAATCGTTGGAATTTTGTTTTGCAAAATTAAATATATATATATATATATGTATATGTACGGTTTCAAAAGATTTGCAAAAGGTTTTAATACCCAGGATCCATGTGAGTAGAGAGTGCGGCACTGTTCCTTGCAGCCGAGAGAGAGGTCTTCTTTTGTCGGGCAGTGCTTATCATTAAGGGCTGAGAGTTTAAGTGTAAGACCAATTAGGATAATACCTGATGGGATAATCTTGCACCTGCCCACAGTCCCTGGGTTTTTATAAAATGGCTTGGCCCAAGGACCACTTAATGTAAGTGTTGGGCCCATAGGGTCCATGTGATGGGCTCAAGGGGGTCACTAAGTCTTTCAGTGAATTCGGCTGGGCCTTGTAATAAAGGGTGGGCCGAACCCATGTGGCTGGTGTGTAGATCAATGCTTGGGTCCCACACCATACAAAGAAGCCCAACTGGGCAGTTGATTGGAAACTGGTTAAACACTGAACACTTAATGGGCCAAAAGCCCATTTCGAGCTGGGCTGATATGATCACTTGTTCATGGGGCGCATCTGAGATTAGTGTTAGTAAAAGGATTAGGTCTTTAACCTTATCCACTCTAAGAGACCAAATTCAAATTAGATTTGAATCTGGTAACTTCCTGATAAGATCAGGAGTTAACTAACTTAATCTGCAGATAGGATTAAGATTAACCCCTATCCAAATACTGATTTGGATTGGGATAACTCTCAAAAATATTGGTAGGTTTCTTAATCAAGAAGAAAGAGGAGAAAACCCTAGCAGAAATATCAGATTTTGAACTAGGGGGTTAGAGTAAGCAAGAAACACATCCTGCGAATTGAGATCAGATCTCTCACAGACTCCAGAGAGAAGAGATGGTTCTGCCCTCTTCGTCCCTGGATTTCTCCTCCTCAAACCGCCACCATTCCCTGTTGAAAGATTGGATCTTTGCAGCAACAGGAAGTTAAGAAATTAATTCTTGGCAACAGTCTTCCAAGAAAGACAAAAAGGATTTGGTGTTCAAGGTTGCCATAGGGTTCTTGCGAAGAATCTAGTGTGTAGGACGCACCCTGCTGGTTCCGTTCCATCCACAACTGTGTCATCTTCGGTAGGAGCGGATCTTGGTTTCTTCTTTGGGTGTGAACACCAACTTTGGGAGATATTGCTTCTCCGGATCAGGTATAATCCTTCCTGTTTCCTTTTGGTTCAGATCTGGTTTGATTATGGTTCAAGTAAAATCCTTGAATAATGTATTCTAAATTTAGGGAATATGATTCCCAGTTGGAAGAAGGTAGGAAATTTTTGAAATTCGCCCACCTATTCCGCACCCTTCATGGTGTCCATTAGATGGATCCTACCATTCTTTCAACTTTATCAGGCAAATCCCAAGGTCGGAGAACGTTGAGGCCAACGCCCTGTCCAGATTAGCCAGCACCAGCGACATCACCATGAGAACCGTGTACGTAGAGGACTTGCCTCGGCCTAGCATTCTCGGGGGGGCAGAGGAGGTCGCTCCCGTCGTTCAAGCAGAGTCAAGCTGGATTGACCCACTCGCGAGCTTCTTGCTATACGGGACCTTGTAGATCGCAATGCAAATAGAAGGGTGCAGCACTAGACAGCTAAATATGTCATGATAGACGAATGGTTGTACCGGAGATCCTACACGCTCCCCTACCTGCGTTGCTTGCAACCTACCGAAGCCGAGCTCGTACTCCGCAACACTCATGAGGGGTTGTGTGGCGGGCATTTGGGGGGCAGGGCCCTCGCCCAGAAGGCATTCCGACAGGGATATTATTTGCCAACAATGAAGACAAACACTATTGAGCTCGTTAGAAAATGTGACAAATGCTAGAGACATGCCAATATTCATCACCAACTCGCTGCCGACCTCAAGTATTTCACCAGCCCGTGGCCCTTTGCATAGTAGGGCATCGATCTACTCGAGCCATTCCCGGCAGCAACGGGTGGGAGGAAGTTCTTAATAGTGGCAGTGGACTACTTTACCAAGTGGGTAGAAGCCGAACCCCTTGTGACGATCACGGCCCAAAATGTTCAAAACTTCTTTTGGAAGAACATCGTGTGCTGCTTTGGATTACCTCGAGTATTGATTTCTGACAACGGCAAACAATTCGAGGACATCAAATTTTAGGACTAGTGCCAAGACATGGGAATCTGGCAGAATTTTACTTCAGTCACACACCCTCAAGCAAATGGCTAGGCAGAAGTCACGAAGAGAGCCATCCTCCGCGGACTAAAGGCGCGGCTAGACCGAGCTAAAGGATTATGGGCAGATGAACTACCCAGTGTTCTATGGGCCTACCAGACCACGGAGAAGACTGCCATGGGAGAAACACCTTTCAATCTCACCTACGGCACCGAAGCAGTGATCCCCGCAGAGATTGAAGTACCTATGCTACGACTAGAAGCATACAGTGATCAGGCAAACGAAGATGAGCTACGTACCAACCTCGATCTACTCGACGAAGTAAGGGACCTTGCGTACATCAGGACCGCAGCCCACTAGCAGAGAGTAGCTCGGTACTATAACGCTAGGGTCAAGAAGCGGGACCTCCGCGTGGGCGACCTGGTCTTTCGTAAGATTATGGTACCAGAGCCTGGCACTGGCAAGCTCGGGTCCAACTAGGAAGGTCCTTATCGAGTGAAACGAGTGCCTGGGGAAGGAACGTACAAACTCGAGACCCTCGAAGGGAAACGAGTACCTCGGGCATGGAATATTGTCAACTTAAGACAATACTATCTATAAGAATTGGGTATGCCACGAGCCACCCCCAAAGCCTAAGGGCCAGAATACCGAGCTAACACGACCTTGGCACAACGGAACCCAGTCGCCTCTATGGCATGGGCAGACTTAGAGAATGGGCCACGGGCCACTCCTCCAGCCTAAGGGCTGAAACGCCGAGCCAATAAAGAAACCTCGGTAGCGTACAAGACTTAGTCACTCCTTCAGGATGAACTAGGTACTTGCAGCGCCCAAGGTACAGACAGGTCGGGCGTATATCCTACTATGTCACCCATCTAAGTGTGCACAAGCTACTCCTACTAAAGTAATGGAGTATAGTTCGGGAACATAGCAGTTGAGAAACTCCTGCTTTGCGCAATCAGCCTAATAGCCTAACGGTTTGGAACAAAGCGATCACTTCGGAAAATAAACGAAAGACTTGCTTAGATACTTAACAAAGTGAGGTTTATATTACAAAAATGTTGTTACAAAAGCCCGTTACAAGAAAAACAGAGAGAAGACTAAGCTTGTAAGTATAGAGCTCCGAGCTATTTCGGGGGCTTGCTGTCTTTGCCAGAGACCTCATTGGGGGCGGTAACCGAGTCAACATCTTTTGCTTCATCTTCAGCGCTCTCATCCTCAGAATCTGGATCATCATTCGACTAACGCACGATGTTGTTAGTGATCCGCAAAGTGGTGATGGCGCTCGTGTCCAGGTCGGGGTAGAGGTGCCTGATTAGCCACCGACTGAGCTTGAAGCCCTTGCGGTAGGCCTCGATCATCACATCGTCAAACCTTGAAGAGTTGACATAGTCAATGATGGACTGAGTTTTGGCCTCCTTGAGAGCATCCTCGAAGATGGCGACCTTCTCTTTAATATCTTCTTGGAGGTCCTCCACCTCGCGCTCCAGCTTCCCCACGGCCTCCTTGAGGCCCTGCATCTCGAGCTTCAGGGCATCCTACTCAGCCTTAAGGCTGTCCACCTCGAGCCCCAAGGCCTCTTGGCCAACCTTGAGCCCATTCACCTCGGCCCTCAACCTGTCCTTGTCTCGGGCCAGCTCACCCTTCTCCGCCATTAGCACCTCGATGAATCTTTTCTGAGCCAAGGCGTCACTCTCTAGGCGGTGGACCTGACCACGAATTTCCCTCAGTTCGGTATGGGCTGTGCGGGATTACTTCTCAGCCTCTAGAGCCCGCCTCAGATGCCGATCCGATTGAAGGGTCAAGGTGCGAACGACAGAGTTTACTTGCCAAAGGAAAACCAGTCAAAAGGAAAAGCAAAAAAAAAAAAAAAGAAAAAAAAACAAGAAACAAACAAACAACTCACCACCATAGTATGGGTGGCAGCTCGGGCACCGAGTTGACCAGGAGTGAGATCAGCCCACTCGGTGACCTCCCCCGGGTATGCAGCCAGGTTGCTCTTCTCCAAACTACACTGGGGATTTAAGATGGTTTGGCTCCCGTGACCCTCCGAGCTGGATGCCGTCATCTCCACATCCCGAGTGGACTCCTCAGAAGTCTCAGCAGCAGCTTCAGCAGGATGAGCCCCGGTAGCAGCCTCTGTAGCACGAGCCTCAGTAGCGCTCTCAGCAGCAGGTTTGGTGGGCTTAGTAGAGGGCTCCGCTACCACCTCGGGCCCCTGAGGCACTACATCTCCTTCTAGGTCGATGACAGGTGGAGTGCCTGGGAGCTCGGGCTCTGGAGCCGAAGCTTGCGAAGGTTGAGTCTCGGCTGAGGCTTGGGGAGACTCAACGCGTGCCTTCTTGGCTACGCGCTTCTTCCTCTTCATCTGACGGAAGAGTCTTTGGTTGTCAATCTTCTCTGCCTCCATGGGGCCTGTGGTGAATTTTGACATTAGCAATCCCGAAGTAAATATACATACAAAAAGCCAAAGTAAAGCAAAACCTACTCGAGCTCAAGCCGGCCTGGACAAGCTTCTCTTCGGATGTGAAGTCTTTATAATTTAACCTGAGCTGAGCTAGCATCTGGAGTGCTTTCTTGGTCTTCCCATCTAAGATGACACTGGGGTCTTGAACAGCCACCCTCTAGTTAGTAGGGAAGGGCCACCCCGTGCTACTCCGAACTACGAAGTAGTCCCGCTTCTATGCCGGGACTTTACTCGAGAGTCTGTGCGTGAGCTTGGAACCTGGGTGGGGAGACAGGTAGTAAGACCACCTGTGCCCAGGGAGAGTTCCCGAAGCACTCTTCTTTATGGCCAAAATGGTGCTAAGAATGTCCAGGTCGATAGGGAGAGATCAGTCAAAGCAAAGAGAAATGGTCCCAACTATATTCGGTATGGAATTCGGGTGAAGTTGGTCCAAAGTAATGTTGAAGTGCACCAGCACCTCGATGATCAAACGGTGGAGAGGGAGTCAGAGTCCGGCTACCAACTGCTCCCTAAAGACCACGATCTCATCGAGACTGTATTCCCATGGGAAGTTGCCGGTAGGAGACTGTATGAGTACTCCCCAGGAAGGTGGAACCTTTGTATGAGGCCCTGGAGCCTCTCTGAGGTCATGGTGGAAGGACCGAACTGGTCCGGCACCTGACCTCGGTTGGAGGTAGACGCCAGATTACCCGAAGCCACCCGTACGTCGGGTGGTGGAGCGGCTGAAGAGCCACCCAAGGCTGAGGTACCCACCACGGGCTCATCGACTAGGCTACCTACGCTAGACGACATGACAGACAGAAAGGGAAGAAACAATCTGGAAGGAAAAAGGAAGCTCGGGAGAACTCACCAAAGGAACGCGACCGGATTGGAAGAACGGGACGAACTGGAAGACCCGAGCTAAGAGACCTCTAGAGCGAGCTCAAACACCAATGGCGAAAGCTTTGTGGCAGAGAAATGGCCAAGGGTCCCCCCTATTTATAGCCATAGCCACGGGCTCCTCGAGGCGAAAACAATTTAGCGCATTTTTGATGTCCCGAAGCCCAAATCACGTGAGGTCCACGTGTAAACTAGACGTGACTCGGGTCTCTTTTGATTGAACATGGCACTAGACCGGTCCAGCTGGACGGAGCGCGTAGACGGAGTGGCATAAGTACCAATGCCAAATCCACCCGGTGCATCATGACCTCCCCACGCTGGGTCATCGCCACCAGCGCAAGGAGTGGGGGACAATTGATGGAGGGTGATTTGGCCCGACCTCGCAACATGGGTACACATGGGCATGACCCTGCTCAAACAGTGACTCAGCATGACAGCGCAACGGATGCAACCACAACTCGGAGGGAAGGTCCCTCCGAGTTCAGCTCGACAACTGGGCGGATAAACTACTTGCCAGGAGCCACCTTACCTGCACCTCATCCCCGGGGTTAAGGCACTTCGGGGCACCCTGAGTTCAGGGTACCCTGACCTCTCTTGAGGCCCGAGCTCCTCCCAATGGACCTCGGGCCACTCCCAGACAGGAATGCACTGATCCATCTCCGGACACCTCAAGGTATAGACCCCTCGGGTCAGCCAGCTCGGCATAGCTTGCCACAAGCAGCACGCCGCTTTCGGGATAACCCGACACAGGGTAGCTCGGGGAAGGGTAGTCTGTCACATCGTAGGAAGACCTTTTGCCGACCACCGTACCCGACAAATCTGGGAACAGCGGCCATATCCTTCATCAGACAGCGTCGTGTCTGCCACCTTTAGAGGGTGCCTTACACCTAACAGGCACATACACTACAACGACGGCCCCACGTGTGCCACCTCAGCTCTGTCAGTAATGGCTGCGGCAGGCTGATAGTGGCTGTTATACCCGCCCTGTCAGAGGCCTGTGGGCCTAATACAACATATTTCTATTATAAGGAGCTACTATCAAGGAATGGAGGTATCATCTTGAAATCTCTTGCACTACCTCACTCTTAGTTTTTATCTTCTCTTTGCTTCTTACTCAAAATACTGACTTAATTGTCTGAGCGTTCCCGTCGGGCAAACCCCCCGAGGATTCTTCTTCTTCCTCATCTTAGGTACTTCTTGGGAAGCCACGCGAGTGCAACTAGGAGTGACCGGATTGCGCACCATCACTAAATATTTAGAATAACTACATTTTAAATAGTTAAAATAACGAAATTATGTAATACATTTCAAAAATTTCTTCAAAGTAGAAAAATAATTTTAACATAATATTAAAATTAAGAATAATTTAATATATTACAAAATTAATAATGAAATTATGTAATAATAGTATAAATTAGGATTTTATGGATAAGTAAATTCAATAAATAATTAATATTTTAAAATTTTAATTTTATATATTACTTAAGTATTTAAATAACTAAATATTTTAAATAACAAAATATTTAACATAACTAGATTTTAAATAGTTAAAATAAAGAAATTATGTAATAAATTTAAAAAATTCTGAAAAGTAGAAAGATAATTATAACATAATATTAAAATTAGTAGTAATTTAATATTTTTACATAATATTGTAGATAACAAATTTCACTTATATCAAGTAATAATTTGAGAAAATAACTTTCAAAAATATTAATATTTATTAATTAATAATAATTTTAAACTCATACTCTCTATTTATTATATAATTATATATAATAAAATTAATATTTATTGTATTTCAGGAATTATTTATTGTTTTTTTGTGATAAATGTATTTTCAAGAATTATGTTTGAATTTGTTTTGTTTTATTATTTAACAGAAAACTTTCAATATTTATTGGAGATTAAACTACTATTATTGAAAATTTTAAATTTAATTTATTGTACTTATTGTATTTATTGTATTTTTGTTATAACTTATTGATTAATATTTATTAAAGATTAAACTATTATTTGAGATTATACTATTTATTGAATAAGTTAATATATTTTTAGTACTTATTGTATTTTGGTAATTATTATATTTTTCATTATCAATATATTTTCAATAATTGTGTAATTTTGCTATAAATTTTCAATAATTATTGGAAATTAAACTATTGCTATTTATTAGAGATGTGACTATTAATTTAGCTGAAATTATGAGTGTTCACGAATTGGTCCGGTTCAGTCGTAGGCTATTTGGCCAACCAAATTGGCCAAGTTATGTTAGGGAGTTAGTCAGTTGAAACCAACTAACCTTTTGTGAAAACCGACCCACTCAAGTTGTTTCGATTTGGGTCAGTTTTTTGGTTTGGTCAATCGGTTCAAAAGATTTAAACTTAAAAATTAAAATAAATTTTAAAAATTACAGTGCAATTATTAAAAAATAAATTTTAAAATTATAATATAAAATATTTTAGACTTAGAAATCTGGGAAATTTTCTACTTTTCTATAATAAAAATTATATTTAAAATATAATATGTATATATGGTTAGGTCATTCGATTTTATATACTACTTTTGATATATAAAATATTTAAAATATAATATATATATATATATATAGGTCATTCGATTTTGGTTGGTTTACAAATGACCAAAGTGAAACTGATCCAATTTGGTCGAATTGGAAAAATTTTGAACCAAAGCCGACCTAAAATGCTAGAAAATTGACCAACTCGAGTCGAGTTAATCGCGTTGATCGATTTCATCAGTTTAATGAATAAGCTTAATTGAAATTAATTATTGTTATTTTTGTATTATAAAAAACTTATCAAAAGTAGTATATAAAATATGAATAATTATTCATTATTTAAAAATGTGAAAATATAAACCAATTATATACTCTTATGTGTTTCTATTAGGGTCATTTACTAGAACACACCTTATAGTTTTACATATTTACTTAAACCTACCTTATAGTTTTCATTTTAATAAAACATCCCATATATTTTACAACTTATTTACTTAATCAACATTTCATTAAGGAGTGTTTGTTTTGCCATTAGGCCCATGATTTTTTATTCCAAAAATACCTTTAACACTTTTTTGTACATAAAACAAAATTGACCAAATATAGCCAATAGAGTGGTTGCCTGTGTCTTATTAAGGGCAAAAATAGTATTTTTATTTTTATTTTCTTTTGATTAAATTTATTTAAATGAGCATTAGGGTCAATACTATCATTTCCCATTGCCATCTAATGGAAGATTGATTAAATCCATTGCAAATTATAAATGATGTTTTAGTAAAATACTAACTACAGAGTAGATTTTACATAGTAAATGCATGAAACTATAAGAGGTATTTTAGTAAGTGATCATTTCTATTATTTAGCTTTCGATTAATAAATCTTGTTCATCGCACGGGTTCCCGCTAGTAGGTATATATGATCAGTCAAACTTCTATGACGCATAGTGAATTTGGAAGATGACACGTATGTTTTCTTTTGTTTAAAAAACAACTTTCATTATACTTTTTTTTATTAACAATGGCTATAATCTGCCAACATGTAACTGTACGAGTTTGGTCAAACTTTTAAGACCTCTAATGAATTTGGAAAATGTGGTACCTTTCATTTAGAAAAGAGAATTACAAAAAGAAAAAATGGACAATAACAATCGATGATTTTACATAACCAAGCCAAATGTTAAAGTTGTTAGCTTTCCTTCATCTGCATATCAAATGCCGTGATGGTTCTCTTCATCTCCATACCAAATACTTGGTGATTTTAGTTTCGAATCATTGTATAAAATAAGAAAAGGTTCAAATGGAGGTCGTCGATGCAAGGGATAAGACCAAAAGAGAGTTGGAATTGAAGGTCGCTGACACAAGGGATGAAGCCAAAAGGTAATTGGATGGTCGCCTTCGCCAGTCACCATAGCCTTTGGGTTGTCCTTTAATTTGTACATGGTGGTCGCCGCTGCCATCGTACAAGAGATAGAGGGAGTTGATGCACCTTCACCATAATCTTGGGTCACCATTACAAATGCCTTTACTCTTGAGTCATTTGAGAGTTGAATCTTCTCTACTTAATAAACCATTTAGGTTATGTTTGATTTGAAGGAAAAGGTATGCAAGAAAACCTATACAAGATTTACAAAGGTTTCTTTACTTTTCTCTTCCTTTCCTTACTTTTTCCTTCAAATCAAACATAGCCTTAGGGAAAGTAAGAGTATGAACTATTTATTTTTTATTTTCCACTTTAATTTCAAACCATGACTGTCTAGGTTAGCGGTTTTTTGATAATTTAAACGGTTTTTGTGTAATTTAAACGGTTTTTGTCAAAAGGACACAGTTTGAAGTAAAAATAGAAACTATATTTTGACCGATTTCTGGTCCAAAAGGTTTAACCTTCTGGGTCAACGACGGCTCAAAAACCTTATTTTCAACCACTAAGAGAACCCTCTAATGCTAGCCTATACCAAGTTACCAACCATTGCCTATACCCTCTCGCCCTTGGTCCATGGACTTGATCCTTGTCTCTCCAAAACCTCGCACAATTATGATAACATTTTGGGTGGTTAATCGATTCTCCAGGATGGCACACTTTATTCCTTGTTACAAGGCCAAAGATGCTTTTATCGTGGCCCAACTATTTGCGTTTCCTGAATCCATTGTCTTGGATCGAGACAAGAAATTCAGTGGGAATTTCTGGCAATACCTTTGGGTGAGGATGAACACAAAGTTGAGGTTCAACAACTCATACCACTCGAGACTAATGGTCAGATTGAGTTGTCAAAAGAGAAGTTAGGAAACTTATGCGAGTTGAGATCAGTAAAGCCCTCCATTATTGGGATACTACTTTGCCTCCTACAGAGCTATTCTGCAACAAGAGTGCCCACCGCAAAACATAGCTCTACCCTTTCCAAGTATATGGAATCAACTCCATGGGTCGATCCCTTAGAGTTGACTGAGTTTTCTATTCCTTTGAAGTTAGTTAATAAGGTTGATGACATGCTTGTTAAGTACAAAGGTTTCTGTAGAGAGTTAAGACACAACTCAAGGCTTTAAACAACTACTACAAGGATCAAGGTTGACAAGCATACGCAGAAAGAAGATAACCTTCAATGTAGGTGATTTAGTCTGGGTTGTACTCAATGTAGGTGATTTGGACCTTGTTGCATTCTAGAAAAGATTTCCAATGTATATTTACATTCAAAATGAGATGTAAATGTACATGGATAAAAAAGAAGTAAATTTGCATTCAATGTGGCATTTTGTTAAAAAAAAGGTATATATTTTATTGGGATTCATGCTTGCATCGGTTACAACTAAAAGTCTGTTTGGTAAGAAGGTAAATTTGTCAATGAAAAACTAACCCAACTTTACATTTACATAACCGTTTTACAACCTGTATATTTGCATTCACACTTTATTTGCATCGTTCCCAAACAGAGCCTTAGTGTGAGGTTATAACCTTTTACTCTCATGTGACTATACATAAATTTGGGTAAGTTTGTATGCAAAGTTAAGTTGAATTGAATATTAACTACTTTGTTCAAGTTTGCTTATACTTTATTCCATTTATTTTGGACTTGTTGCAAAGCCATAGAAACCAAACCCTTAGCAACTCCTATGTGAATGGACACTAAGGTCACTCCCCTTGATGAGCTACAACACCAAGAGGTTAGTGATATCCTTATTACTCCAATCTGTAACTGTTGCAATGTCAGTTGTTGTCGATTGTTCTAGCTAGTAGAGATTTGCTCTATTTAGGAACTATCGGCTGAACCATAACTACTCCAGTTATGCTTGAGGTGTGAAGAATTTCCTCTCTCTCTCTGCGTTGTTTCCTTGCTGTAGGTAGCTAGAGAGGGATTGATAAACAATAGGTATTGCAAAAAAAATTAGACTAGAGAGAACCTCCTCCTTTCCATATATTGACAGGCATCATCTTGATCAGTTTTGCAAAAATAGCCCCCACCAGCATGTTGTGGCAGAGATAGGAAATTTCTATTGGGGACCGATTTACATTTGTAGCTGTACCCGACATGGACTTGTACAAAAACACACATATACACATGTTAGGAGCTACATTTGCCTGGTTGTTTGTTTGGGTAAATCAAGATCAGGTTGACCAAAATCCAGTTTCATCATATTAATGAGAACATGACAATGAGGTGGGGGAAAGGATCCCTCCTTGTTACATGGCTCCCTTGGCTCCCCTATAAATAGTTCCAATAAAATTTTTGAGGGACCTGCATGCATGCATGCACAAACAATGAGAGAGAGAGAGTGTGTTCCATGGGATGATATATAGTATGTAAACACCAACGTAGTTGCAATATTTATATAACAAATAGCCCACCTTTATTCCATATGGAGGGTCACCCACCTTGGATATTTGTTAACAATAGAAGGTAAAAGACACCATACCATTAGCCCTAAACTAGACTTAAACTCAACCCTAAACTAGACTCATAGACACCATATGATTAGGCTCGCTTCGTTACCTAGTGAAATACATAAAGCAACTTTTCAAGTAAATACTAAATGAAAAACATGTAGAATGGCAATGCATCATTCTAAGCTGTTTAGAATGGGAACATTCTAAATATATCACAAAGTACAAATGCTTAATTTTGGCTAGGATGACCGGTATTGGGGCTATGAACTAGTGCTGTGGGTCGAAATACTTCTACTTTTTTTTTCCATTTTAAGATGACCGATACCGGGGCTATGACCTGGTGCTGTGGGTCGGAAGCCTTCATCTTCTCCCTCCATGTCAAGATGACCGATACTAGGGCTATGATCTGGTGTCATGGGTTGAAAAGCTTGTACTTCTCCCTCTATTTCAGAATGACCGATATCGGGGATATGATCTGGTCTCGTGGGTCGGAAAGCTTCTACTTCTCCCTCTATTTTAGAATGACCGATACCGGGGCTATGACCTGGTGCCGTGGGTCGAAAAGCTTCTACTTCTCCTTCCATTTCAAGATGATCGATACCGGGGCTATGACCTGGGACCGTGGGTTGGAAAGCTTCTATTTCTCCCTCCATTTCAAGATGACCGATACCGGGGCTATGACTAGGTGTCGTGGGTCGGAAAGCTTCTACTTCTTGCTCTATTTCAGAATGACCGATACTGGGGCTATGACCTGGTGCTGTGGGTTGGAAGCCTTCATCTTCTCCCTCCATGTCAAGATGACTGATACCGGGGCTATGACCTGGTGTCGTGGGTCGAAAAGCTTCTACTTCTCCCTCTATTTCAGAATGACCGATACTGGGGCTATGACCTGGTGCCGTGGGTCGAAAAGCTTCTACTTCTCCCTCTATTTCAGAATGACCGATACCAGGGCTATGACCTGGTGCCGTGGGTCGAAAAGCTTCTACTTCTCCTTCCATTTCAAGATGACCAATACTGGGGCTATGACCTGGTGCCGTGGGTCGAAAAGCTTCTACTTCTCCCTCCATTTCAAGATGACCGATACCGGGGCTATGACCTTGTGCCGTGGGTCTGAAAGCTTCTACTTCTCCCTCCATTTCAAGATGACCGATACCGGGGCTATGACTTGGTGTCGTGGGTCGGAAAGCATCTACTTCTCCCTCTATTTCAGAATGACCGATACCGGGGCTATGACCTGGTGCCGTGGGTCGGAAAGCTTCTACTTCTCCCTCCATTTCAAGATGACCAATATCGGGGATATGACCTAGTGTCGTGGGTCGGAAAGCTTCTACTTCTTGCTCTATTTCAGAATGACAGATACCGGGGCTATGACCTGGTGTCGTGGGTCGAAAAGCTTCTACTTCTCCCTCCATTTCAAGATGACCGATACCAGGACTATGACTTGGTGTCGTGGGTCGAAAAGCTTCTACTTCTTGCTCTATTTCAGAATGACTGAGACCGGGGCTATGACCTGGTGCCGTGGGTCGAAAAGCTTCTACTTCTCCCTCTATTTCAGAATGACCGATACCAGGACTATGACTTGGTGCCCTGGGTCGAAAAGCTTTTACTTCTCCTTCCATTTCAAGATGACCAATACCGGGGCTATGACCTGGTGCTGTGGGTCGAAAAGCTTCTACTTCTCCCTCCATTTCAAGATGACCGATATCGGGGCTATGACGTAGTGCCGTGGGTGGGAAAGCTTCTACTTCTCCCTCAATTTCAAGATGACCGATACCGGGGCAATGACCTGGTGTCGTGGGTCGGAAAGCATCTACTTCTCCCTTTATTTCAGAATGACCGATACTGGGGCTATGACCTGGTGCTGTGGGTCGAAAAGCTTCTACTTCTCCCTCAATTTCAAGATGACAGATATCGAGGCTATGACCTGGTGCCGTGGGACGGAAAGCTTCTACTCTTCCCTCCATTTCAAGATGACTGATACCGGGGCTATGACCTGGTGCCGTGGGTCGAAAAGCTTCTACTTTTGCCTCCATTTCAAGATGACCGATACCGGGGCTATGACCTGGTGTCGTGGGCCGAAAAGCTTCTACTTCTCGCTCTATTTCAAAATGACCGATACCGGGGCTATGACCTGGTGCCGTGGGTCGAAAAGCTTCTACTTCTCCCTCCATTTCAAGATGATCGATACTAGGGCTATGACCAAGTGTCGTGGGTCGAAAAGCTTCTACTTCTCCCTCTATTTCAGAATCACCGATACCGGGGCTATGACCTGGTGCTATGGGTCGAAAAGCTTCTACTTCTGCTTCCATTTCAAGATGACCGATACCGGGTCTATGACCTGGTGTCGTGGGTTGAAAAGCTTGTACTTCTCCCTCCATTTCAACATGATCGATACCGGGGCTATGACCTGGTGCCGTGGGTCGGAAAGCTTCTACTATTCCCTCCATTTCAAGATGACCGATACCGGGGCTATGACCTGGTGTCGTGGGTCGAAAAGATTCTATTTTTGCCTCCATTTCAAGATGACCGATACCGGGGCTATGACCTGGTGCCGTGGGTCGAAAAGCTTCTACTTCTCGCTCTATTTCAGAATGACTGATACCGGCGCTATGATCTGGTGCCGTGGATCGAAAAGCTTCTACTTCTCCCTCCATTTCAAGATGACCGATACCAGGGCTGTGACCTGGTGTCGTGGGTCGAAAAGCTTTTACTTCTTGCTCTATTTCAAAATGATCGATACCAGGGCTATGACCTGGTGTCGTGGGTCGAAAAGCTTCTACTTCTCCCTCCATTTCAAGATGACCGATACCGGGGCTATGACCTGGTGTTGTGGGTCGGAAAGCTTCCACTTCTTGTTCTATTTCAGAATGACTGATACCAGGGCTATGACCTGGTGCCGTGGGTCGGAAAGCTTTTACTTCTCGCTGTATGGTTGGAATTGAATGGTGGACGTTGCCAATGTCTTTAACATTCTCTTTCTTTATCATATCTTTTGCATTGTAGTTTTCATTGGTGATAAAGCATTCCATACATTTTTTGTTTTCCTCTATTTTCAAACGCCTTCCCTCAATACAATGATTTTCTTGAGAGAAAATCAATAGAAAAAGAAACAAACAGGTACATGAGAGCTTATCCATGGCAATAGCCATACAAAGAGGTAAGAAGACTTTCAACGAGTTGAACCTAACGGGAGCTAGAGAAAGAAAGAGAGATGCTAATACGAAGGTAAGATGCCCAAACTCCTCTCCTTCGGTATTTATGGTGCAGTACGTGAGGTTCTCACTGGTGGGAAGATTCTATGGAGTGAGTACGACAACATTTACAATTTTTGAGAGGAAGAGAATAGTCAAATCATTACCTACCTACTGATCTTTCGTGACCACTGAAATACATGTGATCATACTGTAGGGTCACCCGTCACCTCATCCAATAACACATCGAAGGCCGTGATTTAATGACGCACCTGATCTTCTCTTTACGAGGAGAAATCTGTTGTGCAATGGTTTCAACAAGTTACGATCTTCGACGTATTATTGTGGGCCTTATGGGACCATCCCATCATCAAAGTGTGACCACTGAAATATATGTGATCATACTGTAGGGTCACCCGTCACTTCGTCCAACCAACTTTAGATGGGACCAGAGGAATACATCGACGTTCGCAATTCCTCGGCTGGGCATATATGATTTTCTTCCTTTTTCTACTCTCTTTGGCTTGGATATTAATACTAGAGAACGAAAAAAAAAAGTATGGTTTCAACAAGTTACGATCTTCGATGTATTATTGTGGGCCTTATGGGACCACCCCACCATCTAAGTGTGACCACTGAAATATATGTGATCATATTGTAGGGTCATCCGTCACTTCATCCAACCAACTTTAGATGGGACCAGAGGAATACATCGACGGTCGCAATTTCACGGCTGGGCATATATGATTTTCTTCCCTTTTTTTTACTCTTTGGCTTGGATATTAATACTAGAGAACGAAAAAAAAGTAAAAAGTTTAGAAACCTTATTCGGTGCAAGGAAAAAAATTCAACACAGTCTGACAGTATGAGAATCTGACATCTATCCATTAATTTAATATATATATATGTACAGGATACATTCCCAACGCATAGTTGAATGCTATGTGCAAAACAATGAGCAATATGTTCTTACTGAGTTACTAGTTTACTACATGCCATCCTCCTATCAATGGGAGACCGGATTTGCTCTTCACACAGGGTGGTTCACACTGATCTTACATGCACATTTTACCATGCATTTAAAGTATTTCTCGTACTTATAAATTATTATTCATCAGAGATGTTTCAATATACGGTAGATGTACATGTAAAGTGCCATGTGTAAAGAGCAAATCCCGTCTTTATCAATGGTGCAGGGACTGCTTTGCCCTAACAGGAATAAAATGTGTGGACAAATTTTACATTAACTTTGGTATGTAAAATTTACGTTGCCAGTAAGTTCAAACCAGACTATAAAAAGCAAATTTTATAATCAAGTGCATAATTTGTATTTGTTTCAAACTTGTTGTGCATACAAATCAAGTGTAAATTTTGCACTATAGAGAAGAAGTTAAGAACTAAGGCCGTTTTAAAACAGTGCAAAAAGAGTGTAAATGCAAATATGGCAGAGTGCATTTTGATCCATGCAAATGTAAAGTTGATTTGATTTTGCATTGATAAAATTACTCTCGTGCTGAATGATTTTTAGTTATAATGGATGAAAACACAAATCCTGATATTATCTCTCATTTTGTGTGTAAACATGCCTTAGAAATTGTATTTTGACTGTTTCCAATCATTATAATATACACTTATGTTGTTGCCAAACACTAGTATAAACTGAAACAGAGTGCATATATGCACTGAACCAGGATTTTCCAAAGTCCAAACACTAGCAGTGAAGCCTGGAGCCTCGTGGTTGGGCCGGAATAATGCTTTTGCTTAGCTGTAGCAGCGTAGACGGAGTTGTTTTTGTAATATTGGGCTGGGCCTTGTAGGGGGTTGGAACAAATAAAGCTTTTTTATAGGTTGTGCAATGTGCTTGGTTAATTATGACCTCCCTGGGCCTAGTATGCGTGCAACGCCTGATTTTTGTGACCTCAGGCTGGGCTTGGTCCTGAAAAATTTGGGCCTGTCTTATATAGTTGTTTGATCCAGTTCAACACGTTCATCTACATTATTTAGATTATTTATAAGTAAATTAATGTGATTCTCATTTATTTATTTATTTTAATTAAGTTTAGACTATGCGGCTTAGATGAAATTCTAGAGCAGCAAAATTTAAGCAAGGATATCCTCTGGCCCGGCTTGATCGGACCTAGTGTTGGACTAACGGCCTATTATTAGCTTGAATTTAAGGTTCAAAATATTGTCACGTATCAATTCGTATAAGTCAATATGTATCGTATCAGAGCTTTTCCAGTATGCCCCTACGAGGGGTTGTTTCAGGTCAGCAAATGGTTCAAGGGATAGACCGGCCTGACCGGCCCCTCTGAACCAGATTCGAAAAAAATTAAAAAAATAAACAGTACCGATACAGACCGGTACACCCTACTGGCGTATCACCCTGTATCAATATTTTTAACCCTAACTTTAATTTAAAAATTATCTGACCAATCCATGTTGCCCCTTTCCCACTCCCTAATCCCTAGAAAAGACACTTGATTGATCATATAGCTGAATAGGTTGAACAATATAATACCAACTACAACAGTGGACTGAAGATCTCTCTCTCATCCATCAAATTCATTAAATCAAAAAACTTGATTGATCATATTGTAATGCAGCTGCAGGCATGGTTTAAAGTATGGATACACATACACCTCTGCGTATGGGCATAGAGGTGTATCGGTACCTTTAACTGATACCTCTTTTATATTTTGTAGTTTTCTTTTTCTTAAATTTCAATTATAATTATAATTATATATATATTAATATAAAAAAAATTCTAAAAACACTAACATTTAGATACGATAAAATACGCCCCATATCGAATTTATCATGTCCATACTTTGAAACCTGGCTACAAAGAAAACACATAAGATTGACACCGCCTTGTTACAACAAGTTGAATGAGAAAAAGGTTCAATTGTTAAGGTAATGGCCAGCACCTGGGCTGTGTCCAGGTGCTGTCTATGGTTGCTCCCAAAATGGTACGTTCATTGCCACGACTTGAGCATTTCTTACACTCCCTTCTCTTCCCAGATTCCAAATGCCTCCCCTCCACAGAAACAACATATTGGGAGGAGAAAATAAGCACAGAAACAAAAATACACGTTAAGATAAACTTGATCTGGGCCATGATGAGAAAAGGGGATCCAAAAGAAGTGAAGCAATTAATCTAGCTAGGAGTTGCAGAGAATTAAGGGACATGAAAGAAGAAGAGGCGATAACATATACTTGCATCCTCATTCTTCTTCAGTATTTAAAGAATCGAAGTAGCTTATGCCATGCATGTGAATGTCCTAAGGATCCAAGAAACAACTATAGGAATACAAAACTTAAAATAACAGAGAAAAGAACTTGGGTTGTTTTCGTGTTAAGGGATGTGCGTAATTAAATTAAAGCTCCAGCTCATGACAAAGTATAAAGCTAGGTGTAGTGATGGGTCGGTCTACACGCTGTTATTTCATTACCTGTTCATCAACTCAAAGCTGCTTAACAAAATTTATCAAACAGCTGGTAGTACAGTCTATAAAATATTTCCTTTTTAGATTTCCCAGAAGAAAAAAAAAGGGCTGGAAGTTAGGAACAGAAAGCTGTGATAAGTTGGGCTCTCCACTATTCCATGATCCTTGCCACTAACCACAAGTAGTGTCAGATTAATTGGACGGTCCTTGTAATCAGCCGTCAAAGCATGAGATTCCTTGTAGTAGTTATAATGGACAAATTAAGATACGATTTGAAGATCAGAAACAAATTTCTTTCATAGGTTTAGGGAATGATGATCACCAGAAAAAGGTTAGAGAAGGGAATGGTCATCAATACCATATTATATTTTCTTAGAATATTGTGGCCCGCACAATAGAGCATGCAGCCCCCACAATATATCCCCCGTCCTTATTGGACGTATCTCTTTGAAGTTTGAAGACTAATTTGTTTTATTTGAACTGATTATTTTATGGTATTATATATTGTACATTAGAGGGGATGAAGGATATGAAGTGCACTGGTCTTACCATAGGGAGCTCTCTATAATCAATCTCAGGCTCTCAGCTGCTGGGTTATTGATTTCATCAACTGAGTCACCCCCTAATCTGTTGGTTTCGGTTTCTTTGGATCTCTTTTGCTAATTAGATTTCTTCACTAAGAAGATTTGAAATTAACTGGAAATTAAAATGTTTTGTTTAAGTTGTTTAAGCTTTATTTTACCAAAGATGCGCTCTCTAAGAATATACCCATTAACATGCATTAATAGTACATGCAGTTAATAGGCGCCCATGTGCATATCCCCATGTTCAGCGATGCATGGCAGTGGTAAAATATATAAAATGATGATGAGATGTATTAATTAGCTTAATTAAATGCAATTAATCTGTATGAAGAAAATATATATAGTTGTAGGATACATAGGAGCTAGGGTAGGAGGAACTAAGATCAATAATCTTGTCGGGACCAACTGAACTGAAAGGCAATCGCATCTCCTACAGAAGATCCTCCCTGAGTTGCAATTACCACTTGGTTCATGTACTGATGAATGCAAATTTCTTCTCCTTCGTATTTGTCTAAGGGGGCACGTGCAATGTTCATGGTGTAACAGTTATAAGCAAATTAAAATCTCTGCTAGCTCCACTATATAGTAAGTAATACATATCTTGTTTTATTTTTATAATGATCCACATGGCCGTCATTCCAATACAATGTGGTGGTGGGGGCCGGGGGGGGTTATAGATGTTAAGAATTAATTAATATCCTTATCTGACAACAATAGAAAAGTGGTCCCTCGTTGAATCAAAACCCTTTCATGTCTCGTATAAGGATTTTCATGTCTCCTATACATGTTTAACAGCCTGTGTGTTAGGGGTGTCAATGCATCGGTTTTGGGTTGGACCCGTCTAAATCAAAATCAATTTATACGGATATTAAATTCGACCCATCTAAACTTATTGGTCGATAGGATCTATTCCATCCGTAACAGATTTGGATTGGATTGGATTGAATTAATATCTAATCCATTAATAGATAAGAATACGAGTGTCAATGGATCAAGCTTGGGTTAGAACCAATCTAAATTAAAATCAATTTGAAGAGATTAGACAATCCAGACATTAAATTAAATTTGACTGGTCTAAAATGGCCTAAAGTATTCATCAAATATGATTGAACCTGGTCCATATATGTAATCGACTCATATTGGACCAAATCTACTCTAATTGACACCCCTACGTACTACCTATGCTCCCTACACCACACGGTAGCCTATATCAACTCCATGCAACAATAACAGTGCTGAAGTCATGGCCATAAGGATTAAGATGCCAAGTGGAGAGGGCCTGTGGATAAAATGTGGGCAACCATAACAGTGTTTGGGTTATGGTTGAGTTGGCCCCGGGTGCCATGTATCACTTCCGTTGCCATCTTATCTCTTCGGTCACGTTGACACCATGTCAGATGAATAAGTGCAATTAAGACAAGAGAGCATAACAATGGATAAGGAAGACAGTTCCATCGGGGATTAAGTCTTATCCCGAAGACCTCGGCGGACAACCTCATCCCGATAACCCTAGAAGCCTCATCTGAATCAAACACGAATCTTCAGTTATAAGTAGATAATCACCGTTCGAGGTAAAGGACTTTTGACTTTCTAGCATTCGTACTTTTACTTTGCTCGGACCAGCTTTGCTCTCTCAACTGCTTGGCCCGATCAACCATTCTCTTCACTGACTTGAATGTTTGAGTGCCTACCCGAGGAATAACTCCTCGGGCCTTTGATTCTATTCTTGGTTTCAGATTTTGTTGTGTAGCTTCATCCTTCCACCTCAGCTTTGTCCAGTTGGCAGGATCATCTAACTGCGACATCGGTTCAGAACACTTCGGATTGAGCAACATCAGATTGGTGTCGTTTGTGGGAATCGCATGGAAAGCCATTCCAAACCCTCTTTCTGTGCAATCAAGAAAGATGCCAAGAAACACATCCAACCACTTTACAGGCCAATCCCCACCTCGGGGATCCCACTCTCACCATAGCCCTCCACATTGTGAGATTTAGCAACAAACCCAATAGCAGACCACGGTCGACCCTGCCCAGTTCCAAGCGGTGCAACAAAAGGTCGACTAGATCCTGGCAATGATGCAGACGTTGGGATCTACAACACAACTTCCTCTTGCCCCAATGCTTACCGCGACTGATTAAGGACCCCAAAAAGCATTGGTCGGACAAGGATAACAGCAGCCACCAAGAAAGGCAACAGACATCAAGAAGATTAGGTTCTTCGGCTTGGTCCCACGAACATGATGACCATAGCAGAACACACCGATCTACCCAGATTCCGGCGAAAGAAAGGCTCGGCAAGCAGACACAACAGTAGCCACCAGTCTCCATCACCGAATCCAGTTTAGTCAATGATCACCCAATGGCACCCAAGAAAGATAGGACCATGCATGGCCTGCACCCCTCTCCCTTTAGCTTCTCCATATCAAAGAATCCTCCTTAGACCGTGGCTGCGAGATGACCCATGCCCAGAAGTACATCAACGCCGAATAGGCACAAGCACAGCTAAGAGGCGAGGAGGAACTGCCCGATAGGAAGAGGACGGACCCCGATCACCGCAAGATAGAAAGGGTAGATTGAGACAACAAGATACAGGATCGTTGACCATATCGAAAGTTGAGGACTATGCTATCGACCTACAAAAACTTCACACCTTTGAACGCTCCTCGATCAGAGATTCTAATGTAGATCCATGACCGCAGCTATGTCAAGTGGCCTGAAAAGATGAAGTCCTAAAACAACAAGAGGAACCAAAACAAGTACTGTGAATTCCACCGGGACCACGACCACGAGAACGATAACTGCCACAACCTGCGCCACCACCTCGAGGACCTGATCAGGCTTGGATACCTCAGGGGATTCGTCGACATCAAGGAGGACAAGCCGAAGGAGGAACCACACACCCAGCAGTCAGACCTCTAGTCCGAGCTCCCCTAGCCAAAGTCATCATTGGGATCTTAGGAGGCCTGGCCACCAGAGGGGAAAGCAACTTAGGCTGAAAGGCGTACGCGCGGCTCCTTGAGATCGACAATAGGGAGCAGAAAAGAAGGTGGGAAGATCTGATCACCTTCATTGACGATGACCTTAGGGGGTCCAAACCCCGTATAATGATGCCCTATTGATCACAGCCAAGATAGAAAACTTCAAAGTTCGATGCATCCTATTAGACATAGGAAGCTCGGCCAACATCCTCTTTGAAGAAGCCTTCGAATAGTTCGGCATCGGCAAGGATCGCCTTCCCTTGGTCAACACTCCCCTGATGGGTTTCTCTGGAGAGTTCCTCATGCCTAAAGGGAAGATCACATTGCCCTTACTGATCGGAGATGGTGATATAACAACCACGACAATGGTGGGCTTTGTCATCATCTGGTGCCTCTTGTCCTACAACGCCATCCTTGGCCGGCTGACCTTGAATGCTCAACGAGCCTCTGTCTCCACATTCCACTTAGCACGGAAATGTTACCTGACGTTCTATTGGGAAAAGCGCCAAGCCACGGAGACGCTAACAACCGAGACTATAGACCTACGAGATGAGCTGAAGACATGGTGCGCCCAGCTCGTTGAAGACCTCATACAGGTGCTGCTCTTTGATGAAGACCCTGAGAGGATAGTCCAAGTAGGATCCCTCCTAGAAGATCTTATATAGTTGTTGAAGGACAATGCCAATGTGTTCGCTTGGTCGGTGGCAGACATGCTGGGGATCGACCCTAAGGTCGTCACCCACCAACTAAATGTCGACCCACGCTACCGACCCATCAGGTAGAAGAAAAGAAGCTTTTCCGCAAAAAATGTTGGTAGGTGATCAACGAAGAAGTCCAGAAGTTGCTTGACATTGGCTTCATCTGGGTAGTAAAGTACCCGGACTAGCTGGCCTATGTAGTGATGGTGAAGAAGGCCAATGGTAAGTGGAGAATCTGCATCGACTTCACCGACCTGAATAAAGCCTACCACAAAAACAGCTTACCCCTACCGAGGATTGACCAGCTCGTCGACACAACGGTAGGGTACAAACTCCTGAGATTCATGGATGCATTCTCAAGCTACAATTGGATTCAAATGCACCCGGATGACCAGGAGAAGATTGCCTTCATCACTAATCGAGGACTTTACAGCTACAAAGTGATGCCCTTCGGTCTCAAGAATACCGATGCTACTTATCAATGATTGGTGAACCATGTTTTCGAGGATCAGCTCTGCCACAATGATGAAGCACACATAGATGACATGCTGGTGAAGAGCAAGAAGGCCAAGCACCACCTAGCCGACCTCAAGGAAGTCTTTGGCACCCTCAGGAAAAATTGAATGAAGTTGAACCCGACAAAGTGTATTTTCGAGGAGAGCTCTAGCAAATTCTAGGGGTTCATGGTCACATTAAAAGGAATTGAAGCTAATCTAGAGAAGATCTAGGACATCCTCAACATGCAGTAACCCCGGACCTACAAGGAAGCCAATCTAGAGAAGGTCTCGTGACCTTAGTTACCTTGACAAGAAAGCTCAGGCCATACTTCCAAGCCTACAACGTTTATGTGCTTACTGATCAACCTCTCAAACAAGTTATGTAGAGGTCGGAAGCATATGGCCGTCTAGTCAAATGGAGTGTGGAGCTGAGTGAGTTTGACATTGACTATGCACCTCGAATCACCATCAAGGCCCAAGCCCTAGCCGACTTCCTTGCCAAATGCACCTTCATGGAATAGGATCCAATCGCAACACCACCTATATAGACTCTCCATGTGAACGGTTCATCCAACAAGCAAGGTAGCGGGGCTGGCCTCATCCTCCTCAGCCCAAACAGCCCTGTGTTAGAGCACTCCATCATATTTGATTTCAAGGCATCCAACGGCAAAGCTGAGTATGAAGCCCTGATTGTTGGACTTTGGGTTGCCCTAGACCTCGGTGCTCGGGGACTCAAAGCCTTCAGTGACTCCCAGCTAGTGGTCAACTAGATCCACGACCAATTCGAGGTGCAAACACTAAGCATGGTGAGTTACTTGCAAAGGGTGCAAGAGCTCATCCAATGACTTGAATACTTCACTATCCAACAGGACCTTCAAGTCGAGAACATACAAGTTGATGCACTCTCAAAGCTTGCTAGCTCATCGCAGACTAACCTTGATCCAATAGTCCAGATGGATACTTTGGCTCGGCCCAGCATTGCATTGACCACCCTCTTCATCCTTCCTATTCAGAAAGGCTTGTCCTGGATGGACCCTATAGTATAGTACCTTCAGGAAGACACACTAATAGAAGACCAAGTTGAAGCCAAGGGACTCGTACACAAGTTGGCCTAATACTACCCCATCTAGGGACAGATCTACCACTGCTCACACACTCTGCCCTACCTGAGGTGTCTCCCCCCTTCTGAGGCTGACTCTGTCCTTGGGGAGATACACAAAGGTATCTATGGAGATCACCCCAACGCTCAAACCCTAGCCCACAAGGCACTTCGGCAAGGCTACTTCTGGCTAATCATGAAGCATTATGCAGCCCAGCTCGTTAGGCAATGTAACCATTGTTAGAGGCACTCCAACCTTCATCATCAACCAGCGGTTCCCCTGAAGCGGATCACAAGCCTGTGGCCCTTTGTACAGTGGGGAATAGATATCCTCGGACCTGTCCTGCAGATAGCTATCGGAAAAATGCCATTCATCCTAGCATACGGGGCCGAAGCCATGATCCCTGTAGAGATAGTTTCACCAACTCTCTGGGCTGATCTCTACGACGAGGAATAGAACAGGGAAGACCTCCACGCAGAGCTCGACCTAGTGGAGGAAGCACGTGACCGAGCATACCTTAGGATGGAATCATAGCAGCATAGGATGGCCAAGTGTTATCACTCCAAAGTCCAAAGAATAGAGTTCAAGATTGGTGGTCCTTTGCAAAGTCATAGTACCTGCGCCAGGAGAAGGAAAGCTCGGACTGAGATAGGAGAGTATCACAATAGATAAGGAGGACAGCTCTGCCGGGGATTAGGTCTTATCCCGAAGACCTCGGCGGACAACCTCATCCCGATAACCCGAGAAGCATCATCTGAATCAGACACTGATCTTCGTCTATAAGTAGGTAATCTCCGCTCGAGGTAAAGGACTTTTGACTTTCTAGCATCCGTACCGTTACTCTGATCAGACCAGCATTGCTCTCTCAACTGCTTGGCTCGACCACCCATTTTCTTCACTGACTTAAGCATCGGAGTGCCTACTTGGGGAATAACTCATTGGGCTTCTGATTCTGTTCTTGGTTTCAGATCTTTGTACGGCTCTTCATCCTTCCACCTTGGCTTCGTCCAATTGGCAGGATCATTTGATTGTGACTTTGGTTCAGAACACCTTGGATCGAGCAGCATCAATTAGATTAGGTCTTGTGCATCTATAACTGTTGGGAGTGCGTCTGCTAGTTGGTTCATTAGGGGAGCTCACATCCTTTGCATCCATGATGTAGAAAATTGTTTGCACTTGCAAATGAATAAAAGCCACATTGAACTCTCAAAATTCTTTGACTTAACAGAGTTCAGATCCTTAATGGGTGTTTGGGATCAAAAAATAAAATAAAATTAAAATACATTTAATCCCATCTCTCCCTCGAGCTCCCTCTCCTCTATCATTTTCTCTCCCTTGCCTCTACCTTCGAACTTCTCTTTGTCCAACTACCACCTTGTCTTCTCGGCGAGGAAGCACCCCTACAAACATGAACTGCCACCATCTTCTGTTCTCGCCAACATTTTTCTTCCTCCAGCTATTGTTCTCGTGATGAAGAGCCCAAAAGAGTGACAAAATGCATATTTAAGCTAACCACTAAGAGAGCTAAAATTGTTTCATGAAGCTTCTTCACCTCCTTTAACAAAAGTGCAACTTAGAGATGAGATGGTATTCATCAGTTCATCGCTACATGAATTGATATCCAACAAGCTTTTGATTCATGGTATTGTGCAAAATATATAAATATGTGAACCCTCCCAAGAGTTCCTCTTATATTGGCTTGTAATTGCTCTAGCTATGTTAACACTACTCCAAATCGACCAGGATAGTTAGAATTTTGAATCTACCCAACTTCTCTTGGATAATGTTTAAGTTTATTAGGTAACTCATACCCTTTATATGTTTATCATGTAATTTCTCCAAGACTTGTAATCCGACTAAAAGTCTGAAACATATTTATAAACACATAGGTTTGGTCAAGCCATCGTCACTGAAACCTAGAGTTATTCTATTCTTTGTGTTTATTATCTTCTCTTCCTTTTTATTTCTTTTACTTTAACTTGGTACCAGATCTCATGGCGAGCGGTCTTGAAGAAATCAACAACTCGCCCTCTAGTACCACTAACGGAGCATCTGTTTTAGTGGAGTTTCATCTACTTCATCGATCCATAACGTCATGTATGATTTTCTTATCAAACTAAGCTGCAATAACTATTTGTTGTGGCAAGCCTAGTTTCTATCAATCCTTCAACATCATCATTTGATAGATTTGGTAGAAGGAAATAAGAAACCACCACGGAAGGAGATTTAGAACCTGAATAGTACCAGAACCATTCTGAACCCAGAATTTGAAAGATGGATCGATCCGGACCAGTTGGTGCTAAGCTGGTTGATTTCTTCACTCATTGAAGGCATCATGGCACAAGTCGTAGGTCTCTCTACCTCGGTAGAAGTTTGGGGTACATTGGCAACAAGCTACTCCACCCACTCCAGATCAATGATCTTTCAACTGAGAAGACAACTCCAGAGTCTCAAGAAGGGATCGCTATCCATATCTGCCTATGTTTAGCGAGCAAAATCCATTGCCAACAGTGTTTTCACTGTATTAAAACCAAAATCAAAATCTAATCTCATTCTCTTTATTTTGGTTGGTCTTGGTAGTGAATATGAATTAGTTGTTACTGCTATTACTAATTGACTTGATGTTGTTAGTCTTGGTGTTCAAGACATTCTTGGATCTCTTCTCATCCATGAAAGTTGGCTTGAGGAGTCGTCCCGTTATTTAAATGATACCTCTATTAATGCTATCTTTGTTGGAACCAAGAATAAAATTTTTCAACAAGGAAAATTCCCTTGGCAATTTTCTCCCAATTTCAATAATGGGTGCGATAGGGGTAGAGGTCGAGGACCCACCCCATTCAATCATCAGCAGTATAACCAGCAAAACAACTTTAATAATTAACAGCAGTTCCCTGGTGGTGGCCGTGGGAACAAAAATCTAGGATTGGTACGTCAAATCTGCAATAAGAATGGCCATAATGTGTGCGGTAGTGTCACAAGGCCAGGTATGTTTTTGGGTTTCAAAATGATACTAATCCTTTTAATGATCCAACTGCTTTTCATGCTTTTCATGGAGGCTTGAATACCCCTCCATATCAATTCACACTACATAATCAGAGCCAGTTGTTTGATCGACTTGGTATCCAGATTTTAGAGCTACACACCATATGACTTCTTTATTATCCATGTTAAAGTCGGCAATGGGTAAGGTCTGCGAACTTCCCACACTGGGTTTTCTTCTTTATTATTCAATCAACATGCATTTACTTTGAATGATATTTGATTTGTTCCCACTATTTGCAAGAATCTTCTTTTAATTAGTCGATTAACCAGAGATAATGATTTGTATTTTGAATTCCACCGTGATTGTTGCTTTATGAAGGATTATAAAGGAAAATTCTTCTTCGAGGGGTTAGTAGAGATGGTCTGTATTGCTTTTTCCTTCATCAACCACAGTTTTAGATAAAGATCCTCAAGCATTGATTGGTGAATACACTTCAGTCCAAGGATGACATCTACCATTGGGACATCGTGAGGCAGGTTATTTCATAGTATGGTATTCCATTTAGTTTAGATAAGTCTAATAGTTTGGTTTGTGAGTCTTGTCAGATGGGTAAGGGTCATAGGGCTTCTTTATAGTCTTCCTCTTTTCCGTCCAAGCGTCCTTTAGATTTATTTTATTCAGATGTTGGGGGGCCATCCCCTATTGATTCAAATAATGGATATTCCTATTATATTTTATTTTTTGATGATTACTCAAAATTCTCTTGGATTTACCCTATGGCTCACAAACTTGATGCTTTCATATTTTCCTAAAATTCAAAAGGCATGTTAAAGTTTTATTTAATGCTAAAATTTGATAAGGATGGCAATTTTCATAAGGTAAGCCCATTTTCCTTCAGAGATAGGGATGGCAATTTTTCCCATCCCCGACAGGAACCCGACTTCCCCGACCTGATGGAGTCGGGGATGGGGATTAATAGGAATCCTTGATCGGGGTTGGGGTCGGGGATGGGGATTGAAGTCCCCGCTCCACCCGACCCCGGTTATATATATATTAAATGCTATTTATATTAAATATATATTATTATATTATTTCTATATATCAAAACATATTTAAAACAATATTTATAAGTAATTTTTTTATTTATTTTAAATAAATTTATTTTAAAAAAAAATACTGTTATCTAAAAAAAATTTGGAGATTCGGATCCCTATGGGGAACCTCCCTGTCGAAGATCGGGGATGGAAGAAAAATTTTATCTCCAATGGGGATCGGGGACGGGGATAGGGTTAATTTCAGAGTCAGGGTTGGGGACGGGAAATATAATCCCCACCCGGTTGCCATTCGTATTCAGAGACAACGAAGAGTTTTTGGACAACCAAAATTTTGGTCGAATTTATCTTCTTATACATGTTTAACCTTCATTGTTTGCCATTTCGGATCCACGTCTAACTATTATTTGTGCCTTGATTGCACCTCCTTGTCTTGGTTTGAACTTTGAAGATCCAGCTACCTGAAATGGGCTTGAAAAATTCTACTCTAATTATAATTGTAGAAATGGCGCACATATTTTCTAACTCGGGAATATTTTTCCTGTTACTACTTTTGTTGTTGGGTATTTACTGTTTAGCATTTGTGATTGTTTTCTAAAGGGAAATTTTTACTTGTGTTTAGCATTGTGTTTGCCTGAAACGTCTTCACCCCTTTAACTTGTGTCCATTGCAGTAGATTCAATCCATGTAGCATTTGTGATCACCATTACGATGTTGGCAATAACAGAAACCGGCAATAGTTCACATTTGGAGCGATAATTCCTCACCGGCAAAATAGGTCGATGGATGGAGAGAGAGGATCTCGAGGGTCGAGGCGGGAGAGAGAAAATGACAGGGGAGAGGGGAAGTGGGGAACTCGAGGGAGAAGCTGGATTAAAAGCATTTTCATTTTCTTGAGAATAAACACCCATTAAGGGTATAGACTCTATTAAGTTCAAAAAAATTGAGGGTTTAACATGGCCTTCATTTGCTGATGCAAAGGATTTTCTGCATTGTGTATGCAGAGGATGAGAGTTCGCCTTTGACGACATTGTTTTGTTTTTCAAAACAAAAGAAAAATTGCCATATCAGCAAAAATATAATATAATTTTTCTGAAGTGGCAGTTGCTTTTGTTTTTCAAAACAAAAACCAATCATGTTTTCCAACACTTCCTTAGTAAAGAGGGTCAAATGACTCGAGGGTGTTTGGTTTTGTGGGCATTTACTAAAGGCGGCCATGAGCCGAACATTTCATGATCTATTCGAGTTCAGTTAGGCTCAATTTAAATGAGCTACGAGCTCGACATATAGGCTCATTTGTTAATTGAGCCAAGCTTGAGCGTAGTGAAACTCGACTTGTGAGGCTTGCCAGCCTAGTATTAAGTAAATAATTTTTATTATATATACATACATATATACATAAATAATAAATAATTTTATTATATATATAATAATAATTTTATTTTTTATGTATAATAGTAAATAATTTTTATAATTCTTGATTTTTATCTAAAAATAAAAAATAATAATTTTTTTATTAAAAAAAACATGGCTTATAGTTGAGCTCTAGCCTTGCCGAGCTTGAACTTGCAAGCTAGGAGCTAAACCAAGCTTGAGCTCGAGCCTGATACTATTCTTGCAAGTCGAGCTCGAGCCTCATACTATTCATGCGAGCCGAAATCAAATAGCCAAGTATTCGGCTCGGCTCGACTCGAATCCACTCCTAGCATTTACTGAAAAAACACCACCACATTAGCAGCACACAAGCGTTAGTGTTTATTGTGCATGAAACCACTATTTGGTTTCACTGTTTATCAAATAAACACTAAAAATAATAAACACTTGAATTTTTGTGCACCAAGCATTTGGAAAAACGTAAAATTCTTTTTCCCCCAATACCCCAACATTTCTTGAAACAAAATTCTTATGTGGCACACTTTCTTGTAGTGTTAATCTGAAGTGGAAAATAAAAAATATTTAAAATAATGTCTAACCAATATAACAAAAATAAGAAACACTTAAAGTTGTACAATTAAATGTTTAAAGCAATAAATGGCCCATAACCAAATATATAAGTGATCTTCTATCTTGATAAGATGGTTAGATCCGCATGTTTCTCTTGCCACCTTCTATATATGGAATGCGCCATTTCTAGGAAAATATGGAACTGAAATATTTAAACTTTTTGAGGGCTTAATAGGCAACACCATAGAAGTATAACATCACTTTGGAGAGTATCCTATCTGACTGAACGTTTGGATTGGCTCCCATCTCTCTACAAATCAGAAATAGAATATCTAGTGTAGACCTGTTCATGTGGAGTTGATATCACCCTCCCCCACCCCCCACCACCCCACCCACAAGATAGTTTCCCATAACGTCCCACAGCATCCCTGCCATGTATTGGGAACATTTCCCAATGATGTCCCATCATTTCTGGTACTTATTATTGGGAGATGTTCTCAATACACAGCGGAGATGTGCCGTGGGATGTTGTGGGGGGGCTGATTTAAACTCGTTCATGGGCGTGCAAGGCTCGTAAATAGGTCTAATTAGTACGGGGAAGACTTAAATGATCTTATTAGGGGATTTTTTTCTGTTTAAACTTTAAACAATGCTGAATTGCTAGTCTTATTAAGTATTGATGGTGCGCGATCTGGATGCTCATAGCTGTAGGGTAGTTCAGACCTTGGTCGCCTAACTGGCCAGTCAAACAGCAAGAAACAAGGATCAAAGGACCCGGGATGGCTTACTCGGCATGGTCACTCTGATGCTTAAGTTAGTAGCTGATGTATGCAAGCTGAAAGCTTTTGAGAGTAATAGCTAGAATGCACTAAATCAGGAGTACCTTGTACCACTTGGGTAGACGCCCTTATATAGGTGAGTTGTCATGGGTCTCACAAAACACTTCTGAGATCCTCGGCCCGCGATGTGAGGAGTCCATTTTGCATCGGGAGGTGGATATCATGTTAGCCGATAAAGCTTATCGATTCCATCCAACCCGGGTGGGATAAGGATAAGACCTAAGGATGTGCGGAGTGGTCCCGCAAAGCTCGGATCTCGGTCCTGGCCGAGGTGACCGAGGTACTTGAGGTGACCTGTGCTACTGAGATTGTAGAAAGTGTTGTGTCGATGTCTAGTCATCAGGTCGCATCCACGTGTCCACTCTTTACTAGGTCGGGCCAAATCACCCCTCATCAATTGTCCCTCACTCCCTATGCCAAGGGTCTTAACCTGGTGTGAGGAGTTCATGACGAGCTTAGGTGGGTTTGGCCCAGTCTTCTTTCGGGTTGAAGTCTGATCCGACAGTCAAACAGCAATGACTTGCCTAGCTCGATTGCGGGACTAGATCACGTGTTGGGGACATGTGGAAGTCGCACTGACTATAAACTCGGCATACGTCAAAATGTGTGCTCAACTGAATTCGGCCTCGGGAGGCGTGCAACTGGTTTTTATGAGAGCCATCGGATTACTTCAATCTTGACCATCCAAGATTGACTACAATGGCTATAAATAAGGGCCTTGGGTCCCATTCGCTTCGTTCTGTTTTGGATTCTTGTGATTTTGGAGCTCGCATGCTAGATTCTAGACCAGTCACCCTTCTTTTGCCAACGAGTTTGGCTCTTTGCTCTTTGGGTAAGCTTCCATTGTTTCAGTTTGTTTTGTTTCCTTTCTAGCATAAGTAGCAGTAGCCTTCTTAGTGATAGTGAGTCTGGTCGAGCCGAGGAGGTCACCTCGGTGCATGACCATGAGTCTGGCCTAGTCGAGGTGGTGACTTCGACCTATCAATCAGCTTTCAATTCGGCTAAGGAGGATCCCTTGGTTTAGGAGCGAAAGGCATCATCCTCCCGTCGTGCCCATAAATCTCGAGGTTCGGATCAATTCGGTCCTTCCGTCTTGTCAACTGAGAGAATCCTATCTTTGGCCACTAAATACAAGTTTCCTAATAACCTCGGATACTCCATACCCTTGGAAGGGTTTCCTTGGGATCATGACCACGACGAGATCACAGTCTTCGGAAAGCAATTAATTGTCGGGCTGCACTTCCCCTTTCATCCCTTCATTATCGAGGTCGTCAAATTTTACAACATCACCGTACACCAGCTTCACCCGAACTCAATTCGCACTATAGTCACCATTTCTATATTTCATGACTTCAATATCCTAACAAGGTCCCGACTTGGAAGAGGAGATATTTTACTATTACCATTGACAGGGGTTGGCCCTTTCCAACACACTAGAGAAAGGGCATTAGTGATCCCAGGGACAAGCTTGATAGGAAGATGAGGAAGGAAGTTTGTTTCTTGGTGAAGCTCACTCTGAGTCCCCCAGGTAGGTCGCCACGTCAAGTGGAGTTCTTTCCTATGCTTATTTTGCTTTAAGTCGTCTTGGCTAATTGTCTATTGGCCACTACAGGTGTCATGGCTGATGTCCTGATCTCAATGTTGCTTACTGACATGAAGAAGAGGAAAAAGAGGAAGACATCCCGTAGTGACACCCCAATGGTCGAGCCTGCCGCTATGCCTACTGCACCTGCCACTTCAGTCAGGGGAGAGGAAGTCCCTGTTATAGACCAAATTGAGGAAGAACAGGGAACCAAGTCACTGCTCTATGGGCCAAAGGTGACCCAGGCATTTGAGCTCCAACCCAGTTAGCCTAAGGTTAGCACCTCCAACGCAGTCCCCAAGGAGGGCAAAGTATCTTTGATGCCCGAGTAGCCACACTCAAGAGCAAGAAGGTTGTCTTCCCCAATGAAGTCTCGAGTATGCCGGGATACCGCATCTTCAGCTCGCCGCCAAATCCTGGGGTCATCTTATGGTGGTATGCCTCCGACCTTATTGTTGTACTCTTTATGCTTTCCTTTTTCCATAGGGAGTTGTGCTCTTCTTGCAGACAAACTCCATTATCCACTTGCTCATTGAGCAGTCTGACTAGAAGATGGCGATGTTATAAGTTTCCGAGGCGAAGGCGAAAGGTTTTGAGGCCAAGATGCAGGTCGCTGAGTCCAAAGTCACAAAGTGCCAAACCAAACAGTTAAAAGTTGTTGATTGTGTGAGGAAATGGGAAGCTAAGTTGAAGCAGAGGGATGAGTGCATTAATGGATTGGTGAAGGAGGTCAAGGAGCATAAGGCTGTCCTTGCCGAACGCGAAGCCATCTTTACTTAGGAGATCAAGGAGGCCTGGACCCTTGTTGTCAAGACCTACAAAGATTCCCCAATGTTCAATAAATTCAAAAAAGATCTTGCTACCTTAACCTTCTACAAGGGCTTCAAACTATGTCGTTGGTTGGCTAGGTGCGCATTTCCCCAGCTCGACCTTGGACCGGTCACCACCGTTGGGGTCACTACAAAGATGGTCATTCAATCAAAAAAGAAAGACCTTAACTCCGAGGAAGAGGGTGATAACAGTGTCGATGAGGGAACTGTGGAGAAGCCATGCAGCCCGGATGCTGCTGCCGAAGGAACCATGGAGACCGATGAGGTTGACGCTATTGAGAATGCAACAGTAGTTGAGCTGGCTAAGGATTCTTCCAAGCATGTCGAGGGTGGGGGCGAGGAGCCCTTTAAAGACTAAACCTTTGCCTCTTTTCTTTGGATCTCCTTGTATATATAATTTATACTGAGCCTCCATGCTCAGTTTAGTAGACTTTACTTCCTCCATTTTTTTTATGATTGTACAAGAACTCCCCTTTCTTTTTTCTTTTTTGCAAAGTAATGAAATGCTCTCTTTTTGTCACTTCGTGTACACTGATGTGCATTTGCAAAATTTTTCTAAGTATGAGTTACCCCGAGGTGTTGAGATGACAAACTAGGCACAATAAGGAATAACCCAAAGTCAATGTAAGCCGAGGTGAGTAGACATTGTAGGGTATGTGTCCAACCTGCTTGCACACCAATGAGACATGAATTGAACTTTTCTGTATTGCCCATGCCTAAGGGGCGACTAGGTCTTATTGTAGCACAGAGGTTACTTATTAGCTCAACATCGTGGCCCTTGGACACTAGGAGCGACTCGCAGTACACTCTCCACTGTGTCATTTATCCGGCGTGTGGCCTAACCTATTTGCTAGTCGTCTGGACTTAGAGAAACCTTGCAGATGCTTTATTCCCAAGCTCATAGGCAATATCTCTTCAAGTTGTCGACGTTCCAAGCACATGGTACCTACTTCCCTTCCAACTTTTCAAGCTCATATGTGCCTTCGTTGAATACTCATCTCCCTCTGTATGAACCCTCCCAATTCGGTCCGATCTTTACCCATGCTGGACTCAGGTACCATCACCTTCTAGAGTACAAGGTCGCCAAGTAGGAATTGGTGTCTCTTGACTAGGGCATTGTAGTACTGAGCTACCCGTTGATGGTAAGTTATAGTCCAGATGTAGGTTAGGTTGCGTACCTCTTTGGTCAGGTCGAGGTTAGTGCAAAGCTTGTTGCCATTGGCCTCTTCATCGTACACCTCTAGTCACAGGGTTGGTACTTCTACCTCGACAAGGATGATGACCTCCATACCATACATCAAGTTGAAGGATGCCTCGCTTATTGTGGTCTTAATAGTAGTTCAGTAGGCCCAAAGGACACTGGGTAGCTCGTCCACCCACAAACCTTTAGCTTGTGCTAAGCGAGCTTTCAGTTCATGGAGAATGGCCCTATTCGCCACCTCGGCCTATCAATTCTCTTGGGGGTGTGCTACCGATGTGAAGTTCTATTGGATCCCCATTTCGGCACACCAATCCTGGAACTTGAAGTATTCAAACTACTTCCAATTATTTGATATCAACACTTTGGGTAGTCTAAAGCGGCATACTATGTTCTTCTAGAAGAAGTTCTGCACGTTCCGAGTTGTGATCATCACTAGTGGCTTGGCTTCCACCCACTTCGTGAAGTAGTCAACTGCCACGACCAAGAATCTCCTCTACCCAGTTGCTGGTGGGAATGGCTCGAGGATATCTATCCCTAATTAGGAAAAAGGCCATGGGCTGGTCATGGGCCAGTAGTACCCTTGACTTAGCACTTTTTATGTGAGCGCCTTGCTCCCCAAGTGTCCTCCACAGAGACCTTCGTGGATATCGTGCAGCACTCGATCTACTTCCATAGGTTGTAAGCAACGCAAGTAGGGGAGCATGAAAGATCTCCTATATAGTAACTCATTGATGAGAACGTACCACAATGACTGACGCTCTACCCTCCGAGGCACATTATGCTCTGCTAGTAGGGTCCCGTGGAGAAGATAGTCGACGAGTGGGTCAATCCAGCTCGATTTTGCTAGCAACACGGGAGCGACCTCTTCTGCCCCCCTCACTATGCTGGGTCGGGACAAGTCTTCTATGTAGATTGTCTTCATTTTTTTGTCACTTGTACTTGCCAACCTTGAGAGTGCATCAGCCTCGGTGTTCTCTGATCTAGGTACTTACCAAATGAACCATGAGTGGAAGATGGGCAGGAGTTCCTTCACCTTGGCTAAGTACACCATCATAGCAGGTTCATGAGATTCGTACTCACCATTAACTTTGTTCACAATCAGTTGGGAATCGCTACACACCATGACATTTTTTGCACCGACCTCCTTTGCTAGGGTCTGCCTGGCTATCAATGCCTCGTACTCCACTTCATTGTTTGATGCTTCGAATTCATGCCCGGAGAGCATACTCTAGCTTCACGTCGCTCGACCCGTATAGTATGAATCCAGCTCCGCTTCTTCGCTGGTTAGAAGAGTCATCGACGTAGAGAATCCAGGGCTCTTCATCCTAGGTCGGGTTTTCCTTGACTGGAGATGGCATCGCACTGGTTGATGCCTCCGACGTGCCGGTTGGCTTAGTCACTTTAGGGGCCGATGTGCTAAACGTGCATTCCGCGATGAAATCTGCCAAGACTTGAGCTTTAATGGCTGGGCGTGGCTCAAACCGAATGTCGTACTCGCTTAACTCAATTGCCCACTTCGTTAGTCTGCCTGAGACCTTGGGCTTCCATAGGATCTTCCTCAGTAGTCGGCTGGTGAGGATGATGATTATGTGAGCTTGGAAGTAGGGGTGTAGCTTCCGAGCTGCAATCACCAAGGCGTATGCTGGCTTTTCAATGTTGGGGTACCTCATCTCAACTGCCCGCAAAACTTTACTAATATAGTAGACAGGCCTTTGGACCTGGTCTACTTCTCGGATTAGTACCGAGCTAACCACCTCGTCACTCGTGGAGAGGTACAGTCTGAGCTTTTCTCCTGGTTCAGGTCGGATTAAAACCAGTGGTGTACTTAGGTATTTCTTCAGCCCGTCGAACGTGAGCTGACACTCTTCGATCCATTCAAAGTCCTCATTCTTTTTTATTGCTTTAAAGAATGGTAGGCACCGACCATCCGATTTTGACATAAACCGGTTTAGGGTGGCTACCTGGCCAATTAGCCTTTGTACTTCCTTTATGTTCTAGGGTAGTCTCATATCTAGGATAGCCTTTATTTCTTTCGGGTTGGCCTCAACCAAGAAATTTACTCAAGGTGACTCTGAAGACACACTTGTTTAGGTTGAGTTTCATGTTGAATTTTCTTAAAATTTGAAAAACACAATCCAAATCGTTAATCAAAGAGAGAGAATACCAGGTCTTCCTGACCATGTCATTTTTATTTCCAATCAAAGGTTTGAAACTTTATTTACAAGTCGTTGGAAGGTCGCTCTAGCATTTTTTTAGTCCAAAGGGCATTACTTTATAGAAATATAGACCTAGTTTGGTTACAAAAGCAATCTTGTCTTGGTCGGCTAAGTCCATCCTAATCTGGTTATAGCCGGAGTAGGAATCTATGAAGCTCAACAACTTGTGCCTTGAGGTTGCATCTACCATGCGGTCTATTCTGCGAAGGGGGGAGTTGTCCTTTAGGCAGGATCTGTTGAGGTCGGTGTAGTTGATGCACATGCACCATTTTCCTTTGGCTTTCTTCACGAGCATAGGATTAGCTACCCAGCTCGGATTTTGAACCTCTCTAACAAAGTTTGCTGTGAGGAGCTTCTCAACCTCCTCATCAACTACCCTCCGCTGCTCTGGGGCGAGGTTCATTTTTCTTTGTTTAACTAGCCTGATAGTTGTGACTGAAACAATTCCTTTAGGCTTACGCCGATCTGGAGCATCTTCGTGGGCTTGGTGTTAGAGACTAGGACTTGGACTATCTCCTCCATAGGCACAACTCGCTCCTCAGTATGCTTGGGGCGTGGTTCTAGTTCGACGTCGTCCGCTAACTTTACCTTACTCTTTAGTGCGGCTATGTAGCAATTACGTGACTCTAGCTGGTCACCTCATACTACCCCCACTCTGTAGCTCGTCGGGAATTTCATCGACAAGTAGTAGGTCAACACCACCGCAAGTAGGGCATGCAAGATGGGCCAACCCAATATGGCATTGTAGGGAGATGAAGTTGTGACCACCAAAAAAGTGCGCTCAAACCTTACCCATGTTGGGCTATGTCCCTACTGCAACAGGGATCGTAACCCTGTCGAGTGGCTTCACCACATTACCATTAAACCCGACCAGCTTCAGCTTATCGAGTACCTCCAAAAACAGGATGTGTGTTGAACTGCCTGAGTCCACTAGTATCTGCTTTACTTCAAAGTCATTGATTACTAGTTTGATTACGAGGGTGTCATCGTGCGTATACTGGATCTCGCGTACATCGTCATTGGTGAAATAGATCACCTCCTCCACCCGAGGGTGCTTCAGCGGGTTCTCATCTTCACGTTCTAGCTCCCAGACTGCCACCTTGCCTGCTGATGTGCTGCACCCTGCTATGATAGACCCATCAGTGATCATGTTGATCACCTAGTGGATCGGTCTGTCTTGCACTGGTGGTACCCAAGGTGGCTGTTGCTCGCGGTCATTCCGCCTACTGGACTCTGGTGCATCTCTCCATAGCCTTGCAAGTCGGTGCTCCGCTTCCCTGTTGTCATACTTAATGAACTTCTTTAGGTACCTGTGGCAGATCAGCTCTTCAATCTCGTCCTTCAAGTTGTGGAAGCTTTCTGTGTCGTGTTTGATGTCCTAGTGGAAGTGACAGTAGCGGTTCAGGTTCCTGGTGGTGGGGTCTCCTCGCATCCTGGTTGTCCACTTGAAGTAGCTAATGTCTTTGATGGACATTAAGATCTCGCCCCTTTTGGTATTTAGGGCGGTGTAGCTGGTCCTCTCGATAGGAGGGGTTCTAGACCGCCAACTTGACCTATAACCCCAAGGTGGTGACTTACTTCTGCTCTTTGATTTGTTTCTCTTCGGCAATTTACTCTTTCACTATTGGTGCTTCCAGCTACTCGATTCTTCCTCCGTTCTCTTCCTTTTCCCAACCTGGTGCTACTCCAGTCATGCCTCTAGAGCCTCTTCCGCCTTTATGAACTTGTCGGCCTCCTCAAGGAACACCTCCATAGTGCTCGGAGGGTTCAACTCAAGGTGCCAACGCAGATCATGTTGGCATACTCCTCTTTTGGCTGCAACGAGTTGCACGACGGGGTCAAGGTTCGGTATCTATAGCCTCTTTGAGTTGAACCATCTGATGTAGTCCCGTAGTGACTCCTTTTCTCCCTGGGATATATTGAGGAGGCTCATCATTGACATCAGGAACTTCTTGTTGATGGGAAAGTACACTGTGAAGAGGTTGACGAGCTGTTTCCAGCTCTTGATCGATCCTAGAGGTAGAGTCCGGCACCACAATCTTGCTTCTTCTTTCAAGGTTGTAGAAAATTCCATGCACAAGCTTGCTTCATCAGCTCTCGCGAGCAGCATTAGGGAGTGGAAGCTATCGAAATGGTCGTTGAGGTATATCTTTCCCTTGTAGATCTCCAAGGTCGGGGTCTTGAAAACTTTTGGCCTTGGAGCCGAAAGGATCTCCTGTGCTAAGGGGGAAGGTCGGCTCAACAATACAAGAGCCACTTCTTCCCGCTGTCTATCTGTTGTGGTCGTTAGAGGGGCGGTATTCTTTGCCGAGGTGCAACGTGCTCTGCGACGGCGTCGCTTCTTCACTGCTTCTTGGTTAGTACTATTGACTTGTATTGGCCGGTATTTTGGCCCAGGTATTTTTTTGATCACGGGCACTACCCCGAGGAGGAGGTGGGTCCCTATTACTAACATTCTCATTGAGGGGGCGCTGGGTGTTGCGGATAGAGGGGTCCCAAATTGGTTCCTCACCTCTTGCTCCAAGATGTCGGTTACTAACTTGAACTTCACGGTGTTCGCGCCACGATTGTTGTTGCTGATCGCTCTTGCTCTGACGATTGTTCTAAGGATGATTCCTGTGATCCACCACCTGGCAAGGTGGTGGTATGCGACGACCTGCTATTGGGTCCTGAGGAGGGGTCTAGCCGCGAGGTGGAGTTGGGACCCGAGAAGGCACTGTACCTCGGGGAGGAGATCGGTGCTAACTTTGTTGGTTTTGATTTTGGTTCAGGTTCGCTTGGAGTGGCAAAAACTGTTGCTGGTAGAAATAATACTACTGGTACTGCTAGAACTGATGGATCTACTGCATTTGGAGCTGCATGACCCAAACGTTTTGCACCAACTCATGGAACTGTTGTGCACCGACCCAAGGAGGAACCACAAATGGCTCTGAAAATAGGATGGCGGCACTCACATGAGGGAGCATTGAGGGGTTGCATGCTGAATGCCTGGCTTTGTGATGTCGGAACCCCCGAAATGGTGAGGGGATGGTGAACTGTCCGATGGTTACTGAGGGAAATTTTGTGTTAAATGTAGTCTTCTCTTGCTCCCCAATAGCAGTCATTTTGATGCTTTTCTTGGTGTTGCTTGAAGATGCCATTGATAAAATGCTAAGTTATTGAGGTAGGAACTTGACATTTTGTCGCGTATTCCCACAGACGGAGCCAATTGATGGTGCGCGATCTAGATGCTCCTAGTTGGAGGTCAACTCAGACCTCGATCGCCTAACTGACCGGTCGAACTACGAGAAACAATGACCAAAGGACCTGGCGTGTTGCTCTAATGCTTAAGTTAGTAGCTGTTGTATGCGAGCTGAAAGCTTTTGAGGGTAATAGCTAGAGTGCACTAAATCGTGCGTACCTTGTACCACTAAGGTAAACACCCTTATATAGGTGAGCTATTGTGGGTCTCATGAAACACCTCCGAGATTCTTGGCCTGCGCTGTTAAGAGTTCGTTCCGCACCAGGAGGTGGATATCGTGCTAGCTGATAAAACTTATCGAGTCCATCCGATCCAGGTGGGATGAAGATAAGACCTAAGGACGTGCAGAGTGATCCCGTGAAGCTCGGAGACAATTGACTAACTTCTAGAAGTTGGCTACGTATCACCTTGGTTGTTCGAGACACCACGAGCTGCTTAGACCTTGGTCCTGGCTGAGGTGACCTGTTCTATTGAGGTGGCAAAAAGTACTGAATCGATGTCCAATCATTAAGTCGCATCCACGTATCCACACCCTTCATCAAGTATCAAGAGACCTTTAAATCAGTGAAAGACGGACTCCCAGCCTCTCACGAGATAAAAATAACAAAATTTTAACTGGTTAAGGGATCCGTGATAGACACGGCCCTTGACAGTTTTTTTCTTTTTTTCCTGTATTAATGTTAATACATTATTCCAGCCGTACGGTTCGACAAGTGTTGGCGTGCATTTAACAACTAACAACAACTGAGTCATTGTTGTTAAGAAATGAAGTTATATACACAGAGCGGAGAGCACTTTTTATGCTTATCATTGCTTAAGGGAAAGCACCACTTTCTTGATTTAAAAGAAAATCTACTTGTAGAGGATTCTCATTACAACGAAGCTTTCTTGAAAGTCTAAAGGCTAAATTTTCAAAGAATAATCAATAACATTAGTTAAATTTGTAATGCATACCTTTATAGCTTTTATTTTCATGCCTACCTTTATACTTTATTCATGCAAAGCTTAGTCGCTTACCAAAGAATTAAATTAAATATATAAAAGCTCATGCATGCAAATGAGTGATGAGTTCCTAACATTAACCATATCAGCTGGTTCAAACAAACTCCAACCCCAGCCCGCCCATGTTGCACCCCTCCTAAGAAAGGTTCAACTGGCACCAAGCCTCTAACTGATTTTGTAGTAATGAGTTATTGATCGAATCCCACCTTCATCAGCGTTGAGGGTTTACGGGTATATAAGGAATAAGGCCCATGGCCCATGGGTTACCCATACTTTGTAACCCCATGAAGCCATAAAACAGAATACTCCACTGGTTTAACCACTGAACCGGATAAATTAACACCAAAAGTCATTAATGTCAGCTCTATTTGAGGATAGTGGAGTCACCAGGCTCAATTGATCCATCTCATTATTCCTCGAAAATTGATACTATATATCAAGATCTAATTTATATTTGAACGATCCCTAATTGGATCTCCTCACAAATTGTTTCTATATATTTGCACTGTGCAAATATATACAAAATATAAGGTTTTAGATTCTACAAATTAGTATTCGTAGAGTACAAAATCTTGTATTTTGTATGTATTTACACTGCATATTTATATTTGTATTCTTTTCAAAGGTTCAGTTTGAAAGGAGTACAAATACAAATATGTAGGGTGCAAAACCTTACATTTTGTATGTATTTGTACTCCTTCCAAACTTAAGCTTTAAGGACAATTATAAGGATTCATCTGAAATATCTCCCCAGTTTCGCTTCAGACAAGGCAAAGCCCATTCTAGCAGTTTTTACTGTCTTGCATTGAGAATATTTTCGTACTTGTATACTTTATTTCATGGGAAGATATTCTCAATACAAACTTACAAAAGGCTGTTACAACCGTGTGGGCATAAGTTTGCCCTGATGGAAGCCGATCTCATATCTCCCTTGTCATTAGTGGCGATAGTATCTTGTAGGTTGGGATGTGAGTATAGTACGTGAATAGGAGATCCAGAGTGATAGCTACTATTAGATCCAATGAACCGCAAAACTCGGAAACGCATATACCAAACACAACCTCTTATTTTTGCACCAAAAAAGATAAAGCTGGTTCACATATATTCCAGTTTATATTAAGCGTGCATTTCAATTGTAATATAAAAAGGAATCATGTGCCACTCACGAGTCTATTAAACGTAATTTAATTTCAGTTATAATTTGTAACTAACGCCACTGAAAATTAAAATGAATACACAAAAACAAAACCCCCAAAAGTTGAACACCAAGCATGCATGTATATGGTATACCTCCCTCTGCTTAACTTTTGTCTTTTTTGATTAAAAGGTTCGTCGCTAGAGACTAGAGGTAGTGTCTTTAGCAATACTCCTCCTCATTGTTAGAGACTATTGGAGGTTCACTTTCACCTCCAACCGGAACATAGGAGCTAGAGAGGGACTGAGTTGTCTCATTGCAGGTAGCTAGATATGGATTGAGAAGCAAAAGTATTGCAGGAACACTCTTCAGTCAGACTTGAGAGACACCCCCCTCCTCTCCATGTATCAGCATGCATCCTCTTTGCATGTTTTACAAAAATAGTATTATGGCCCCGTATGCATGGGAAAGTTGATCAATGGGTAATTATTTATTCATCTCCTAAGTGGATAAGTAATTTTCCCAATTAAAAGAAAATTTTATGGTAGAAATGTCGTTTTAATATTAACCTGTGAATATGGATTCCCAAAAGAATATGGATAAATGCATTTTATCTATCTAAGTAAATGTTACTCAAGAAACACTTACCGGGTAAGGCTGCACTGTCACAGAAGGAACAAGGTCTATATATGTAGATAGATAGAGAGAGAAAGAGCCATGCATGCAGAGACATTGCATGTTCCACGAGATGAGATAGTATGCGTGTAAACCTTAAAACCTAGCCAGTTGTATTTATATAACAGAATAAGCATAAAAATGAGATAGCCCCGTTCCATTGCCTAGTCAAATACATAGAAGAACAAATTTTCAAGTAAATAAGTGAAAAGCATAGAAATGAAATGGAAATGCATCGTTCTAACTTCTAAGCTGCATACAATACATAGACACAGATCGCAAAGTACAAATATGCTTAGTTCCGGATAGAGTGACCGATACCAGGGCTGTGACCTGGTGTCGTGGGTCGAAAGGATTCTACGTATCCCTCCATGGTTGCAACTGCATGGTCCACGTTGCTCGTGTCTTTACCTCTCTCTGTCATCTCTCTTACACTGTAGTTTCGTTTAGCGGTTAAGCATTTCGTGCACTTCACCTTCTCCCCTAACTTGAGACGCCTTCCCTCAATACAAAGAATTTCTTGAGAGAAAAGCAATACAAAAAGAAAAAAGCAGATGCAAGTAAGCTTAACCTTGGCCATAGCAACAAGTGGGAAGAAAGCTAAAGAATGGGGGAGGGTGAGAGATAGAGAGGGGAGAGAGATAAAAGTAGGAAAGGAAGAATGGAAGATACACAAACTCCCTCTTCTCCTCCGGTATTTAAGGTATGAAAAAGGCAGCACGTGAGGTCCTGACCAGTGGGGAGATTCCCTTTCCCTACAGTTAAACAACGTTTTATACAGAGGGAGAGAGAGAGGGAGGGGTCCTGACCAGTGGGGAGATTCCCTTTCCCTACAGTTAAACAACATTTTATACAGAGGGAGAGAGAGAGGGAGGGGTCCTGACCAGTGGGAAGATTCCCTACAGTGAAATAACATTTACAAATTAGAGAGAGAGAGATGGTAACCAAACTGATCATACCCTGTTCACAGGAAGGTTTTCTTTGAAGCAGGGCCTGTCGACATTATGTCTCTTGTATTTATCAGCTCTTTACCCCTCTTTGTTTTTTTTTTTTTTTTTCTTTCTGATTTTACATTTTACAACAGAAAAAGGACCTTGCATATGACACCCATATCAATTTATTAAAGAAAGGAAACTAGTCCTTGACCATCTGATTTTAATCACACGTACCATCTTCAAAACTCCATTCAGCTCAATAGAATGCCAGTGAAGTGACATTTTCTTTTAATTCTCTTTAGCTCGGGTACTACTGGAATGAAAAAATAAAAGAAAAAGTTGAGCAAACCAAGTTGGGTCCTTAGAGAGTTGCTCACACATGTTCATAAAGGTGGAGGGATTCCTTCTCCCTTCGCACCAAGCCAAAATATTAAACATATAATACTATTTCAACGGCCCTTGTTAGAAGTTAAATACCAGACTTCGAAACACAGCCCTTAACCTATGCTGAAGCCATTCTTCTTCTTTGTCGTTTCACTTTACCCTCTAGCTTGTAAGCTTGTATCTTGAACAAATACACTTTGCAGTTTGCACGGTTCTGCCAATTCAATATTAGCCGCAAGTATCATTAGATTCCTTGCAGTGAATACCTTTTTCTTTCTTTTTATTCTTGTATATTTGTATTTAATTCATTCTTACCAAACAAACACAAGGTACGGTGAACTCCATAAAATAGCGGCTCTAGCTAGGGAAAGTTTTATTGTTGTTGTTATCAGCTATTAACTATCATCTGATCTATTTCAGTTGTTAGGGTTCCTCTCATTCTTCTCTAGTGAGATGTCATGATCTCAATCTCAGAATCAAATTGGTAAACTTTCCTGCTATTTTCCAAAGGACCATGGTTAGAGTAGGGTTGTTAATGGGCCAGGTTCGACCAGACAGATTGACCCAAACCGGTTGAAGTGGTTCTGGTTCCAGGATGCATCGATCAGTTTCGGTTTTTGATCTATTAATGTCTCGATTATTATTAGTTTGGAACCAGTTCTATCCAATCCCGAATCGAATCAGATTCAGACCAAGTTATATATAATAAGTTTATTATAATCGGATTCATCTGATTCAGACTCAATTGCCCCGTGAACCAATCGATTCTGTTCTAAGTCTAAAATTACAGACAGCATAGAATCTGGTTCAGTTCTAATTCCTTAATATTTCTTATCAGATCAATTCCGGTTCTACCCAGACCCGACCGGTTAACAGTCCTAGGTTAGAGGATGGGGTCATCTCCAAGAAAATATGTAAAGAAACTAAGAAAGCAAAGCTAATTAAGAAATTTAAAAGTCAACATATATTTTATAAAAGGGTGATAATCTTTATTGATTGTTTGACTCCTGTTCTTCATTGAATTTTCGACCCTTTCTTTTCCTCCTCTACTGCAGTACTATTCCCAGGTCCCTCAACATTCTTTGGATCCGTGTCGACAGATTGAGCTTTCAAATCTTAAATTTGAACTTCTGTTTCTACAATATCAACTTTTAATTCATGACTTTTGCTTTTTTCGTAACAATGCCAGACCTCTTTTTTCCATAATATTTGATCTTTCCTTTTCCTTGTACTGACCATCTTCCAATTCATCATTAGATTCTACTGCAGGAAGTTTCCTCCACTCCAGTAATCTGATGAGTGGAGTTTGAGCCACCCACCTAATATGGAAGACAACTTGTTTCACTCTCTTTGGATTTCCCATTGACAATGTCGTTAGTATGAGCATCGATAGTATCTCAGCAACTATAGTACATACGTTTACCTTCTCCATCTCTATGGTTTTTTGTTCATTGCTTTCAGCACCATTATCTTTTATCTTCTTCTTCAATCTAACCCACTTGTCTATCATCCAATTTAATTGAGTCATTTCTACGAACACCACATCTTCACCTTCAACTTCAACCACTTCAATTTGATGATACGCTCCACTGTACATCGTTAAAGCTATACTTTCCAACAAGTTATCATTGAATGTAGTCTCTACTATCTTCATTTACGAATCCTTTGCTCATACACATTCAATTGAATTGGATCCTTATTTGACACTGCCCCAGTTTGCATAGTGACCTCTATTTGACCTTGATTAAATGACCACCTATGTACAAGCAGAATTGTTCAACATCGCATGTGTGCATGCCCAAATGGTAATTAAATGTCTACGTGCAACCTATTTTCTCCTCAATTGATTAAACCATAATAATTCAACTATTCAAGTCAAAGTAAGCAAACTTCAATGATGAATCTTTAATAACCATTGCATCATTGTAACAGTAGAAGAAATTCAGTGAAAAATAGCCTGTGCTCCTAAAAGCGTGATTTTGAAAACCTGATTGGACTGGATGGTCGGATTGCTTGACCGAGGAACCGGTCATGCAATCGGTTCTGATGTAATCATTTCTGGTCACGTATCATTTTTTCGTGATGTATTACTTTTTTGGCCAAGTACCTCGTCATTTGATCTGCTCCCAGGTGGACTGTGGGTCAGAGGATGAAGTGGAGTTCCCTGGCGACGAACTGCCTGGTGGTGAGCTACATGGTGGCGAACTGCTGGGTGGTGAGCTACCTTGATGAGCTGCTGGGTGGTGAGCTACCTTGATGAGCTGCTTGGCGAGCTGCATGTGGCTAGCTCGAACTGTCTAATTGTCAAGAGGTTGCACGTTTGGCATGAGGTGCCAGGTGTCACAATTTCATTGGAGGGCCAAATCCACCCTCATCATTTACCCACCACTCCCAAGCCAAGAGTAACTCGACGAAGGGAGTAGATTTCTCCTTTTGGACTGTAAGTCGACGAGCTCATAAGCGCTGATTCAATTTCTTAGGCTCTGGGAGCTGCCTGTAAGTGGCGAGCCGCCTGCAAGTGGTGAGCTGCCTGTAAGTGGCGGGTTGCCTGTAAGGTGAGGAGGTCTCTGTCAGTTTAGCACTGTAGTCGTTAGGCTCTGGGGGCAACTTATAATCCACTTTTGTTGATTTTGCCCATGCCGACGAGGTGGCTGGGTCTTGAGCAGTAGTATGGCCCGTAGGCTTTTGGGAGCGACTCATACTCCAGTTTTCTCGACTTTGCCCATGCCGAAGAGACAACTGGGTCTTTCAGCAGTAATACTGCCCATGTCGTAGAGGCGACTGGGTCTTTCAGTAGTAATGTTGCCCATGCCGTAGAGGCGACTGGGTCTTTCAGTAGTAATGTGGCTCATAGGCTTTGGGAGCTACTCGTAGTCCACTCCTAAACTTTGTCCATGCCGTAGAGGCGATTAGGTCTTTCAGCAGTAATGTGACTGTAGGCTTTGGGAGTGATTCGTAGTCCACTCCTGAACTTTTCCCATGCTGTAGAGGTGACTATGTCTTTCAGCAATAATGTTGCCCATGCCATAGAGGCGACTGGGTCTTTCAGCAGTAATGTTGCCCATGCCATAGAGGCGACTGGGTCTTTCAGTAGTAATGTTGCCCATGCCATAGAGGCGACTAGGTCTTTCAGTAGTAATGTGGCCCGTAGGCTTTGGGAGCGACTCGTAGTCCACTCTTGAATTTCGTTGCACCTTAGAGACCTGCAAGGAACTAAATGTCAGAGAACCCAGGGTGGCTAACCCGATGAGGTCACTCTGATGGCTAAGTTAGTATTTTCATAGTAAACTACGAGCTAGAAATCACAATCTGCGGCTAAGTTAGTACTCTCATAGTAAACTACAAGCTAGAAATCACAATCTGCGACTAAGTTAGTACTCTCATAGTAAACTATGAGCTAGAAATCACAATCTAAGAGCTAGAGCTTTCTTACTTGTTTCTGAGGCTGGTGCCTTTTCAGTTTGTCAATTCACGCCTGGGCCAGGCTACTAGGTTAGTGCCTATGCCAGGTTGGCGCATGTGCCAGGATGCTAGGCCACGCGCAGGCCGCGCCAGGCCGCCAGCCCGTAGGCCACACCAGGCCGTCGGGTGGGCATCTTAGAGCTACATAGTCTGTTAGCTCCCTGCATAGTCTTTGAGTTCATAAAAAATGGAAACTATAAAGCGAGAGCTTCGGTTTCTAAAAAGGTGAGGACTTAGCTTTTTGAGAGAAGAGGACTTAGCTTTTTATAAGATAAGAACTTAGCTTTTTGTTGGATGAGAACTTAGCTTTTTGTAGCTTGTTCCCATAGATGACACCAATTGATGTAACCATTTCTGGTCACATATCATTTTTTCGTGATGTATCAATTTTTTGGCTAAGTACCTCGTCATTTGATCTGCTCCCAAGTGGCCTGTGGCTCAGAGTGGAGCTCCTTGGCAACAAACTACCTGGTGGTGAGCTACGTGGTGGCGAACTACCAAGTGGTGAGCTACCTTGATGAGCTGCTGGGTGGTGAGCTACCTTGATGAGTTGCCTTGATGAGCTGCTTGGTGTGTTACCTTGGCGATGTGATCCCTAGTGTAGTTCAACCCGACTACTCCTTGCATGAGATGATCTGCTCCTCTTCGTAGATAGTGGGAGCTGAGGAACCTGCGAGAAATGAATCAGAGAACCCGGGGTTGCTCACCCGGCGGGAACAATCCGATGGCTAAGTTAGCACTTTGATAGTAGACAGCTTGAAGATGATATTAGAGAATGAGAGAGCTAGAGATCAGGGGTTACCATCATTTTTCATCCTTTTTTTCATCCTTTCCTCCTCTTTGGGGGGTGAGGTCTTTATATACTGAAGCCCTTGTGGGTTAGTGTAATGGTCACTGGATCCCTGCTGTGATGGGACTTGTTGCGTGTTAGGTGGGTGAAAAGCCTTCAAACAGTAAGACTCATCATATCCCGTCAGAACCGGGGTATGGTGGTGAGCTCATCGGGGTTGTCAGGCTGGTGCATGTGTCAGGTGGCCAGGTCAGCGCCTGGGCCAGGTTGTCTAGTTGGCACCTGTGTCAGGCGGCGGGTCGGTGTCTAGGCTGGGTTATCATGTTGGCGCCTGTGTTAGGCCACCAGGTTGGTGCCTGGGCCAGGCTGCCAGCTCGTGCCAGGGCCAACTCGCGCTTGTGCCAAGCCGCGCCTGTGCTAGGCTAAGGGTGTGCTGCCTGTGGCGAGTTGCCTGTGGCGAGCTTCCTATGGCGAGCTGCCTATGGTGATCTTCCTATGGCGAGCTGTCTATGGCTAGCTCGAACTGTCTAGTTGTTAAGAGGCTGCACATTTGGCATGAGGTGTCAGGTGTCACAATTTCACTAGAGGGCCAAATCCACCCTCATCAGGTTCCATTTCACCCTAAAATCATTTTTGGGCTAAAAACTATTGATTTGATTAATAACCTACTGACCTGGGCAGTCAAACCATCATCCCATCGATTCAAATGTTGGACCACTTAATCCAGAACCCGACGGGGTTGCTCTGATGCTTAAGTTAGCACTTAGTTGTGAGCTGAAAATGATATTGGATTGTGAGAGAGCTAGACAGCAGAGATCACCCATCCTTTTTTCTTCTCCTTTTTCCTTCTCTCCCTCACCCTTGGGGGGTGAAGCCTTTATATACTAGAGTCCTCGTTGGTTTGGTGGAGTAGTTCCTGGATCCTCGTTGTGATGGGATCTATTTTCGTGTTAGGTGGGGATAACTCCACCAACCGGTAAGGTTGACCATTTCCACCTGAATTGGGGAGTGGGTGAGCTAATATAGTCGCTACAAGGTTCGATCCCGTAAGACGCGGGGTACGATGATGAGATCCTTGGAATTACCACGCGGCAATCGGTTTGACTGAGAAGCAAGCTGCCCATAAGGTGTCAGGCTGCATGGTGGTGAGCTGCCTAGTGGCGAGCTACCTGTGAAGTGTCAGGCTACTTGGTGGTGAGCTGCCTAGTGGCGAGCTGCTTGGTGGCGAGCTTCCTATGGAGTGTCGGGTTGCTTTGTGGCGAGCTGACTATGAGGTGCCGAGCTGCTTGGTGGCGAACTGCTTGGTGGTGAGCTACTTGGTGGTGAGCGGCCTAGTGGCGAGCTACTTGTGAAGTGACAGGCTGCACCTAGTTGTTATGAGGTGCCATGTGTCATAATGTCATTGGAGGGCCAAATCCGCCCTCATCATTTGCTCCCACTCCCGAGCTGAAAGTAACTCGGCGAAGGGAGTAGATTTCTCCTTTTGGCCTGAAATTCGATGAGCTTGTAAGCGCTGATTCAATTCCTTAGGCTTTGGGAGAAACTCACGGTCTACTCCTGGAACCCATGCCAAAGAGGCGATTGGGTCTTATGTGCCCATGCCAAGGAGGCGACTAGGACTAGTTTGCCCGTGCCGAAGAGGTGACTGGGACTTATATGCCCATGCCAAGGAGGTGACTAGGACTAGTTTGTCCATGCCGAAGAGGCGATTGGGTCTTATGTGCCCATGCCAAGGAGGCGACTGGGACTAGTTTGCCCATGCCAAAGAGGCAACTGGGTCTTATATGCCCATGCCAAGGAGGCGAATGGGACTAGTTCGCCCATGCCGAAGAGGCGATTGGGTCTTATATGCCCATGCCAAGGAGGCGACTGGGACTAGTTCGCCCATGCCGAAGAGGCGATTAGGTCTTATATGGTAACGAAGTCTTTGTCAGTTCGACACTTTAGCCCATAGGCGTTGGGAGCGACTTGTAGTCCACTCTCCTTGATTTTGCCCATGCCAAAGAGGCGACTGGGTCTTAGGTGGTGAGGAAGTCTTTTATCAGTTCGCTAGTTCGCGCCTAGGCCAGGCCGCCAGACCACGCGTAGGCCGCGTCTGGACTGCCAGGTGGGCGCCTTAGAGCTATGATTGCGCTACATCAGCCTTGTGATTCTGGTCACCCACTCCTACAAGAAGCTACTAGGAGCTCGACCTTTGGGTGCAGCACTACAAACTTTAGGTCACCAGCTCGCACGGGAGCCTTGGAAGGCTCGACCAGTAAGGGCACCCATGCAGTTTGTTGGCCGCTAGCTCCCGTGGAAGCCACGAAGAGCTCATCTTTCTAGAGGGGACCTCATGAAGAGGACTGACGAGGTTTTATCTGAATTGAAAGTAAAGTCAGTAGAGCTGCTTAGTCTGTTAGCTTCCTGCATTGTCTTTGAGTTCATAAAAAATGGAAACTATAAAGCGAGAGCTTTAGTTTCTAAAAAGTGAGAACTTAGCTTTCTGGAAGAAGAGGACTTAGCCCTTCAGATGATGAAAATTTAGCTTTTTGTAGCTTTCCCCACAGATGACGCCAAATGATGTGTCACTTTTTGGTGATGTATCAATTTTTTATGCTAAGTACCTTGTCATTTGGTTTGCTTCCAAGTGGCCAATGACTTAGAGGCCGAAGTGAATTTTTGTCGAACGAGGACCTGGATGCCGAGCGCCAAATGATATAGTGCAATCCGACTACTCCTAGATAGAGGTGACCTGGCTCCCGGTAGACGGTAGACCTAGTGACCTGCAAGAGAAGAACCAGAGAACTCGGGGTTGTTTACCCGGCGGGGTCGCTCCGATGCTTAAGCTAGAACTTAGTTGTGAGCTGAAAACGATATTGGATTGTGAGAGAGCTAGAGAGCAGAGATCACCCATCCTTTTTTCTTCTCCTTTTTTCCTTTTGTCCCTCACCCTCGGGGGTGAAGCCTTTATATATTGGAGTCCTCGTTGGTTTGGTGGAGTAGTTCATGGATCCCCGATGTGATGGGATATGTTTTCGTGTTAGGTGGGGATAACTCCACCAACCGGTAAGGTTGACCATTTCCACCCAAATCGGGGAGTGGGTGAGCTAATATAACCGTTATAAGGTTCGATCCCGTAAGATGCGGGGTACGATGGTGAGATCCTTGGAATTACCATGCGGCGGTCGATTTGATTGGGAAGTGAGCTACCCATAAGGTGCCATGCTGCATGGTGGTGAGCTGCCTAGTGGTGAACTGCCTGTGAAGTGTCGGGCTGCTTGGTGGCGAGCTACCTGTGGAGTGTTAGGCTGCTTGGTGGCGAGCTGCCTGTGAGGTGCCGAGTTGCTTGGTGGCGAGCTGCCTGTGAGGTAAAGAGCTGCCTATGAAGTGTCAAACTGCACCTAGTTGTCATGAGGTGCCATGTGTCATAATGTCATTGGAGGGCCAAATCTGCCCTCATCAGAAATGATGCAAATGGAGTGTAAATCCCGGTTCAGGTAAATTTGCACTCCGGTTCACTTTTGTCTGTATTTGGTAATATTACATTTATGTATTGGCAAATGACAGACCAATGCATATTTACGTTGATAATAAGATGTAATAATACATCAATAAAAAAGAAGTAAATTTGCATTCAAGTGTGCTTTTGATTAAAGAAAAAAAACATATGCTTTATTGAAATTCATGTTTGCATCCATTACAGCTAAAAGTCTGTTTGGTAAGAAGGTTAATTTGTGAGTGCAAAACTAACCCAACATTGCAATTTATATGAACCATTTTACACCACATATTTACATTCACTTATTTGCATCATTTCCAAACGCAGCCATAGCTTCTAATTTACAATTCTACAATTCCCTTGTTCTTTTTTGCTCGACTCTATAATCAATGCAAAAGTTGGTAAAAGTTCAAAGTGCTAATCAGGAGATCGGATCTTCTCCTCACAGAGTGCACCACACACTGATCTCACAGCATATTTCAGCAATGCATCTGGAACATTTTTGTAATTATAAATTTTTATTCATAGGGAGATGTCTCAAATGCATGACTGAAACATGCTGGGAGGTCAGTGTGAGGCATGCTCTGTGAGGAACAGATCCAAACTAGCTAAATAGAGGTGCAAGTCAGGCCAGGTTAGGTTGGGTTGAAGTCAACCCTATCTCAACCTGAGCTATTGAACCCTATCTTGAGTTTTAGTATACTATTTTATTATAATTGTATTGTAATTTTTTTAATTTAATTTTATTGTATTATATATAAACAATTGTATACATTAAAATTCATAAAGAATAAAATTTTAAATTTTTTTTTTCAATTCCATTTTTCAAAATTCTTTTAAAAATATATGCCTCCCATGAGCCATGTCGGGCCTAACTTATTAGCGATACTATAGGACACAGGCACAACCCACTTAGGCCCACAAGCTAAAGGCACAGCTAACTAAAACATAGACAGTCCACAAAATCATGCCATACCGGCCTACGCCATGCCGACCAACAGGACCCAATTTATAACTTTAGATCTATTTAGGAGAGGGTTATTTTTGGAATACAGTGATATTCACAAGGGCTAATGGTGCATGAATATCGATACATACGGAGTGTGTTACTCTTTCTTGTCACGTGGTTTTTTAGAAGATGGCACACCTGCCTGGGCGTGGTATACTCGCTGAGCCAAATGAATTGTCCTTAGCTGTCTTTTAGAATTGGTTGTTTCAAATTTAACATCGGCAGGGATCCAGCAGGGGACCTCACTGGGGAGTTACGACTGATGCATCAGAGAGATAGCTGAAGAATCTTGGATTTTATCATGGTTATTGATCATCTAACAAATAGATGGTTGAAATGTGACCACTTTTTTGCACGACTCGGGTACTGAAGAGATCTTCCCTTGATATGCTGTCAACTGTGAGTAGTGTGTATGACATCCAAAATATAAAGCTTCTATATATACATGTTAATTGCGTCCTTAATTGGTGTAGTCTTCCAGTATATTCCACTACTGAACCGAATCGCAATGAAGCTTAAATTTGATAATGCAACAAGAAAATTGTTGCTGGCCCGGACTTAATCCTCCAAGCTTTTGATGGAAATCGTCACTAAGAATTTGAACTCCAGACTTGTGAAGAATTGATGTTTACATTTTTTATTGGAATGAATCTTGTTTTTTGTGGAGTGAATCTTGTTTTTTGAAATGGAATCGTTTTAACCACTGGTTTGCGAGTTAAACCTGGAGTCCAAATCCCTCATCACATGGTTTTTTGGGTCCAAAGTCAAACCTGGAGTCATTACTAATTTTCGGGTCAAATGGTCTAACCGTCCCGTATGATTCAATTTTCAAAACCGACTTTCAATGAAACTCTACGGTGGGCATGAAACCATCCTCCAGTTGTATTAAATTTAGGAGTTAAAAAGAAATTGTTAGACCGAGATGACAACTAAACCATACATGTATATTAATATTAGGGGAAAATACCCAATTAGGACTCTATATTTGGGGCCTAGTGTTATTTTGGTCCCCAAATTTTAAAATGTAACAATTCAGTACTTGAACTTTTAAAATGTATCTATTCAATAACTATCATTAATTAGCTGTTAATCAGGCATTAATTAGCATTTGAAAAAGACACAAATGTCCTTCGAGTTTCACCTAATTTTCCTTATTAACTGTTTAATCGCTGACAAAACATGACCCCAACTTTCTTGAATAGAAGAAGGAAGGATTTGAGATTGTTAATATTTTTCAATGTTTTAATTGTTTATAAAGAAAATTAAATGACACTCAAAAAGCATTTGTCTTTTTCAAATGCCAATTAACAGTTGGTTAACAGATAATTAATGATATATACTAGACTAACACATTTTAAAAATTCAGCTACTGAATTATCATATTTTAAAGCTCGAGGACCAAAATAACACTAGACCCAAATTTCAAGAGACTAATTGGAAATTTTCCCTTAATATATTATTATATCCCCACCCATGTATTAATTGGTGGTGGTCACGCATGCTTTCCCTGGGTCAAACTAACTTTTGAAAAGGATACAGTCCGAAATGCCTGTTTTCAAGACCCACAATTATTTTTAATAATAAAATATATGCTAAAAAGTTTTCAAAAAATCAAAATGTGAAAAAAACCTAAAAAAAAAAAGAAGTTTCCGCCGTTTGACCGGCAAGTTGCTTATCAATATGCAGCATGCAGAGGCTAGTTCTCCACTACTCACGCATGCATCAGTTGATGGATGGTTGGCATAAGGCCGCTGGGGCTATCATGACTCTGTGGACCAAATTCTACAAGAGAGTACTTCAATTGACTTGCTTCCTTCTTTTGATTAAAATTTAGTGTTTCTTTAGACCCTTAATCGTTTTTTCCTTTCTTTCTGAATCTGACTCTCTTGCCAGTTCATTTGGTTTGACTTTTTTCTCGGTAGAACGCCAAATAAGAAAAAAAAAATCTTTGAAAAGAGGAGGTCTGCTGATTGGCTCCTCATGTTGAGGAACATTCGTCCGGCACCATTGAAAATGAAAAAGCTGGGGTGAGTGGGGGCTGTGGGCAGCCGACAGCCCTTGATGGACGAGAGAAGGTGAGAGAGAAAGAGCTCCCACCTTCCAACTCCCAAACGCCAAAAATGAAAAGAAAAGGCTGCAGCCCCCAAAAAGTGCTGCAAAAGTCCCTATTCCAATGGCCATGGAAGATTTTCTTTTGATTTGATGGTTCTCATCACTCCAAGGAATCTCCCACTTTTTCACCCCCAACTAATAAATTACAATAAACATTCATCTCTCCATCAAGCTTCATTTGCTTCTCTCTCGTCTCTTCCGTGTGCATTAAGTAGAAAAAACTCCAAACCACTAGAAAGATGATGTCTCACTCAACTTTGTCCGCCAAATCGATACTGAGCTCTCATATTAACCATCCACTTAAAATAGTATATCTCTGTAAGTGGGAAGTACGTCCAAATCCCGAACCTCTTTTGATGGATTTAGTGGCGGTGAGGAGAGACCGCTCTGGGCCTCCTGCCTCATTTTCTTACTTTCTTTCTCATATCATGCTTCATGCCCCAGGTTTTTTGAACCCGGAGGAGTATAGGTGTTTCCCGCAATTTGGAGTGGAGTGGAGGGCTGGCTGCCTGGCTGGACAAATATAGACCGTCCATCCTATAGGGAAGGGCATGCACTAACCCAAATGTGTGGTATTCTTGCCATCTTTAATTTAGTCCCTCTGCCCTCCAGTTGTAATCAGTCCTTTCTTTTTTCTAGTTTAATTTTCTTTTTCAAATAAACAAACTGCACAAATTGGACTACTGCTATTGGCCATGTGGCAAAAAGGGTCAAGTTGGCACGTGAAAAGATATCAACTTCTTAAGTGGTGGGCCCACTTCTGACACATAAGTTGCCAGATGGGAAAGTAGTGGTGCACATAAAGTAAAGAAGATGCCAGCAGGCAGACATATTATTTTGTCTAAATATATACATTGTATATAAGTATATTCGGCCTCTGCCTATGAACCATCAAAAACTATGTGAAGTTTGGCTGAAGGCCACTACGTAACAGAACAGAAAGCCAGAAAGCCAGAAAGCTCACCGCCTTCCCACATTCAAACGGTGAACAAACCTTTGAGAGAGAGAAATTACAGTAAGGGTGTCAATGGACCGGACCTGTCTGGTCTAAAATCAATTTAGATGGATTGGATGGACCATAAAGATATTGTGGATTGGACTAATTCAGTCCAAAATATTTATTAGATTGGATTGGACTTGGTCTGTCCATAATAAATTTATATTAGATTTGGTTAGATTAAGCCAATATCCAGGCCATTGATAAAAGATAAGAATACAGGTGTTAATGGACCGGATTTAAGTTGAAACCAATCTAAATTAAACAAATTGGATAATCCAAACATTGAATTGAAATGGTCCAAATTATTTGTTGGATTGGATTGGAACTGGTCCATTTATAATGAACTTACATTGGAATTGATCTGATTGGACCAAATCCACTCCAATGGACACCCCTAGCTAGCAGTTACGGAAAAGAAATGAAAAGAAAGAATGGTTGCAGGGCACATGCAGAATATATATGGAGACATGTTGACTATCACGTCAAGATATACGCATAGTTCCATTGATCGATGGAGGGCCTTGGCAAATAGCTCAAAATTAGATTATTTAGAACCGCTCAAATTCAAATATTTTATGTCCTTCGCATCCAGCATCCTTGGCTAATTAGGAACCTCACATCCCATCTATCGACACCATAAATACCGATGAAGCCCAAAGGTTGGAATCGATATTGTTTGTCTCTCTGTCTCTCTCCCTTCATGGCCAAAACCAAGCCCACCTGTGCTTGTATTTTCCTTCTTGTATTGATTTTCTCTCTGGAAGTTATCTTCACTGAGTGCAGGCATTTGAATACAGAGAAGAATAAGCCAGAGTGTGAGTGTCATGATGGTGTAGGATACAGAGAAATTCGACCCACAATACCAGGTCACAGTCCCGGAATTGGTCATTCTGATCAGAAAAGAAGTGTTGATCCACATGTATAGACATGTATATAATTTTCTTATTTTCTTTTGCATATATATCTATGTAAGTTTCATTTTGTTACCTGCATATAGAGTCCATCTGCAGCACAGATTTATTGTACAAATGTATTTGTGTATGTGAAATCATTGCCTTAAGCTTCTCTCTCTCTCTCTCTCTCTCTCTCTCTCTCTCTCTCTCTATATATATATATATATATATATATATTAATTCGCTATACAAGAAACTACCAGCCCACTTCATAAAACTGTTTACCCAAGAAAGTGAAACTCAGAAGGCTTCAGAAAAGGAAAGTATAAAACTTAAACAGTCACTTTCCGTCATACAGTGGATGTCCTGGTTGCTGCTTTTGCCAATAATTTTTCTAATTAGTGATCATTAAAATACCAAAGTATTCATATATTACCAGAAAATTTAATTAATTAATAGAACTGTTAACAGAAAAGAAAACTAACTGCTATATATAGGGATGATGAAACTAGTGAGAAAGCTGCATAACCTCGTATTATTTATTGCCTTATTGGTTGGGTTTTAGCGCTTTAAGCATCAACAGGGCTGCCCCTAACACAAGCTAGATTAGACAATAAGAAAAACTTAGCCATTGTGATTGGAGAGATCATCAACTCCTATTATCACTAATTATCTTATCCATCTGAGAAAACTCGATCCAGTGAAGGATTAATAAATATGTTATGCATTGCCCGAAGGTATATTTTAGTTCTACTATTACTAGCTTTCTGTGAACTTGCAGAGACAATAACTTTCTTACTTGGAGAGCTAGCCTGGTAGATCCAAGCCTAGTAGCTATTTGATAAGATCAGGGACATTTTTTAACTGTGGTTATGCTTTGGTTTAGCCATATGTATATATGGTAATTTTTCACATAAACCCTTAACATACCTTGTGTGTAGCATTTCTTTTCTATGATTAATTAATCACCCTCAATTTTCTCTAATTTTCTCAACAAACAAGTGGGAAAACGACTTTTTTGCCATGAGGGAGATACTTATTTAATTTTCCGAAATATGGAAAGAATTGAACTTCACGTGAGGAAATATAATGCATGAACCCATATAGGTTGGTACCATCAGTGTGCATGTCAAATCTCTATTGTGGAGTAAACTAGTACTAAATATATACTTTTTTTTAGGAACAAGTGCATAACTTTGTCATAAGCACTAATACTCATATTATTTAAAAAATATGTAGAGATACTCTAAACTTTAATTATGACATATACATGATTCAAGAACTGTCTTATTCAAACAGAAACCAGATCATCAGTTCATACACATTTTTAATTATTTTGTATATCATAGTACTGCTGTTCTCATCCTTTTCAACTATGGTCAACAAGCAAGAGTCCAAGTCAAAAGCACCAACCCACGAGGCTGCCCACAGTCCACTCTCCTCTTTGTCATTGTTTACAAAGAAAATAGAACAATAATAAATTAATCAATTAAATTAAAATTATACCCCAATTGTTTAATTCATCTAGAAATAAGTAATAAATAAAGCAGGAAAAGTTAAAAGGCTCCATCTCCTTCATCAAATAGAAATGGGAGAGCCAGATACTAATCAACATAAAATGATGGCAAAAATATATTATTGACCATGCTCGGTTGGCTCCTTGAGCTGGGGAACTCTCTCTCTCTCTCTCTCAAATAAAAAATGGAAAAGAGAGACTATGCCCATATATTCATTCATTAATCTTTGGTGTGTGCTAGCTAGGCTGTAATGCACGAGACACTAATTTCAACCGCTGGTCGTTAGTATTATATTCACAAGAGGAATGAAATCTCATCAAGGGTTTTCTTCCCAAGTATAATATTCTTCCCCCTACCAACCCTTGCTTCTAGCTAGCGAGAATGTGACGATTACTGAAGAGATCATATAGAGAAATTAATGAGAGGGTCTGTTTAAGGCATGCATCGATATTCAAGTATTCTCTCCTCAACAGGAAAGATAGCTGCAAGTTCCATTCAATGTGGTATGTGCAGCAAGAGAAGCAGAGAAAAATTAAACGGGACGACCTGGGTTACACCCATAGATAATCAGTCACAAATCGTTTCATTCATACTAATTAACATGCATGTACAAAGACTTGAACAGTATGGTTACATATATATATATATAACAATTCATCATAGACGCAGACTTCAGCAACTAAACTATCTATGTGGGGCAACGAAGGATTCAGCCCAGAAAAAAGAAAGAAACGATGGCAGCAACAACAGTGATAAGAATGTCGACAACAGTAGTATTAATAATTATTAACAGACACTAATTATACCCATCCATAAACATAACTGAACTGCATGCGTTAGTTTCCGTGGGAATGGCCAATGCCAGGACTGTGTCCGGGGGTTGTGGGTCGGAAATCATCAATGTTACTTGAATCCAGGGGTCCGGCTTGGGAGTATCCGTCCTGACCGGAGACTGGTGGTGTTCCGGACTCGTCCATTGATACCACCGTACTAGTTGTAGTTTGACTTAGAGGACTACTGTTGTTTTCACTTTCCTTTCTTGTTCCTCTCAGGCTATTCTCAGTGGCCATGACAGACTTCTTGTTGAGCTCCTTATCCTTGCCTAAGCTCAAAGGCCTCCCCTCGACAATAGAGCACAATTGATGAGAGAAAACAAGGAAAAGAAGAGAAGCACAAGTTAAGATGCAATTAACTTTGGCCATTGGAGGAGTACTGAATTGATGAATAAACGAGAGGAATCTAGAGAGAGAGAGAGGCTGGCAACTGGGATGATTCAAACATCTGATCTCTTAGGTATTTATAGTGCGAGGGAATGGAATATACGGTTCCTAAGTTCTAGAAAACAAGAAAATTCCACTAACACACGTAGCACCCGGAAGGAGAAAATTAAGAAACCAATGGAAATTTCAACGGTAGACATTTAATCCATCCCCAATTTCCGAAAAGCTACTTATTGTACTGGAAAAACTAGCTAGGCTATATATGCTATTTTATTTAGACATAATTGTTAAAATTATTTATTTAATGACATTAAATTAAGCTAGAGCTAGAAACAATCATGAGTTGAAGCCTGTTATTGAAAATAACATGCATTTAGTAATGGCCTTGACTTTCAGTAATCGATCACCATGATCGGTTTGCAATCAGTCCCAGCTGCCTTTTGTTTCCTCATTAGCTAGTCACGTTCTTGCCATTCAACAGAAGAACAGTACAAAGCACCATACCAAACTTCACATTTAGAAAATTTTCATTCCCTTCTAAACTCTTAAAATCTCTCTGAATCATTCCATCAGATATGTCAACGATTTGAATATGTTTTATTTATTTTCAGTATAATTAAAAAAAAACACATCGGGATTCCCTTGGTCCGCCCACAGCCCACTACACATAAATATACTGTTTTTCAGTCGACAAAAGCACTCCGCTTTCAAGTGGTAAGTCCGTAAGTTATATATCTCCACCCTCAACCCATCAAAAAATGAATGAAAATAATAACAGCCAAAGTTCTTGGGAAATAGTGGGGACGTAAACTAAAAAGTTCAATGAAGAGATTTGATTAGGGCGGATTTGGCCCTCAAATGACATTGTGACACCTGGTACATCATGTCAATTAAGTGCAGCCTTTTGACAGTTAGATAGCTCGAACTCACCTCAGGTAGTTCGTTACTAGGCAACTCGCCATCATGCAACTCGCAAAAGGCAGCTCGCCACAGGCGCTCACCACGGGCAGTTTGCCACAGGTAGCTTGCCACAGGCAGCTCGCCACAGGCAGCTCACCCTCTTTTAGCTTGGCAACTTAGACAACTCGACACTTCACAGGCAGTTCGCCATCATGCAGCACTTCACAAATAGCTCGCCACCATGCAACACGGGCAGCTCGCCATCATGTAGTCTGGCACCTCAAAACAACTAGGTGACACTTGGGACCACTATGCCAACAACTTGCCTTTGCTAAATTGATGGTATTCCACTAAGCGTAGCCTAGCACAAGCACGACCTAGCCCTAGAACGAGCTGGCAGCCTATCCCTAGCACGACCTGGCCCTTGCACGATTTAGCAACCTGGCCCTAGCGCAACCTAGCCCTAGCACAAGCTGACAGCTTGGCCCTGGCACGAGCTGGCGGCCTGACACAGGCGCCAACCTGACAACCCCAAGGATCTCACCACCGTACCCCGCATTTTACAGGATTGTAACTTGTAATGACTATATTAGCTCACCCACTCCCCGAGTCAGGCGGAAATGGGCAACCTTACTAGTTGGTGACTTTATCCCCACCTAACACGAAAGCAGGTCCCATCACAACGGGAATCCAGAAACTATTCTACCTAACCCACGAGGACTCTAGTATATAAAGACCTCACCTCTAGAGGGGAGAGAAGATTGAAGGATGGGTAATCTCTGCTCTCTAGCTCTCTCTAGCTCTCCCTCATTCTCTAAGGTTATTTTTCAGCTCGTAGCCAAGTGCTAACTTAGCCATCAGAGTGACTTCGTCGGGTAAACATCTCCGAGTCCTCTGGCACCTGGTTCCTTGCAGGCCTCTAAAAGAGCAACAAAGCCCATCAAGGTAGCTCACCTCTAGGCAGCTCGCCACCAGGGAGCTTCACTTCAGCCTTTGAGTCACCAACCACATGGGAGCAGATGAGATGACGAGGTACTTAGCCAAAAAATTGATACATCACGAAAAAATGATACGTGACCGAAAAATGTTACATCATTTAGCGTCGTCTGTGGGAACACGCTACGAAAAGCCAAGTTCTCATCCTACAAAAGCTAAGTTCTTATCTTACAAAAAGCTAAGTCCTCTTCTCTCAGAAAGTTAAGTCCTTACCATTTTAGAAATTGAAGCTCTCTCTTTATAGTTTTCATTTTTTACGAACTCAAAGACTGTGTAGGGAGCTAACAGACTAAGTATCTCTAAGACACCCACCCGACGACCTGGCACGACTTGGCACGAGCGCTGACCTAGTAGCCTGGCCTAGGCGTGAACTTACAAACTGAAAAGGCACCAGCCTCAGAAACAAGTAAACAAGCTCTAGCTCTCAGATTGCGATTTCTAGCTCATAGTCTACTATGAGAGTACTAACTTAGCCATCGGAGTGACCTCACCGGGTTAGCCACCCCGGGTCTTTTGACATTTAGTTCCTTGCAGGTTTCTAAAGAGAAATGAAACTCATCAATCCACCTCGGCACCTGGTCAGCCCAGCGTCTCACAGGCAACTTGGTACCTAGGCAGCTCGACACCTCACAGGCAGAGACCTCTGCGCTACAATAAGACCCAGTCGCCTCTACAGCATGGACAAAGTTCAAGAGTGGACTATGAGTCTCTTCCAAAGCCTATGGGCTACATTACTGCTTAAAGACCCAGTCACCTCTACGGCATGGGCAAAGTTCAGGAGTGGACTACGAGTCGCTCCCAAAGCCTACGGGCCACATTACTGCTGAAAGACCCAATCGCCTCTACGGCATGGGCAAAGTTCAGGACTGGACTACGAGTTGCTCCCAAAGCCTATGGGCCACATTAATGCTGAAAGACTCAGTCACCTCTACGGCATGGGCAAAGTTCAGGATTGGACTACGAGTTGCTCCCAAAGGCTACGGGCCACATTACTACTGAAAGACCCAATCGCCTCTACGGCATGGGCAAAGTCCGGGAGTGGACTACGAGTCGCTCCCAAATCCTACGAGCCACACTACTGCTGAAAGACCCAGTCGCCTCTACGACATGGGCAAAGTTCAGGAGTAGACTACGAGTCGCTCCCAAAGCCTACGGGCCACATTACTGCTGAAAGACCCAATCGCCTCTACGGCATGGGCAAAGTTCAGGAGTGGACTACGAGTTGCTCACAAAGCCTATAGGCCACATTACTACTAAAAGACCCAGTCGCCTCTATGGCATTGGCAAAGTTCAGGAGTGGACTACGAGTCACTCCCAAAACTTACGGGCCACACTACTGCTGAAAGACCCAATCACCTCTACGGCATGGGCAACACTACTACTGAAAGACCTAATCTACGCCATGGGCAACAATACTACTGAAAGACCCAGTCGCCTCTACGGCATGGGCAACACTACTACTGAAAGACCCAGTCGCCTCTATGGCATGGGCAAAAATACTGCTGAAAAACCCAGTCGCCTCTACGGCATGGGCAACACTACTACTTAAGACCTAGTCACCTCTACGGCATGGGCAACATTACTACTGAAAGACCCAGTCGCCTCTACGGCATGGGCAACACTACTACTGAAAGACCCAGTCGCCTCTACGGCATAGGCAACACTACTATTGAAAGACCCAGTCGCCTCTACGGCATGAGCAACACTACTACTAAAAGACCCAGTCGCCTCTTCGGCATGGGCAAAGTCAAGGACAATGGACTACAAATCGCTCCCAGAATCTAAGGGCTAAAGTACAGAGCTGGTAGAAACCTCAGCGTCTCACGGGCAGCTCCCAGAGCCTAAGAAACGGAATCAACACCTACGATCTCATCAAATTACAGGCCAAAAGGAGAAATCTACTCCCTTCACTGAGTTATTTTCAACTCGGGAGTGGGGGGCAAATGATGAGGTTGGATTTGGCCCTCTAATGACATTGTGACACCTAGCACATCATGCCAACTAAGTGCAGCCTCTTGACAGCTAGACAACTCAAGCTCGCCTCAAGCAATTCGCCACTAGGCAACTCACCACCATGCAACTCGCCACAAGCAACTCACCACAGGTAGTTCGCCACAGGCAGTTCACCACAGGCAATTCGCCATAGGCAACTCGCCATAGGCACTTCGCCATAGGCAGCTTGCCACAAGCAGCTCGCCCCAGGTAGCTCACCATCATGCAGCACTTCATAGGCAGCTCGCCACCATGCAACACAGGCAGCTCGCCACTAGGCATCTCACCATCATGTAACCTGGCACCTCAAAACAACTAGGTGACACCCGGGACCACTTTGGCAACAACTTGCCTTGCTAAATTGATGGTGTCCCACTAGGCGTAGCTTGGCATAGGCGCGACCTGGCCCTAGCACGAGCTGGCAGCCTGGCCCTGGCACAAACAGGAAGCCTGGCTCTGGCACGACCTGGCCCTGGCACGAGCTAGCAGCCTGGCCCTAGCACGAGCTGGCAGCCTGACGCAAGCACCAACCTAACAACCCCGAGGAGCTCACCACCGTACCCCGCATTTTACAGGATTGTGACTTGTAACGACTATATTAGCTCACCCACTCCCTGAGTCAGGCGGAAATGGGAAACCTTACCAGTTGGTGGCTTTATCCCCACCTAACACGAAAGTAGGTCCCATCACAGCGGGAATCCAAGGAACTGTTCCACCTAACCCACGGGGACTCCAGTATATAAAGACCTCACCCCCCAGAGGGGAGAGGAGATGAAAGGATGGGTAATCTGTGCTCTCTAGCTCTCTCTAGCTCTCCCTCATTCTCTAAGGTTATTTTTCATCTCGTAACCAAGTGCTGACTTAGCCATCGGAGTGACCTCACTAGGTAAACACCCCCGGGTCCTCTAACACCTGGTTCCTTGCAGGCTTCTAAAAGAGCAACAAAGCCCATCAAGGTAGCTCACCTCCAAGCAGCTCATCCTAGTAGCTCACCACCAAGCAACTCGGCACCAGGCAGTTCGCCACCAAGGAGCTTCACTTCAGCCTCTGAATCACCAACCACATGGGAGTAGACGAGATGAGGAGGTACTTGGCCAAAAAATTGATACATCACAAAAAAATGATACGTGACCAGAAAAGGTTACATCAAGATTCATATCAAAGCTCTTTCTAGTTTTTCATGTAATTTAATTTGATAATGTTGTTGGTGTTTTCTTTATAGCTAGCTAGCTACCATTAGGTTTGGTGAAGGGGTAAAGACCATGTAGTGAAATGGAAATCGCACACTCATTCGACACAGGAAGATTGGCTGGCCAGAACAGTCCGCAGCCGGGGTAAAGATGACAATAGGGCGGGTTTGGGAGGGTTTTGTAAATTTTATAACCTATCTGTCTCCTTAGACTTTCCAACTCTTATCCTCCCAAAACTTTGAGTGAGTTGGATTTTCAGAATCCAAACTCTCTCCAGCATATAAAAATGTAAAACCCTCCCCAACTCTGTCTTCTTTGCATTGAAGGTTAGGGTGGGTTCAGTTTAGAACATACATCCAATTTACTATTATTTCGTGTTATATATAAATAATAAATAAGTAAAATAACATTAACAAATATCAAAAATTTCAATTATTTGATTAAGACATATAAGAAATACATAAACTATCAATTATCATTCACATAAATTTCAAAATATTATTAGATTCAGCACCTAATACCAATGTTTTCAAACTGTAGCCGGACCATTCGGGCCAGGAACTGTTCAGGCAACTGGTTGCCTTTTACCCCAAAACCAATTCCTGGCCAAAAATCATTGAATTGGTTAATGACCCATTGGTCGAACCGTCAACCCGTTCAATTGTTTTTGTCCATTTTTATTTTATTATTTTTTTTTTTGTTAGAATAGGCCATCCGTTCAAACAAGATGATCAAACCATTGACATGAAAACTGCTGCCCAAAATGGTTCCAATTCTGAGTCGATTTTTAAAACGTTACTTAATACATAAAATTTATATGATTTCTAACAATATATGGGTCGTGAAGGGTTGGGTTTAACCCAATACCCTATCCATACACATATAAACTGTAGAATCCCAAAACCCATTCCTGTCCCAATACCCATGCTTCAATAAAAAAAACCTACCCTGTCTGGGTACGCACCGAGTAGAGTAGAAATTGATTGCCATCCCTAACAAGGGGTATCCCGCCCACAACATCCCAGCTACCACGATTCCATGAAGCGAGTAGCTGGCCCAAGTACGAAATCCATTTGCAACATTCCTTTCACGTAATGGCAGAGTTAAGTAGTCTAAATAATACCTTGCATTCCAGATTTGGTGGGGCAAAACGCTCACTAGAAAAGCAACTTTGTAACTTTGTCTGGAGTCTGGACCCTGGGGCCAACAGACCGATCGAGTTTTATTTGTTTGTGATCATCTTCCAAACTGCTTTTGTGGTCATTTGGACGGGACCATTCCAATGGTGGATTCTGAATCTTATGAACCCCTGAACATGGACAATGTGCCGAGAGCCCAGCCCCAATGGGTGGGTTAATTTCTGAATCTTCTGATCCCTTGAACATGGGACATGTGCGGGCGATCCCCAGTTGTGGTGGATTCCGAATCTTTTGATTCTCTGAGTGCAGGAGTCATGTGCGGGGATCAACTCCAATGCTCCATTTCTTTGATTCATCATTATGGTTAGATTTTGCCCAGTCTGCCGTGCCCCCTATTGCTCGTTTCCTTCTGCATCTTCATAATTGTGGCCAAAGACTTTGGACCAATGCTCCCTAGTGGTGCCTTGATCGGACCAAAGTCCTTTTGGGGCTTATTAGGTCCTGTAGGCTGTAGCTCAGTCCGGCACCAACCACTTTAGATGGACCACAATTTCTGTTTTAAGTTCCAACTGAGCAAAAGCTATTAATTCACGGTGTTCTCTTAGATTGACACATCTGCACCCCAGCTCAGACTCCTTGAATTGTCACAGGATGGGTTTTCAGTGGAGAAACTCCAAAATGAAGTCTGACAATGATCTTCGCTCACCAGAATTCTAATTGACTGAAACACATCGAGCAGAAGGAGCTGGAATCCTATGTTCCTTAAATAATAATTGGGTGAAACTGGAAAATTTATTCTTGAAGAATATTCCTCTGCAGTTTATGAAACTGTACAGATTGCGCATTGTCATGAGCCACCACAGGTGTTTTGATAAATTATTAGTGTACTTCAGCGGCAGAGCCAACCAAAGTGTCATGTGTATTCGAGTCTAGTCTATGTAGGTTTCGTCTCTCTTAATTCCTGGGATGGTAGGATGGGGTAGAGTAGTGGCTTCTTTTCTTACAAATATCTAGCTTAAGCTACATTCTACTCCATTTTTGCAATTCAATGATTCCACTTTCCACAACATTTTCATTCTAAATAGTGTTATGGTCAAACCCAATTCTCTGTTTCAGTCTAGAGAGTCGTTCGGTGATAAGATAAGGCTGAATATTGGGCCGGGATGGTCCAAGTCCTAGCCCATCAGGCCTGGGCCAAAATAGGTTTTAAGCTGAGTTTGGGCTAGGTTTGACTTTACCTTGGCCCAGCCAGCTCAAGAAGATAATTACAGCTGCTACAGCAGGTTTTGTCCTTCCAGACAAATGGTTCATTAAGGATAAGCTCTTCTTGGCCCTCTCCAAACAAGGAGATCCTTGATTAGGTTGCTATCTCCTAAGGGTAGCGATTAAGAACTTTCCCTCAACTTTCTGCTTCCCTCTTGGCTCTTGTTTTGGATCAAACCAGAGATAGCCTTAGGGTTTTTTTTATCTGTTTTTAGCCTAGATATAAGATTGAAGTGGCTTAACTAGGGGCCCATTTGGCTCATCTTTCTATGCGGTCTTTCAGCTGTTTATAAGCCGGGTAGATTGATTTTCGGTCTATTCCTGTTTGGTTTGCGGAAGATCTAATCGTCAAAAGTTGAAGCGTTGAAAAGACGTGAAAAGTCCATTTTGGGCTGATTTTGGAAAGCTCCAAATGAAACTTTTTGTGTCTTTCGCATTTTATTCTCGCGTGGAAAGACACAGAAAGGCGTGATACTGCCAAACTAGCTTTAGGCTGCTCAGTTCTTCATGCAAAAAAACTCAATGCATCTTTTGAATATCAAAGCTACTAGAAGATCTTTCCAAAAAGAATTGCCAAATGGGCCCTAGGTTAACAACTTGATTGAAAAAAAACTGTCAGTTGAAGCTTGCTCATATTCTCTTCACATTACACTGAGGATAGTGAGTCAAGGTCTCAAGGATCCCTGCCACCAAATTTGTGGAGGGGAATTTTTTAGTGTGGTGTTGTGATGCTCAAATGGCCCTTAGGGGGGATTCAGGTTGTGTCAATGTTTTAAAAATCAATCCAGAACTGGAATCTCTTTGGCCACCGGTTTTTGGTCAATTGTTCAACTGTCTGGTCCGAATAGACAATCCATTGCAATTTAAAAAAAAAATAAAACAAAAAAGGTCAAAACCATTGTCTTGTTTGAATGGATGGACGGTTTGACCACTTGGGTTAGAGAGTCACTGATCAACACTACAAGAAAATCAGTCTAATGACCGTTTTGGATCAAACCAGAGATAGCCTTAGGGTTTTTTTTATTTGTTTTTAGCCTAGATATAAGATTGAAGTGGCTTAACTAGGGGCCCATTTGGCTCATCTTTCTATGCGATCTTTCAGCTGTTTATAAGCCGGGTAGATTGATTTTCGGTCTATTCCTGTTTGGTTTGCGGAAGATCTAATCGTCAAAAGCTGAAGCGCTGAAAAGACGTGAAAAGTCCATTTTGGGCTGATTTTGGAAAGCTCCAAATGAAACTTTTTGTGTCTTTCGCATTTTATTCTCGCGTGGAAAGACACAGAAAGGCGTGATACTGCCAAACTAGCTTTAGGCTGCTCAGTTCTTCATGCAAAAAAACTCAATGCATCTTTTGACTATCAAAGCTACTAGAAGATCTTTCCAAAAAGAATTGCCAAATGGGCCCTAGGTTAACAACTTGATTGAAAAAAAACTATCAGTTGAAGCTTGCTCATATTCTCTTCACATTACATTGAGGATAGTGAATCAAGGTCTCAAGGATCCCTGCCACCAAATTTGTGGAGGGGAATTTTTTAGTGTGGTGTTGTGATGCTCAAATGGCCCTTAGGGGGGATTCAGGTTGTGTCAATGTTTTAAAAATCAATCCAGAACTGGAATCTCTTTGGCCACCGGTTTTTGGTCAGTTGTTCAACTGTCTGGTCCGAATAGACAATCCATTGCAATTAAAAAAAAAAACAAAAAAGGACAAAACCATTGTCTTGTTTGAATGGATGGACGGTTCGACCACTTGGGTTAGAGAGTCACTGATCAACACTACAAGAAAATCAGTCTAATGACCGTCGGCTTAGATCTAAGGCAGCGGTCTTCAGTCCGCCACCTAAACCACTGCTGGCCTAAGTCAAGACCGTTGGCTTAGACAGAAAAGACCGCCGCCCTTGAAGACCGATCTGAAGTGGTTCAATTAACTCTAAAGCGATAGTATGTCAAAACCGCCGACTTAGAATAAAAAATGTGGTGGTCTGAGCCGCCAGCTTAGGTCCTATTTGACCGCCACCTTAGGCCAATCAAAACTCTACCTACCTTGTTAGGCGGTGGTTAAATAGGACCTATTTAATTCAAATCTCCTAACAATTGATGCATAATAAACTGATGGAGGCCCATCTCATCAGGGAGGCCCATCTCATCATATGGGCGACAACTCATGGGAAGAATTCAAGATAAGTCAAGAATTCAAGATCCATCAAGAATTCAAGAATTCAAGACTCATCAAGAATTCAAAGAATCCAAGACTCATCAAGAATTCAAGAATTCTAGATAATCCAAGATTCATGCATGGATAAGATCAAGGGAGATCGGACGGGGGAGATCAAGTCAAGAAGAGTTCGATCCTATCTACAAGTTTGAGATGTTTTCTTTTCCTAGTTCTTTTATAATTTCTCAATGTATTAAAAATACTGCTATTTCCCAGAATTATTAATCAATTTCAATTTCATACTTTAGATTTTTAGAATTTCTTCAAGTTCTCTTCTTCCTATTTTTGCTACCTTTTTCTCTCTCCTAGAGAAATCGGTGTTTTTCGCTAGGTGCTAGCGGACGCCCGGTGCTTGCATAGCCAACTTTGGTTCTCATTGCTTCCACGCTGCGTCAGGTGGTATTAGAGCAGGGAATTCGCCCAGTCATGTCCAACCCAGACGGTAGCAGTCGCAACCCACCCCGTGATGGAGATCAGGCGTTCCCAGCTGTTTGGAGAGCAATCGAAGAGCAGCGTACAGCCACACGTAACATCGAACAGCAGTTGGCAGAGGTGACTGAACAACTGCAAACCTTGTTACGGGAGGTTGTCCCACGAATCCAGGAAAATCCACAGCAGATCGCAGGAGACGACCATGGCAGACCATCCATCGCTACTGCGTCCCGACGTCCAGTTCTTGACGACGACAGTGATGATGATTTCGAATTTGGTGGTGCTCCAGTTCTTCCCGGCAATGACAGAAACGGTAGAAATTGGCACAATCAAGGTAATTTCAACCCCCATAGGAATAATGATGAATTTAAACTCAAGGTAGATATTCCTACTTTTAGTGGAGATCTTGGTATAGAGGGACTTCTGGATTGGATCACAGAAGTCGATAGGTTCTTTGATTACATGGAAATACCAGAGGAACAAAGGGTAAAATTAGTAGCTTTCCGATTGAAGGGAGGTGCATCTGTTTGGTGGGAACGGATGAGAGAGACCCGGATGAAAGAAGGAAGGGGTCCTGTTCGAACCTGGAGGCGCATGAAACAATTAATCAGAGGTAGATTTTTACCTCCTGACTATGATCAATATATGTTTGAATCTTATCAAAGGTGTGTGCAGGGTTCTCGTAGTGTTAATGAATATACATCTGAATTTTTGAGATTAGCTGAAAGAAATCAATTATCTGAAAGTGATAACCAACAGGCAGCCCGTTATCTAAGCGGTTTAAGACCGTCTATCAGAGATAAAATTGGTGTACAGATGGTTCTTAGTGTGCAGGAAGCAAGGACCCTAGCCTTGAAAGCAGAATTAATGTTCCAGGACAAGGCACGTAGTGATAATTATCACCGGTACAGAGGGAGCGACAACAGACCGGCAACTGTTGACAGGAACAAGTCAGTTTCGACAATACAACCCTCCTAAACCCAGTAACCCTTATGCAAGGCCTGCTCCTATTAAATGTTTTAAATGTAATGAGGTTGGACATAGATCCAGTGACTGTCCCAGGAGGAAGGCAGTTAATATGGTAGAAAGGGAAGAGGAAGAAGATATTGAGGAAAAGGTATATTGTGGACCTGATGGGGAGGATGAAGAGGGTCCATATGAACATGAGGAGTATACTTGTGTGGTAAGAAAATTAATGTTGTCCTAGAAAAATAAGGATACTTCTCAACGGCACAGATTATTTCGCACCAGATGTACTGTCAAGGGAAAATTATTTAATTTAATTATTGACAGTGGTAGTCAAGAAAGTATTATTTGCAGGGATGTCATCCAACAATTACAGTTGATTCCTGAAAAACATCCCAACCCATACACAATTGGGTGGATCAAGGAAGGAGGCGGCGTACGAGTGGAAGAACGCTGCAAGGTACCTTTTTCAATTGGTAAGTACCATGATGAAGCATATTGTGATATTGTAGATATGGATGCTTGCCATATTTTGTTAGGGAGGCCTTGGCAATTTGATACAGATGCAAGGCACATGGGTAGGAAGAATACCTACCAACTTGAAAAAGAAGGTACACGTTATACTGTTACCCATAGCAGAAAAAAATATTACAAATACTCAAAAAGCCAATGAGAGAAATTTTCTTACTATTACCCATCATCATGCTGAATTTATGAAAGAATGTAAGGATACCCATGAGGTACATTTGTTGAAGGGAAAAAATATGAATGAAACACTAGAGGAAAATAAAATTTCAGTAGAAGTGCAGGGACTACTTGATGAGTTCCATGATGCAGTTTCAGATGAGTTACCACATGAACTCCCACCCATGAGAGATATACAGCATCACATTGATTTTGTTCTTGGTACTAGAATCATAATTCCCCTTGTAAATTCTTCAAAGGTTAAGGTTTGTGGTCGATGTGTAGCTACGCCAGAAGACCTTAGTTTGATGCAAGAAATCGTACTGTGTGTAAGCTTCCACATTCACAGTTTCATTTTCATTGAGGGTGATAAGTCTTCATGGAAGTTAGAAGTTCCTTCATACTTCGATTCTACTCTATGTCATCTTCTAGCTCTTTTCAAATTGCTGAAAATTAAGCCATATCAGAAGGTAGAAGTTATCCCAAAGGATCTTGACAAGCGAAAATGTCCCTTAAGCCTAGAGGGTGATTCAGATGAAACTACAACACTCTTGCCTCTTTTGAAACGAAGAAAGGGGGGCAAACATCATGAGCAAAGTAACGATAAACAAGTTATCTCAAAGTCAACTCTAAATAAGCCTGTCGGTACTGCAGATACATACAATCTAGAGGAAATGGACCCCCAAAAACACTCATGTGTGGTCTAAAGCCATATTAGAAGCAAGCCCTTTATTGGATGACAGAATCGGGGAAGGGAATTGATGTTGAGCAAGCGACCAAAACACTTCATCCATGTTGGTCCGCCGACCGTATATGTGATAAGAGAGCGTCTGCAATTTATGTTAACAATTTCTCAGAGGAAGCTACTACACAATTTCATAGTGCTTTAATACTTGCTGACCTTCATCACTACCTACCAGAGACGACCCTCGCATATCCTAGCCACGACTCGGGGTCAAGTCTTTTCCAAGTGGGGGAGAATGATGGAGGCCCATCTCATCATATGAGCGACAACTCATGGGAAGAATTCAAGATAAGTCAAGAATTCAAGATCCATCAAGAATTCAAGAATTCAAGACTCATCAAGAATTCAAATAATCCAAGACTCATCAAGAATTCAAGAATTCTAGATAATCCAAGATTCATGCATGGATAAGATCAAGGGAGATCGGACGGGGGAGATCAAGTCAAGAAGAGTTCGATCCTATCTACAAGTTTGAGATGTTTTCTTTTCCTAGTTCTTTTATAATTTCTCAATGTATTATAAATACTGTTATTTCCCATAATTATTAATCAATTTCAATTTCATACTTCAGATTTTTAGAATTTCTTCAAGTTCTCTTCTTCCTATTTTTGCTACCTTTTTCTCTCTCCTAGAGAAATCGGTGTTTTTCGTTAGGTGCTAGTGGATGCCCGATGCTTGCATAGCTAGCTCCGGTTCTCATTGCTTCCACGCTGCGTCATAAACAATTTAAGTAAAAATGAAATTACAAACAAAACTTATTAATTAATTGTTAATTATAATATCCAAAACGATTTGTCTAAATACAATATCCAATTGGCATATAAAAGTACAAGGAATTAAAAAAAAAAACCAACTTATCGAATAATGTAACACGTCTTCCAATGCAAATCCACTTAACATAATGGTTGAACCTACAAATCGTACCATATAAATTGTTAGGGAATGTAGTATGTTTATCAGTAAAAAATTGGTCAATGCTCAAAATACAAGATCAAGTAAAATGAAGTGAAAGATCTTTAAAAGATGGGAAAAACTTTGTAGAGGTTTAAGTAACACACCATTAAGAAGGAATTGGAAGAGAGCTTTAAAGATTTTTTTTGTTATAAAAAGAACATGAAAATGTAACCAAATAAAAGACTTTGTAGCAATATCAGTAAGAAATGGCCTTAAAAACTGAATTTTAGCAATGTAGATGTCAATTTCACCCTTTTTTAGTTTGATAAAGCACTCCAACACATCCACTGTTCTAATAGATCTGAGATCCCTTGGAATGGGACAGATTCAACCAGTGTGTTTAGTGTTTACCAGGGAGAACGGACCATCTCAACCAATGTGACTAAGTACGAAGCGACAAAGTAGTCAAACATATAATTGACAGATAAATATAAATGGAAACAGAAAGAAGGGAAAAATAAATGTAGAGGGTATATTTTCATTTCTTTACACTTATTTTGTTTACAATGCCCAATTTTTAATTTTTTTGTTATTTTATTGATGGCAAATTACTTATACCACCCCAGGAATTTCAGTTAAATACCAAAACCTCACCTCAAGTTCAACAATAACTTATTCATCCCCTATAGTTTGGGGTTAAGTAACTTATTCCACCCTATGCTAACAAACTGTCAATTTTAGTGACAGAAAGTTCTTAGGTGACATTTAAAAATTTTTAAAAGTCTACTTTCACTTCTTGCGTCTTCTTTAGGTTATGTTTGGTTTGAAGGAAAAGGTAGGGAAAGGTAGGGAAACCTTTAGTTTGTAAAGGTTTCTCTACCTTTTCCTTCCTTTCCCTACCTTTTTCCTTCAAACCAAACACAGCCTTAAGGAACAAACATCTTCCGCCATAACACTAAGGTTTGAATGAAAGGTTGAAAACAGGTTCAATAAAATAAAATAAAATTTTGATACGACAAAACATCATTTAGTGTTTATAAATGAAGATAATTTTATTAATTTTAAAACATATATTTTGGAAGCAAAGTTATTACTTCTATTATTAAGGGAATTTTGATAAAATGTCTTAATTCTGCCTCTTCCATTAACCAATCATGTAGTTTTGTAGCCAAAAGGGGTATAAGTTATTAGGTAAACCTGAAGGATGGTAAAGTATTTGATTGAAACCTCAGGGAAGATATAAATAATTTCATTTTATTAAATTAAAAACTCTATTAAGAGTAACTCCTAGACATGCATTCTCTTGGTTGTTCAATTCAAGATCTAGGTTTCAATGGCATATAATTGTATTTCAAAACTCTCCCAAGGAATGCCTCTTTGCTTAATGCAATTCTCAAGAGTTAAACCTTTAAAGTTACTAATTCAAACCATGTTATACTGATGTAATCTTGTAGATCGACAACCAAGGTTCTAAGTATCGATACGCCGGTAGGGACATATCGGGTGGTATTGATTGTGTTTTTTTTTTTACTTTTTTTTTTCTCAAAACCAATTCAGGGGGGCGGTTTAAGGCTTCTCCACCCCCCTGAATCAGTCAGAACCCTGATACACCCTTTCAGGGAGCTCCCAAAACAATACGTATCGGTTCATATTGTATGGGACGATACGTGTCGATACTTTGAACCTTATCAACAACAGTATTAGACCAAATGAAAAGAATCACAGGAATTTTTCTCAGAATATCGAACAAATCACAACATGGGCCAAGAAAGCAAGAGAAAAGATTGACTTGGAAAACCTCTAAATCTTGTATAACCTTCTGCTGGCTCATGTGCATAACTAAGATCATAGAACTCCTTGGTTTGGTAATTGTACAGATAACCTACATTAAATTACAAATCATGCTTAGAAACAATAATATGAGAAGGCACATTAACTAAAGTCTACCAAATTAATTATGTTAAAATATAAGACAAAGTCTTGGATTTAGGACATATGACCAATACAAGGGTGTGGGAATCCTGTAACTTGTCACATCTTCCACAAGTCAAGGATCAGGACATGCCATTACATAGCCTTACCTATGAGAATAACCAGGCCAAAAATCAACATGGGATACAATCCCCAACTATATGTTTTTGCTTCCAGTATTTGGATGGTGGGAGAAAAGGCATACTAAATATGCAACCAAATTGTCATAGTGGGAGGGAAACTAATATGAAGAAGAACCACTCACAACAAACTCAACTATAACTTACTAATGCCAAACCAAAAGGTCAACATGGTTAAACTTTGACTTTAGCATTAGCAGTCCAAAGATTTTTGAGCAGTCAAAATACTCCTTGATGAAATCTGATCAAACTGAGATTTTGAGTGAACCTAAGTTGAGCAGTCAAATATTAATATTTAAACTGCAAAACCTTGCATTTTGTATTATTTTGTATGTATTTTTACTGTACATATTTGTATTTATACCCCTTTCAAACTGAGCTAAAGCACTATTTTAACTTCTGCAAATTCTACCCATGTTAGATTGTTGACATGCACAGTCTTCTCTTGCATTATTCTTTTTGTCTTCTTTTGAGACTTTAATTAATACGTTTTGAAATCCATCGGCATCACTAAAATTCTTGGAATCTTGGAAAGTATAGTAATTTGGGGAATTGAAAAAAAAAAAAAAAGAAAAAAAGCAAGTATAGGATGGGCGCCGCCACTCCCACTTCGGAGTCTCACAATTTTCTCTTCCCATATTCTCTTCTCCTATCTTCCTATGGTTGAGAGCAGGTTCAGCCATAGATATGATTGATTTTCTTATCTTTTTGGGTTCCTTTACTTTTTGGAACTGGTGATTGAAAGAAGATCTATACTCTTTCTTGGACAGAACACTTTTTCTTTATTTTTTCTTGGTCATATAACCAATGGATGTTCTTTTGGGAGTCTTAACACTGAAGGAGGTATAAGGAATTCTTAGAAGTTTTATGGAATGTTTTCTCAGACCAGGTAATGCTCTCTCCAATTCTCAAGATCTAGAACGAACAAAGTATCCCTAAGGAGTAAAAGTTCAGGTTATGAACAGTCTATGAGTTTGGTACTCCATTTTTTGTCTGCATGAATCAGTTCTAGGTCTGAAAAAATCATTTTAACATTGTTTCTATGGTTTGGTTGAACTAAAATAATCTCTCTCATGATCTGTATGGACTAGAAACAGCCAGCAGGAGGCTGGAATTGATGTTTATTGCGGTAGACTGATGTTTGGGCATCTAACCAGTGAATAGACGACATTGTGTTGGTTGTTGTGTGACAACCCTTGAAGCCTAAAGTGTTTGGGTATGTTGGCACAGTTTCTGTCTTCAACTCATGGACTGATCCTTCTAGTGGTTTGGGGTGTATTAGGTGATTGAGGATGGATAATTCAGCAACATTAGAAGTTCCTAAAATGCAACCTATGGCCAACAGTAAGCGGTGAAAATGTGAACTTCGCAATTTCGATTACTCCTCTTGATGTGTTGAACTACTTGGAGGCTGCAGTTGTTAGTAGGAGAAGAAATTACATAATAATATCTTGGCCATAATCATTCATGCGGCCAACATAAAGACAACTTTATGTGGATAGAAAATGCCAAAGAGATTAGGGATTAAGTTAGGGCTACTAAGGCTGTTCAAACTGCTCAAACTAGAAGACATAGAAATGATATTGCCTTATCTGTGTCAAAACAAGTAATATCTGTCCTGTGTATATTAGCGTTCACATGACAAGCTTCTACACATTCTCCTCTTCTATGTTCCATAGTAACAGATTTTCCAGCCAAGCAAGCATGAAATGCATACAACTACAAACAGGTTTGTTTTGAAGCATTACCAGATTAAAGCTAAAAGTGTGCACTTGAGAGTTGAGACTACCTAAAGATATGTCTCGTACTTGTTGGATAAGTCCATCAAAGCTTCCTGAAGCAAGTAATTGCCCATCAGTACTGAAGGTGAAACTAGAAACAAAATCCTTAAGCCCTGCATAGAAAAACAAATAGTTAGAATGTGCTCCCTTGACGCTAAGCTAATCGTTTATCTCAGTACAAGTACAAACTTAATCTCAGAGTTAAGTTTATAAACTCGCTGCTGACAGCTGATAAAGGATGGATCTTGATAGTTAAAGCAAGAGAGAAAAGAAAAATAGGCTTGAGAAATTAGTAGTCTAATCTATATCCATACTTGGAGACATTTAAGTTTTGAAATACCAGCTACCATTCTATAGCACTTGCAGATTGTTCATCTTTTTTTTTTTTCCCATTTAACATGGGGACTGATCTGATAATCAGCAATCCGGATCTGCTACCAATTCTATCTGATGGAGCAATCCGGCCGGTCCTAGCTGTCAACGACCTTGCCTCTGACTGGAGCGACGGAGAGCCTGAAATGGAGAAGATGAGGGAACTCCGGGGGGAATCCGATGAGATTGCTCTGAAGCTCAAGTTAGTATTCTCTCAAAGGCAAGATAAAACCAGATGGCACAAAGTTCACATACCTTGTTGTTGGGGGTAGGGGGCCTTTTATAACCACTTCACGCACTCACTCCGAGGCTTCTATCAGGTCGGGTATGATTACTTCTGTGCTTCTGCCAATTCGGGTGTCATCCCTTATGCTGAGACAGAACCACCACTGCTCCTTGCCGGAGCCATCTCTGTAACTGGAAATGGCGGTGGTAGGTGGCAGTGGCAGGCAGCCGTTTGGAAGGTGGCTGTCAAGCTTTAAATCCCAAGTCAGTCAGGTGTGCTGCCCCTGGATACGAACTTCCTCGGTGTCAGGCATGGTACGGTAGTTCAGTTCGGCGTCCTAGGGGCGAAGTGCTGGAGTGGTGAGCGAGGTGAAGTCTTGAGTTCGGATAGAGGTGTGTCCCGAACTGCCATGGGGTAGGCCAGTTCGAGTTACTGCCCTTTGTGTTTGGCCCAGGGCCTAAGGGAGAGTTTGGGCTCCTTGTAGGGAGTTTGGGCTCTTAGTAGGGAGTTCGGGCTCCTAGTAGGGAGTTCAGACCACTGGTTCCTCCTTATGGTGCTCGCACCTTGGGTGCACTGTTGCGCCAAGCTGTTGCCTTTGCCACGTGTTACGTAATTACGAGGTCGAGCCAAATCTTCCTTCATCAATTCCCCCCCACTCCTCGTGCTAAGGGTCTTGCCCTAGCACGGGGAGTTCGCGAGGTGGCAAGTGGATTTGTCCCGTACTTCGAATTTTGATAGCGCAAGGTGCATTGTCAGGGTTTTGGGTTTCTTGAGCGCCCAAAAGGCAAGAGACGCGCCTACCTGCTTACAAATGCTGACAGACGTGGCGGCACGCGCAGCACGCGCTTATTTCAAATTTCAAAAAAGCGCGCCACTAGGAGACGTGACAACGGGTCTTCTCGAATTTGAAAAATGCACCGCTGCCATTTGTAAGGCGAGGAGACGTGTGCTAGCGTTCTGTCAGTTTCAGAAAGTCGTGCACTGTCGTCTTGTCAGTTTTAGAAAGACGTGTGCCAGTATTTTGTCAGTTTCAGAAAGATGTGCGCCAATCACATCTCAGTCTCAAGGGACGTGCAGTCAGCGCGAATGTGGGCCATCGGATTGGCTTTGATCTGCACTGTTGGTTCTCGGTTACTGTGGGTATAAATAGTGGGGGACCCCAGTCGCTTTGTCATTTCTACATTTTGCTTTTTGAGCTCGCATCCAAGTTTTAGCTCGCATCTAGGCTTTTAGTCCGCCTTCAAGGTTTTTTGCTCGTTCCAGTTTCCGTAGTCTGTTCAAATCTTTTTTCAGGTGAGTACTTTCCCGGAATCCACCTTTTATTCTTGATGTTTAGCTCAAATAGCTTAGACGGTTCTTCAAGTGGGTCTGATGTAGGTTCTACGAACCGAGTTGCATCCCCCGATGGCCTTAGCGAACCTGAGGTAGAACTTGAGGAAGAGTTTGAGCCCGTAGGCCGAGCCACTTCAGGCAGTTTGGCGTCTACCTCTCATCGAGGTCAGATGTTAGACAGGTTTGGTCCTTCGACCATGATGCCAGAGCGGCTCCAATCCCTTATTACCTATTACAACTTGCCTGGGTGTATGCCTATTTCATTCCTTCGGGTAGCTTTCCTTGGGAACATGGTCCTGAGGAGATCATGATATTCTGGGAGCAGCTCGCTGTGGGGCTGCGACTGCCTTTCCACCCCCTTCTTGTCGAGGTCATGAATCACTTCAGACTTGGAGATATTTTCTTCTATCTTAATGCTTAAGAAACAAGCGGGTCCCCTTCCCGGGCGTAGGTGGGCATATTACCTGTCTCCTCGCTCGGATTTTAAGCTCTTGCACGAACTTCCCAACAAGGTCCTGGTGTGGAAGCATGACTACTTTGGGGTGCGAAGTGTACTAGGGTGGCCTTTTCAGACTGAGTGGGGGATGGCCGCCCCTGACTCCGATGTTACGCTTGATAAAGAGACTGTGAAGGGCCTCCGGCAATGGGCACGGCTAGGGCTAAAATGCCATCAGTACCTGACGGAGGCCAAGCTCATTGCGGCCGGCCTGAGTTTGGGTAGGTTCCTTGCTCAGAGGTTTCTTATTTTGCTTTGTTATTTCATTTTTTCTGATGTTGAACTCTTTTTTGTAGGTGTGATGGATTCAGAAAGGACTCATAGTGGGCACCTGTTCCAAGGCATGAAGAGGAGGAAGCGAGTCGCCAAGCGAACTCGTGCCGAGCTGCCCTAGGATGCAGAGCCTCAGGTACCAGACTACCCGTCAGAGGATCCGCCTAGGGAGCCCGAGGTGGCTCCTCCAATGCAAGAAGTGGCAGGGGCCCCTTATGCTGAAACGACTCACACGGGAGCTCCCGCCTACTCTAGTGCTCCCGCCTACTCTAGTGCTCCCGCTTACTCTGGGTCCGCTTATACGCGAGCTGGGCCCTCAGGCTCGGGAGCCCAAGGGGAATTCAGGAGTGTGCTGTCGCTGAACTATGCTCTTCAGAAGAGTAGGGAGGCCACCTTCCCCGAGGAGATCATGGCGTGGACCGTTCTTCCTTTGAACCAAGTCACCTGTCGTGCTGCTACTCATGCTATGGTGGTGAGTCAAATTTCTTGTCGGGCTTCTTTGCTTTTATCCCTCTTGTTGTCGTTCTCTTAATCACTTGTTCTTTCCTTTTGGTAGGTGAACTCTTTTATCCATGCCTTGGCTGCCCAAGTGGAGAGGAGCTCGAGGCAGGCGCAAGCTGCCGAACAGGCTTTCCGTGCTGCCGAGGTGACTTCTCGAGCTACTAAGGCAGTTGCTCTTGCTACTGAAGAGGCTGCTCGCGCTGCTATGGCCAGGCAGGCGAGGTCTCAGAGAGATGCCGAGGTCATGGGGGTTGTTGTGAAGCACATGGCGGACCTGAGGCTGGATCTGTAGCATCAGGTTGAGTACCTACAAGAGGACAATAGGGAGAGGACGTAGATCTTTTCTCAAGGCATCGAAGATGCCAAGAAGAAGGTCGTCGATGAGTACATCGCCTCGCCGCGCTTTGATGACCTGATGGTGGATTCGTACAGAAGGGGTTTTAAACTGAGCCGGTGGATGATTCGGAACACGTACCCCGAGCTCGATATCAATGCCATATCCACTTCGCGCATAACTCAGGAAATGGCCAACGCTGCTGATGGTGAGCCAGATTCCGAGGGCAAGGTAGGACCTTCGGGTGTTGTTGAAGTGCCTTCTAATGATGAAGAAATAGCTCCAGGCCTGTGAAAATGTAAAATTTTTTTTATTATTTTTTTTATCAAATGTATGCTTCCTTATCTTGTAATGGAATGATTTTTCTTTGGGTTAAGTGTTGGTTGTTCTTTCTCCTGAACTGACCATATTTGCCGAACTATCCATATGCCCGATCTATTTCTTGCCCGAGTTACTGCATTCGCGCGACCTGTTTCGGTGTTTAATACTTCTCCGCTTTGCCTGAGTCTGGCTGGATTTTCTTTTCTTGCCTATGCTGAGGTTCCTTCCTTAGCTCGGCGTCCTAGCCCTTAGGCTGTGGTGGCGATTTCGCCCACTTCGCTTGGCGGTCTATAGGTAGTATTGCCTTAAGTTGACGATGTTCCACGTTTGGGGTACTTGTTTGCCTTCTAAGGTTTTGAGCTCATATGCCCCCTCGAGCGCTCTCTTTACTCTATAGGGCCCTTCCCAATTTGGTCCAAATTTGCCCACACCAGGTTCGGGCACCATAATCTTATGGAGAATCAGGTCGTCGACTCGGAAGCTCTGCTTCTTTACTCTGGCATTGTAGTACCGAGCTACTTTCTGTCGGTAGGCCATTGTCCAGATGTGCGTGAGTTCTCTTACCTCATCCGGTAGGTCGAGGTTGGTACGTAACTCATCTTCATTTGTCTGATCATCATATGCTTCTAGTCGCAGTGTAGGTATTTCGATTTCCGATGGGATTACCGCTTCAGTGTTGTAGGTGAGGTTAAAGAGGGTCTCTCCCGTGGCAGTTTTTTCTGTAGTTCAGTGAGCCCATTGAACACTTGGTAGCTCGTCCGCCCACAACCCTTTAGCTCGGTCTAGTCGTGTTTTCAGTCCATGGAGGATGGCTCTGTTCATTACATCTGTCTGACCGTTTGCCTGCAGGTGTGCGACCGATGTGAAGTTCTGACGAATTCCCATATTTTGGCATCATTCTTGGAACTTGATATCCTCAAACTGTTTGCTGTTGTCGGAGATCAGTACCTGAGGTAGCCTGAAGCGACATACTATGCTCTTCCAAAAGAAGTTATGTATGTTTCGGGTTGTAACTGTTGCCAGAGGTTTAGCTTCTATCCATTTTGTGAAGTAATCTACTGCCACCACTAGGAACTTTCTCCCCCCTGTTGCTGGCGGGAATGGCCCCAGGAGGTTGATGCCCCATTGCGCAAAGGGCCATGGGCTAGTGAGGTATTTGAGGCCAGAAGCAGGCTGATGGTGGATATTGGCGTACTTCTGACACTTGTCGCATTTTCCAACGAGCTCGACGGCTTCTGCCTTCATCATTGGCTAGTAGTATCCTTGTCAAAGTTTCTTTTGGGCGAGGGCTCTGCCCCCCAGGTGTCTACCGCACAGTCCTTCATGAGTGTCATGGAGTACGAGCTCGGCTTCGGTGGGTCACAAGCAATGCAGGTAGGGGAGTGTGTAGGACCGTCGGTACAATCGTTCGTCTATTATGACTTATTTCGCTGCCTAGCGTTGCACCCTCTTGGCTGCATTGCGATCCACAAGAGGTTTCCATCTAGAAAGAAGCTCGCGAGTGGGCCGATCCAGCTCAGCTCTGCTTCAAGGACGGGAGCGACCTCCTCTACCCCACCGAGAATGCTAGGCCGAGGTAAGTCCTCTATATACACAGTTCTCATGGTGTTGTGACTCATCCTGGCTAACCGTGACAGGGCATCGACCTCAATGTTCTTTGAATTCGGGATTTGCTTGATGAAGTGTGACTAGAAGTTGAGCAAAGCCTCCTTTACCTTTGCCAAGTATGCGATCATATTGAGCTCGCGTGCTTCGTATTCACCCGTAACCTGGTTTACCACAAGTTGGGAATTGCTGCAGATAACTATGTGCTCTGCTCTTACCTTTTGCGCTAGGTTCAGCCTGGCTATCAGTGCCTCTTACTCTGCTTCGTTGTTGGATGCCACGAACTCAAAGTGTAGTGCGTATTCCAATTTGTGCCACCCGGGCCGGATAGGACTTTTCCAGCCCCGCTGCCCTGCTGGTTCGAGGAGCCATCTACGTGAAGGATCCAGGGCTCCTCATCCCAATTCGCACTTGGCCTAACCAGGAGAGATGCCACACTGGATGCTACTTCACGGGGTTCAGACTCTATTGACTTGGGAGCTCCAGGTTCACCCAAACTAGGGATCTCGGGCTCAACCAGCCTAGGGGCTTCGAGGCTGAATGTGCACTCGACAATAAAACCTACCAAGGCTTGGGCCTTAATGGCAGTTCGTGGCTTGTACTGGAGGTCATACTTGCTGAGCTCGATGGCCCACTTCGTCAGCCGACCAGAAACCTCGAGCTTGAGTAAGACTTGCCTCAAAGGTTTGTCGGTGAAGACTTGCCTCAGAGGGTTGTCTACGAGTATCTCGTTTATGCTCCCTACAGAATTTTACTAACATAATAGATGGGCCACTGGACCCGATCTATTTCTTTTATTAGTACTGAACTGACCACCTCATCGCTCGCCGAGAGGTACAGTTCTAAGACCTCGCCCTCCTCGGGCCTGGCTAAGGTTGGCATAGTGGAGAAGGTAGCTCTTTAGCTTGTCGAACGCAAGCTAGTTGTCTCGAGTCCATTCGAACCCTTTGCCTTTGAACACCTTAAAGAAAGGGAGACAGCGGTCTGCCGATTTGGACATGAAGCGGTTGAGAGCAGCTATGCGGCCATTTAGCCTCTAAACCTCTTTTACTTTTCGAGGTGGTCTCATATCTAGGATGGCCTTTATCTTGTTCGGGTTGGCCTCAATACCATGCCGGTAGAAAATGTACCCTAGGAACTTACCCGAGGTGACACCGAAGACACATTTGTTGGGGTCAGTTTCATGCTAAATTGACACAGACTTTGAAGACAGAATCTAAGTCTTGTATTAATTCCTGTGAGAACTGCGTCTTAACAACCATGTCATCTATATAACATTCTATTTTTGTGCCAATTAAGGGCCAAAAAAGCTTATTTACAAGTCTTTGGAAGGTCACCCCAGCATTCTTCAGTCCGAAGGGCATGACCTTGTAGCAGTACAGGCCGAACTCGATTATGAAGCTGGTTTTTTCCTCATCGGACTAGTCCATCCTGATTTGGTTGTAGCTTGAGTAGGCGTCCAAGAAGCTTAGCAGCTCATGTCCCGAGGTCGCGTCCACTACGCGATCAATTCGGGGGAGGGGGAGTCAGTCTTTTGGGCAAGCTCGTTCAGGTCGATGTAGTCGACGCACATGCGCCACTTGTCATTTACCTTTTTCACCAGTACTAGGTTGGCTACCCAGCTTGGGTAATGAACTTCCCTTATGAAGTCCGTTGCGATGAGCTTTTTGACCTCCTCATCGACCGCCCTCTAGTGCTCCTCCAGGGCTAAGTTGCGTTTCTTCTGTCTAATGGGTCTGACTACAGGGTTAGTGTTAAGTTTGTGAGTTATAAGGCCAGGGTCAATACCGGGCATAGAGGCTTTAAATTTTGAAGTAAGAAATTCACCAGTTTGGTTCGTAGAGGCTCTTTGACGGAAGCACCAATATGTAGCGTTCAAGCCGAATCTGTAGCCGAGGTCGGGATCGTGACCGTTTCCTCTGTGGGCAAAGCTCGTTCCTCGCCCTACTCCGTAGGCCGCTCCAGTTCGAGGTCGTTGGCTGTCTTGGTTTTTCCCTTCAGGACGGAAACATAACACTTGCGGGACTCAAGCTGGTCGCCCCGCGCTACCCCCACATCAAAGTCTATGGGGAACTTCATTGCCAGATAGTAGGTGGAGACCACTACCCGCAGAATATGCATATTTGGCCGCCTTATTATGGCATTGTATGGGGAGGGGGTCACAACCACCAAGAAATCGTAGTTGAGTCTGGCTGCGCAAGGCCATGTGCCGACTTCCATAGGTATTGTTATCTTCCCGAGGGGCCTGACTTCCTCTCCGGTGAAGCCCACCAGAAGAGTGTTTGCGGGCTTCAACTCACTTCTCTAAAACTGTAGCTGGTCAAATGCCGACTTGAAGAGGACGTCCACCGAACTACCTGAGTCCACAAGTACGCGTCAAACTTCGAAGTCATTGATCCTTAGTTTTATGACGAGCGCGTCATCGTGGGGGTAGTGGATACCTCACGCGTCGTCTTCCATGAAAAAGATCGGTTCTTCTATCTTCGGCCTCTTTGGAGGGTTTTGTTCCCCTCGGGCTGCCTCGCAAACTGACGTCCGTGTTGCTGCCGAAGTGCACCCTGCTACCACCGAACCTCCCACTATCACATGGATGGTTCCCCGAACTGGCTTCTCTTCTGGAGGTTGTCGCTACAAAGCTTCGGCCGGTCTGCTGTTGGATTCGGGGGCATCCTTTCTGTGCTCCCCTTGCCGACCTACCTTATTATTATTATCATTATGTTGTACAAAATTTCTCAAGTATCCGCGACGAATAAGTCCCTCTATCTCGTCCTGGAGATTTTTGCACTGTTCAGTACTATAACCGTAATCCCTATGAAAACTACAGTACAGATTTTTATTTCTCTCATTTGGATTACTCTTTAGGCGAGGTGGCCACTTTACGTATGGGGTGTCCTTGATCGTCATCAAGATCTCGGTCCGCCTTGTGTTTAACGACGTGTAGTCCGTTTGAACTGCTAAGGGAGCTTGGGACGGTTGGCTTGTCATCGCCTCCCGGGCCTGGTTTCTTCTGTCGCCTGAGTTGGAGGGCTCACCTTCTCTTTTTCTTTCCTCGACCCCTCCTTCGGTTCTTTGGTTGATTTCTTCCTCTGTTCTCATGAACTTGTCCGCGAGCTTGAGGAAATCGGCCACGGTCACGGGCTGGCTGGCCACCATGTGCCATTTGAACTCCTTATGCGTTACTCCTCTCTTGGCCACCATGAGTTGTACTGCAGGGTTCGCGGTATCTGCAAGAATGCTTCGTTGAACCGCTTGATGTAGCCCCGGATGGATTCTCCTTCCCTCTGGACTACTCCAAAGATGCTTTCCTCGTTTCTAGGGCACCATTTGCTGGTAACGAAGTTGCGGTGAAGACCTACACGAACTGGGTCCAGCTTCTTATTGACCCGAGGGCTAGGTTCCTGTACCAGGTGCGAGCCACCCCCTTGAAGGTGGTGGTGAAGGCCACGCACATGCATGATTCACTGGCCCTAGCGAGGTGCATTTGGGACTAAAAAGCATCGACGTGGTCGTTGGGGTCAAAGGACCCATCATACTTGTCCAAAGGTGGGAGCTTGAAGTCTCTGGGCATGGGGATTGCCAAGAGTTCTGATGCAAGGGGGAAAGGAACTAAGAGAATTGGGGCAGCTTTTACCTCGTCCGAGCTCATCTCTTCCTTACCTCTGAGCTCGGGCAGGACACAGGTGGTAGTTCGGTGGCTTCATCGGCGCCTTCGTTGTTGAGCGGGCCTGGTACTGGCACTGTTGGCCTCTGTGTTGCCAAGCTCGATTGGCCCAGAGTGTTGGTAGTCTGTTGCTAGGGCACTGAACCGGTTCTCCGTGAGCGGGAACTCAGGCTTGGAGCGCCGAGGTGCTGACTTTGCGGGTGAGGTTCCTGACCCGCCTGGGAGCTGCGAGGCGGGGGTGATTTTCCTTTCCTTTCGGCCTGGGGATGAGGCCTGGCTATTAGGGGGTTCTGGAATCAGGAGGCTTCTCCTCGGTGAGGGCGTCCACCCTAAGGGGAGGCCTTAACCGGCTTCAGAACAGGGTGTCGAGGTGGAAGCAGTGACTGGTTCAAAAGTAGCTAAGGGAACTGCTGCTAATAATGGTGTTGAGAGAGGTGATGTAGTACTTGGTGCTGCTGGAGTTGAAGTTGCTGGAATTGTTGCATTTGGGCTTGCATTGCCCGCATGCATTGCATCAGGTCGTCCAACTAGTTCTGGCGGGTCGCCAGTGGGATAGCAATTGGTTCAGCAAAAGTTGTTTCGATAGGGAGTGGAAGAGGGATGTTCAGGGGAGGAAGGTTTAGGGGCGCCACTGCTTGTGGCGCATTCAAGCTAGGGATCCCATCCACCGGAAGGGGGATGGTGAACTGTCCAATGTACACCACGGGGACTTGGAGTTGTTCCCCGATGGGGTTCGTTTATGTGCCACGTCCGGCATTGCTGGAAGAAGCCATGGGTGTTGGAGTTTTTTGGAAGAAAATGAGGTTATGAGAGTTTTAGAGTGAGGCTTTTAGAAGCGTTCCCACAGACGGTGCCAATTGATGGAGCGCAATCTGGCCGGTCCTAGCTGTCAATGACCTTGCCTCTGACTAGAGCAACGGGGAACCTGAAACTAAGAAAATGAGGGAACTCCAGGGGGAACTCAGTGAGATTGCTCCAAAGCTCAAGTTAGTATTCTCTCAAAGGCAAGATAAAACCAGATGGTGCAAAGTTCACATACCTTGTTGTTGGGGGTAGGCGGCCTTTTATAACCACTTCACGACTCACTCTGAGGCTTTTGCCAGGTCAGGTATGATTACTTCTATGCTTCTGCCAGTTCGGGTGTCATCCCTTCTGCTAGGACAGAACTGCCACTACTCCATGTCGGAGCCGTCTCTGTAACTGGAGATGGCGGTGGTAGGTGGCGGTGGCAGGCGGCCGTTTGGAGGGCGGCTGTCAAGCGTCAGATCCCAAGTCAGCGCGCCACCCCTGGATACGAACTTCCTCGGTGTCAGGCATGGTACGGTTGTTTAGTTTAGCGTCCTAGGGGCGAAGTGCTGGATTGGTGAGCGAGGTGAAGTCTTGAGTTCGGATAGGGGGTAGACCAATTCGGGTTACTGCCCTTTGTGTTTGGCTCGGGGCCTAAGGGAGAGTTCGGGCTCCTTGTAGGGTGTTTGGGCTCTTAGTAGGGAGTTCGGGCTCCTAGTTCAGACCACTAGTTCCTCCCTATGGTACTCGCACCTTGGGCGCACTATTGTGCCGAGCTATTGCCTTTGCCACATGTTGCGTAATTACGAGGTTGGGCCAAATCTTCCTTCATCACTATCCATTAATTTAACTTAGAGCGTCATAAACCAAATTCTGTTTTTATATTTGCCAAGATATAAGGAAAGGAATAAAGAGTGTTGAGAATTCTACCTACCATCTGTTTTGGGTTCTCTACCAAGTCTATCCATTAACTTTTTTATTGGTATTCTAGCAATTAAAATTTTGCAAAAAATCCTATGGAACTTTTGGATGATGTCTCAACCATGGATCCAACTAGAGAACCATTTTTACTTGTTAATTGAGTCACCCATGCCGAAATTCATTAATGGAAGTATTGTACTTCCACTAAGTGTAAAGTTCAGCAATAGATTTAAGACAAGTTTGCTCGGTTTCTCTATGGTATTGTACCTAAACTTCAATTTGAACATCTTACCCATTGTTTCAAAATAGAACCATAACAAAAGCATGTTGAACTTCAATCTGAACTATTCTAGCAGAACATAAAAGAAAAAAAAAAAATTCTTTCTACAAATCAAAGATTAATCTAAGACCATGTAACATTGATCAAAAAAAAAAAAAAAAAAACTGGACTGCTCCATTTATAAGTATTGTTAGAACTAATCAATAAAATTTAAACATATGGTTGTTAAAACTGCCTGTATACTGAACTGTTCACTAATTGTCTCTTGAGGTTTGATTAGAAAACCATAATGGGTCTCAATTTATGGTAATTAATGAAAATATAATTTCCCCTTAAAATATAAATTTTTTCATTTAATTTAATACCAACTTTTTATTTCCTTGAAAGGGGTACTTGTAAATATACATTTCTAGAAAATTATAGTTTTTTTTCAAATATAAAAAATTTTCAATCTCTAAATTCTTAGAAGATGTAGGTTTATGAAATTAAATTATGTGAGAAAAATAAATCTTCACATGTAGTTTATAGGTAAAAGATTTTTAGGAAGCCTAGTGGGCCCATCCATATACAAATTTCAAACATAGTGGGAGGGAAATACCAAAATGAATCAATTAAGTATATAGATTAACACAGGCAGGTGAATTTAAGAATTGGGAATCTTGAAAGAACTTCCATTTTTTTAGAAATTTAAGAGAAAAGTATCATGCATTTCCTCTTTGTCTATTTTTAGATAACCTTGTGTTCACTGATGACTCTTTGGAAGCCTCAAGCCAAAAGGGTTTTACAAATAGGAAAGAGAAAAACTTTAAGAATTTTAAAAGCTATAATGCAAACTGGAAAAATGCCATAAGAAAGAGAGATATTTGTTGTCTGGTATGCAACCAAATTAATGCATCATAGTTTTCGAAAACTTATAATTTACAATATGATTCACAGTTGTAGTCATAGATCCCAATGGTTTTGATGCCAATCTTATGTCTATAACTTTGAAAATACTTGGGATTGTATGAATTTTATAATTTTATGTATGACTCTACAGTTTATATGATTCATGCAATTGAAATAAATTCAATTGAGACCTAGTTCTCTACTTTGTCATTCCTTTATTTCTTTTGTATTTTTAGGGGGTTGGAGTTATAGAAGTTATTAAAACCTATTGTATCAAGTAAATTTATGCTAAGCATGGATTAAACGTGGGGTAAGATCACCTTTTTCTATTAGCATATATGTTTTCAAATTCTGAAGCTTTTCCAATAAAATAGAACTACCCAACTGCTCGCCAAGGTGGGCAGAAGGCCTAATAATACAAATCACTCAACATGTCAAAAGAAGTTGTGCAAAATAAGATTTCCCTATGAAACAATTTTGATTCCTGCACATGATCATGCTATGAAAAGAATAAGTTCATTATATCGTCCATCAAAGAGGTAGAACTAGAAATCTTTTGGAACATCATATTTATCAATAACACAACATACAAAAGACTACTTTCTTTTATAAATAACTGGCGCTTTTCCAATAAAATTGAACCACCCAACTGCTCACAAGGGTGTGCAGTAGGTAGGGGTGTAAACGGATCGAATTCGAATCAGATCAGTCAATATCCAAATTCAAATCTGATATATGAATTCAATTCAATATCCGATGGATATTGAAAATTAATATCTGAATTCGAATCCAATTAAATTTTTGAATATTCGATTTGATTCGAATTTGTTTAATTAATTATTTTAGATAATTAATAAATATATAAAATAAATATTTTATTGATAAAAAGTATATAAATATATAAATCATTTATATAACTTAATTATTATATATATAAATTATATATTATATATAAGAATTAAATAATTGGTCGTATTCGGATATTTATCAAACCGAATCAGGTCATATCCGAATTTGAATCTGATTAAATATTCAGTATGAATAAGATATCTGAATCCAACTAATTAGATATTCGAATTATCCGAATTTGATTTTATTATATTGAATATAGAATTTAAAATTGGATTTTCAAATACTATTGACACCCCTAGAAACAGGCAAAGAATACAAAGCACTGAACATGTCAAACATTTGTGCAAAACAAGATTTCCCTATGAAAAATTTGTGATTCCTACACATGATCATGCTACTGAAAAGAATAAATTCATCATATCATCCACCAGTATAGACATGAATGTACAATTTAATCCATGAAATAAAGATCACATGCACAAAAGTTGTTGAATAGCATCTGTTGCTCACACTAATCTTTTCACTTTGATTCATGATAACATGGTCCAAAGGACAGAACTTCTCCCCAGTTTCCTGACCATGAATTACTGATGCTAATGACTAAATGTACCTCTTTCAACATCTTAACCACTTAGCCTAACATGGTTATCTTCAACTAGCAATGTAGCAAAAGTAAGTGCTTCCTTAAGAGCCCAGTCAATGCCTTCCTCTGTTTCAATCATTTGAGCACGTTGCTCAAAAATCTTCTTTACTGCTCTTTGAGGCTTGAAATTTTCTAGTAAAGTGGTGATTGCTTTGCCAACATTCTTCAATATTTCAGGTTTAACCCTGTATAAACAATAAATTGGAACTTCTATAAACAGCTTTGAAGCTAGCCTTGTGTAACAAGAGAAAAATAAAAAATGCACCAAACATATATACCCAGTGTTCGAGACACATGAAAGTTGTTCGGGTGACTTAAATCCAGGCAAGTAAGCTGAAAGCCAATCCCTTCCTTTTGGGACATAGTCTTTGGTATTCAAAAACTCTTCATTTAAGTATGGAGATAACCTTATTGTGTATCTTGTCAACGTCTTCTTTTGTGACTTGCCCAGACTCAAAGGAGTTTCATATGGTAAATCTCTCAAGCCGATGGATGATTATGAATGACCTGCTAATGCCCAAATACATTAACAACACCAGAATTTCTTTAATAAACTTTCAGTGGCATATGTATTAAACAAAAGAATGCCTTGTTTCTTCAAGCAATAATAAACAAATATATTACACAAAAATGGAAGTATCTATGATGTCGCGCAATCTGAAGGCTCCCTCATACACTATGATTCGGACTCTGGCTGGATGTCAATCTGGCTGGGCCGAGCCGTATGGCCAAGCTGATGCCTGGGTGTTCGAGCTGAAGTGAGCTGCAAGGGAAGTAAGGTGAGAGTGTCCGAGTAATTTTTACCCAAGGAGGACACTTCGATACTTAAGTCAATAGGTGAATAGGGATTTCTCTGAGAGTGTGAGAGAGCTTGAGAGTATTACTGGGCATACCTCCCCAAGTGAATTTGGATTCCTTTTGTAGTCACCAGGGGTTCAGGGTGCTTTGGTAACGTTCCTGAGCTTCTGGCGGAGCTGTTTCCATAATACAAGGCATGTTAATGTGTCAGTTACGATATCTGTGCAACGGTTATATTTTGTTCACTTAGATTGTGGCGCACAGTATGGCGAGCTGCTCCAACGGTCGCAATATTGGCACCCTCGGTAGCGGGTGTGGGAGCGGTTAGACAAGCTCACATTCATGGGTCGCCTTAGCTCGCTTCAGCTTGGCTGACTCCTTGGCCAAGCCGCCATCTGCCAGCTTGCCCTTTCCGAGGTCGAGGTTGATCTATGCGAGGTGCTCCGAACTAACTTGCTGAGTTGATCTCCTGACTTAATCGTTGTGTTGTCGATAATGGCCACGTATAGTGATTTATTTGGGAAGACCAAATTACCCCTCATCAACCCACTTGGTACATTTTAGCTTTGTGTGAAAGATAGCTCGTCAATCTCATTGTGTCTCTCCCCCTGATTTTATCAGGCCTGTACTGAATGCTGAGTTGATGCAATGAAGTTGCCGAAGGGCTTTTTTTTTCAAAAAAAAAATGAGAAATCATTTGCTCTGGATTGGTCCGAGTACAAAGCTAGAAAAGAGTTCATTCACCATTATAAGTGAGACCCTTAAAATTCTTATTTGATGTTTTGCCTAACCTGGCTTCGGAGTTCGGACTATGACCTTAAGCTTACCCACACCCAAACCTGTCGGAGACTGGTCCACATGTAGCAATGAAGAGTCCGAATCTGCTGACCACGACACATTATTGACCACGCGCATCCAGTATATACATCAGGAATGAAGGCTGAGGCCTGTGGCTATCTGTTCCCATAGGAGTTGAATGGATCAGCCCAACAAGCCAAGAGTTGTCAGTCTTTGGCACTTATAAAATTTCTTAATTTCATATTTGGACATGTAAAGTATCACTTGTTTTTATCCTAGAATTTACTCCTATCGCAATAATACACTATTAATAAAATTTATACAAAGTATGATAATTGTAAATTTTAATGGTCAAAAAGAATAACGAAGCGCAATTAATAAAGGATGTTTTTATGATATCCAAATGTATTCATGTGCGTATGTTATATGTATGTATAGTTGTTGAAAGGTCAGAGGCAGGGCCAAGACCATTTAGAGTTATGTACGGGGCTGCGTTGAGCCAGAAGTCCTTAGCCCAGGACAATTTAGAGTTATGGATTGGGCCTTAACCCATTGATTTGGCCTGGTCCATTTAGATGCGGCATGTTGTTGTTATTGTTGTCATTCATTTAAGCCTTGTCCCAACTATAGGAGTTGGTTAATGAATCTTGTTTCGCCATTTTGTTTTATTCATAGTCATATAATGAGCACTTAAATCATTTTTTATTGCTTTCACCCTAAGTCCTTTTTGGTGTTTCTTTTATTTTCGCTCAAATGCCCCTAGCTCTTTTACCACCTTAATCTTTTAATTTTTTTTTTTTTTTAATTCATGTGGCCAGACCATGTCAATCCACTTACTCTCATTTTATCACCTAATGGAGGTATTCCTAGGTTACTTTCTATGACTTTCTAATACCATCTTTTCTAGTTTTACCGCTCACCCATTTAAGTATTCACATTTATCACTGATTTTTTTGGAGATATTTCTTTAACTGACATATAATTTCATGCAATCAACATTTACCATCTGTCATGGATTTGATGCCCACTCCCGTCTCTAGTATTGGCCAACAAACCTTGCCCGGTAGATACCAGTACCACTCAGATAAATACTCTTAGAGCTTCCTTTCCATAAAAGTTTCCTTGGGGCTTACTCCATGCCATTCTATATTCCATTTTAAGAGATAACTAAGTATGCAAATTCAATTCCATCTATGAAAATTTATAAGAGGCCCCATGGCTTTTCACATACATAGAATATTTCCACTTTTCTTAACAAGGTAGTACCCTTTATAAAGACCATGACATTGTCAACAAAACCCTAGAAGTTTGATGACCTCCCAATAGCTGAAATTGTCACTAGGCATTCCTCTGAATATAGAGGTATAGGATCAAACCCACTTAACTGCAAGCTCTTTGTGGTAAGGTCAGTGGACCTCACTTCAACCCTACACTACCTCCACCTACTTAATCTATATTTATACCATATACACAAGTCTGTGGATGCAGAATGAAATCCTTTTTGGACTAAAATTATCCTCTATTTCTTTGTTTGGGAAAGGGTATAAAAGTCATTTTATTACACCTTTAATGGCTACTAAAATGCCCATATTTGTCTATTTAGTCCATCTCTAATTGTAAGTGTTGAAAATGTATCTTCAATTATTATTTTCCACCTCATTTAATCCCCTCTTATTAAATCTTATACTTAAGGTATTAACTCACATTTTCTCTTATTAAATCCTATATTTAAGATATTCTTCACTAATAAATGCTACAAATTATATCTACATCAATATTTTTAACAATATAAACCCGTATATTTTAAAATTGACTAGAAAACAAAATCATTCTTTATCCAAGTGGTGGCTAAGCAATTCAACCATTGAAATCAAATTGATCAACCTATAAAGTCATAGTCATAATTAGGTAATAAAATTTAAAAATATAAAAAAATATAGAAATTTACAAAAATATAGAAAAAATTAAACACATTTTATGATATTTTTGTTAATAAAATTAAAACAATAAGCATAATAAACAAGAATTACTTTTATTGATAATGAAAATGAAATACATAATTTAGAACTAACTAAAAATGAAATTATTTTATTATTTGGAAAAGATCAATAATTCAAATTTCAGGACAAATGTGTTAATGTCATAAATAAATAATAAAAATTAAAAAAATAAGAATACATAAGTTTTGCAAAAAAAAAGGAAAGCATTCAGGCATATGTATAATGTTATATAATTATCATATTAAATAAAAAGTAAGTGTGACATATCATAATTGTTTTTACATACAGAAATACAAAAAAAATATATAAAAAAATGAACACATCTATAATTCTATATTTACACTACTATTGAAAATATGAATAATATTGTGAAATTTTTTTAACTAAAATACTCATTTTTTAATTTATACCCTATTTAATTATGAGGTTTAAATCATAAATTGAACTACTACTTTTTACCTCATTCAATTCCCTCAATTTAAACATTTCATTTCTTTGTTAACAACAAAAGATACACCAAAAAGATAAAACATTACAAAAAAAAAAAAAGAATCTAGCCAAGTAGGAGACCTGTCAATGATACTTGAAACTTCACAACTTGATCCGATTATCACATATTTAGATGAGGTGTTTATGTAATCAGATTTGGATTTTGCAATTTGCATCCGATTAATAATAAAAATATATAAGTATATAAATAAAAAATAAAAAAAAATACATATTTATAAAAAATTTTGGATATATAATTGCTATCATTATCATCATGTAGAATTTTCACATACACACTTATTAGTCCCAATATAATGTGTAGCATATAATACCAAATCCCTAGAAGATATTTGAATTGCTTTTTCAATCTGGCATCCAATATTTAAGTGATTGAAATAAAATTGTAGGTGTGGTAAAGTTGGTTGCAAGACATCTCTCATAATGAAGAAGAATATGATAAAACCATGGATGGGCAGCTTGATTGTTTTGTACCAACTAGACCTGTTTAGGTTTTGCCAAAATCTGAATGGGCCTGGATGAGCCAAAAGCAGTGTAAAACCAAACCTGATGGACTGTCCATGAACAAGTCTGGTACCTTTAGTCTCATGTGTGCTGTGTTTGTGTATAGTTAAGGTTCAAAGTATTGATACTCTTGATATGCAGAAATTTACAATCAAGACTTTGGCTGACAAACTACAACTTTGTTCTAAAAAGTTTTAAAATTTAGCATTTTTTGTATGAAAAGATGCAATACAATTTGCTTGGTACAAGTCATATAATATTAATACTTTGAACCTTGTATAAAACACCATGTGGGGACCAAAGCAGTACAGTATTATTGTAATACTAAAATTAATAAATAAAATAAAATTTCAAAATAACAAATGTATATATCTATGCATTTTTTAGAACCCCCACTATCTAAATACCAAATAGATAGGGGATAGATGAAAAGTTTGTTTAATAACCATATATATATATATATATATATATATATATATATATATTATCAGATTCGTTCCATCAACCAGGCCAGTCAAGAACTTGATCCCACTAGCACTTGACAAAATTTCTTTCCATAATGATTTCAGGTCTTTGGGTGGTCGTACCAGCACCCACCGGCTGGCAGGGCCTAGTGCCAGGCTGTGACAACATAAAACCCCCGAGCGTTGGCCTAACAAAGGCAACCGGCATGAAACTGCCCAATGTCAACTCTAATTGCTCTGCGTATGGTGTGTATGAGAGAATAATTCCATAATATTATTAGCTTCTATCTGCCACATAACGAGTGTCAGTTCAACCTTTTTAGGAGTTAGCTTTGAATAAAAACCCCTTGAATCAATTCCTTTGTCCGAGTACTTTTGAAAAGAAAGCACATGGAGCAGTTTGCCCCATCCACATGATCACCATATAATTGTCAAAAAGTGTGATCGTGCCCATTAGCCCATATATTTATTTAATAATAATTGGGCCCTGTGTGATGGACAGGAATTGTCAATAAAAAATAAAAAATAAAAAGTAAAAGGAATCATATGGCATTCTAAATGGGCATATCATATCATATTTATAGTTCATTAATATAATATAAATAGTTTGATGATTTTAATGTTATTACATGAAAATGGATTCTCTTATCATTTTTTTTAAATAGTTTTAATCAAAACGAAACTTTTTAACCCAAATTTTGCTTACCAAGAGTATGAGAACCATGATTTTGCCTAGCTGATTCAATCACAAATAAGTTGTAATTAGAACAAAAAATTTCCTATGTTGTATTCATTAATTATTAGATTCACCTAAATTACCAAAATTATAAATATTGATTTAACTAAGTTATCAACATTAATTTTCCAAATAACCAAAATTATAATAATTAAATTACCAAAAATTATCAACACTACAAAAATTTACTTATCAAAAATTAAAATTTAGGAAAATTAATATATGAAATTACCAAAATTTATATAACAAAATGAATCCACAACTTAATTTCCCATATAACAAAATTTATCACCAAAATTAACAAAATTAATGTATAAAAATTACAAAAATTGTTAATCAAAATTACTTTACTTATGAAAATTAATAATTCACCAACATTAATAAATTAATAATTTCCAAAAATTACCAAAATTGTTTATTGATAAATTAAAAAATAATAATAGTCTTTCGTAAACTCTTAATTTACCAAAATAAATAAAAATTATTTTGGGGAATATACCAAAATTTAACAAATTTTACAAAACTAATTTACATGAATTACCGTAGTTAATTTTCCAAATAAACAAAATTATAATAATTAAACTGCCAAAAATTACTAACATTACCAAAATTTGTTTACCAAAAAATTAAAATTTTTACGAAAACTAATATAAAAAATGGATCACAAATTTAATTTTCCATATAAAAATTAATCACGAAAATCAAACTACAAAAATTAACTAAATTAATTCACTTGCAAAAATTAACAATTTACCAAAATTAGTAAATTAATAATTTCCCAAAATTATTAATTCTTAAATTATAAAAGTAACCATTTTTGTTAATATTTAATTTACAAAAATAAATAAAAATCAATTTAGTGAAATTAATTTTGGGAATAAACCAAAATTTAACAAATTTGAAAAAATTCATTTATCAAAATTCATTATGAAATTTACCAAAAATAATTTACATGAATTAATTATCTCTAAAATGAATTTACAAAAGTTATTAAAGTAATCAAATTACTTTTTGATAATTACAAAAATTAATTAGTAATTTTTGGTAAATTATTTAATTTACCAAATATAAACAAAATGAATTTACTAAAATTTTTTGGTATTTTTATAAATGATACTAATTTTCCAAAGTTACTAAAATTCATTTACCAAAATGAATTACCTAATTTATCAAAATTAATTAAAAAATCTATCAAAATAATTTATGAAAATTAATTTCCAAATTACCAAAATTACCAAAAAATTAATGCTTGTTAAATTAGGAGAAGCTAGCAACATGTGGGACCGGATAGTTGAGAATTGTTAGCTAATTATCTTCGATGGAGACCGTTTCTTGAAAGGAGAGTGAAAGGGATATGAGATTTTAGGAGAAAAAGGTGGGATATAATTTTTTAATTAATATGAGAGAGAAGATAGTGGGAGAAATTTTAGGAGAAAAGTGCTTTTAAACATCCTTAAGTATTGAAACAAGACTGCCATTGGTTGAATTCTCCAATTACATGGCTTTAAAAATTTAAGAGTATTCAAAAAATTCTAGAAAATTAGAATGAGGATTTTGGAGGAAGTTTTGAAAGAGAGTAGAATGACACATGGACTGATTCACTTTACATATATAGGATAGATATCCATACCATATAAACAAGGGTGTTCACCAAAAACTGGAAAACCAACATTAAGAAGTGTACTTATGCCACAGTTGCCCAAGGAAATAGTTCGATGATGTCCATTCTCCATTATTCCAAAAGCCATGGAATGTTGATAGAAGAAGTAAGGGATGTTGCAGTTGATGCAGTATGTTGGCATGTTTCGGGCATCGGTCGTACTTTTGGATGAGCTGAACAGCATCATCTTTCATTTTGGGCTAGAAATAGCATTGTCTTAGAGCTTTATGCGCTAAGGAATTACTTCCAAAATTATTGTCGTAGAGGCCTTTATGTATCTCCCCACCCTAAGGATATGTAGTAGTCTCCCTCATTTAACCTCAAACATCTCAAATAGGGCAAGGAAAAGGATCCTTATACAGTTTATCATTGATGAAGACGTATTGAGCCAAGAGACGATCAACATCTGAGTTGTTATGTAGATTACAACAATAAACATTTAAGGCGTCTTCTATAAAAGCATCATATGCCACTTCGACTTACCCCATACATTGATCATAGAAATCTGGTTGTCAATTTAACGACTCAAAATTTAGGTATTTTTGTTCAATCCATGAAGTGGAGTAATGGTTCTCCTCGGTTTGCTACCCCCAAACCAATGGTCAAATTGTGGTAACCAATAGGACTATATTGCACAACCAAAAGACCAAACTAGACGACTAAGCTTCTTGTGGGTAGAAGATCTCCCAAGTGTTATTATATTATTTTCTGGTTATGTTCAAGGCACAAAACATATGCACCTATTATATGTGAATTATTATATCAATTATTTCCTATTTTACTATTTTTTTATTTTTAACATTAAATGTTTAAATATTTTTATTTATATAAACTTTATGAAGTAAAACAATCATTTCTTAATATGAAAGTAAATTAGCAGACTTGACAAATTCAATTTAAATTATATTCTCAAGTATTTTGTAAACAATATTATTATTTTTAGAAATAATAAATATGTTACTATTTAATGCAAATTAAAGTATTAATTAATAATTTATAAAAATTTTAAGATACATATCATGTTTAAATATGTAAACTTTGAGTATTAAAATAATTATTCTATTATAAATATTCTTATTTAATTAGTATAAAATTCTTGACATCAAAAACCATTTTTTTATATAAATGTGGATTTGAGAAATCATTTATTCCATTAGTTTACAAAATAATAATTTTGGATATTATTTTTTTCACCAAGATTACATCTCATCAAGCGCCAATGACCTGATAAACTAATGAACTGAAGACCAAGTCATGGATTTCTTGTTCTGAATGGCAAACTGGACTAACCCGTGGGCTAATCCATTACAAGAACGAGATGTGTAAAGAAACTGAACAATTGTAAATCGAGCGAGGAGCTGCTTACAATCTTGAATCAATGTGCAAATGTTCCAAGGTGGCTCCAAATCTGATGATAGGAGATCAATAACCTTCTTAGCATCACTTTCAATTTGGATCCGATCCATGGCCATAGACTCAGCAAGTGACAATCCCTCCCAAACCGCCTGAACCTCGGCTTCCAAAGGAGAAGAGGCATGAATAAATTGAGCTCTACCGACAATAAAATTCGCACATTGATCACAGGTGGCAATACCCACCGCTACTTTCACAAAATTTGGTGGCGGTTTTGTCCACTTAGGAGAATAGGTGCTATTTGGATTTTGATCCATTTACAATCCAGGGATCATTAAACATGTCCACCAGACACCTGTCTGAAATGATCCATTTACAACCTGATGTAACCGTTTTCAGCCACCTGCCAATGTTTTGTGATGTAAAATTTTTTGGCTAAGTACCTCGTTATTTGACCCAGTGGTGGCATGCCTTAGTGATGAGCTACTTGGTCGTGAACTGCATACTGGCGAACTGCTCGGTGGAGAACTGCCTGGGGGCGAACTGCCTGGTGGCGAACTGCCCGGTGGCGAACTGTTTGGTGGCGAACTGCCTGGTGGCAAGCTCCCTGGTGGCGAACTGCCTGGTGGCGAACTGCTTGGTGGCGAACTGCCTGGTGGCGAACTGCCTGGTGGCAAACTACCTGGTGGCGAACTGCCCGATGGCGAGCTGCTCGGTGGCGAACTGCCTAGTGGCGAATTGCCTGGTGGCGAACTGCCTGGTAGCAAACTGCCTACTAGGCGGCCGGTGACTTAGAGAATGCTAGAGCTCCCTGGTGCGGCAATCCGACTGCCCTCAGCATGAGGTGGTCTTCTTTCCTTTGTAGGCAGCGGGAGCTGAGGGACCTACGAGAACTTCATCTTTTCCTCCTCTTTGTAGGTGGCGGGAGCTGAGGGACCTACGAGAACTCCATCTTTTCCTCCTCTTTGTAGGTGGCGGGAGCTGAGGGACCTCCGAGAACTCCATCTTTTCCTCCTCTTCGTAGGCGACGGGAGCTGAACGACCTACAAGAACTAAATCAGAGGTCCCGGGGGTATTTTACTGGTGGGGGCTCTCCGACGCTTAAGTTGGCACTCTTATTGTAAAGAGCTTTGAAGATAATATGAGAGAGTTAGAGAGCAAGGTTACTTCCCATTTTTCATCCCCCTCCCCTTTGGGGGGTGAGGTCTTTATATACCGGAGTCCTCGCGGGTTAGGTGGGTGAAAAGCCTCCAAACGGTAAGACTCGTCGCATCCTGTCAAAATCGAGGTACGGTGGTGAACTCCTCGAGGGCGTCAGGTTGGCGCTTGTGTCAGGCGGCCAGGTCGGCGCTTGGGCTGGATTGTCAGGGGGGTGCCTGCGTCAGTCGGCGGGTCAGTGTCTAGGCCAGGTTGTCAGGTCAGCGCATGTGTCAGTCGGTAGGTTAGTGTCTAGACCAGGTCGTCAAGCTAGCGCCTGTGTCAGTCGGCGGGTTAGTGTCTAGGCCAGGTTTGTTGGTGGGCGCCTTATGGGCAGCTTGACCGGATGATGCGCTAGGATGGTCCAGGTCGGCCAGGTCGTGTAGGCCGCACGCCGTACGCAGCTCGCGCAAGCCGCGCACTAGGCTGCGCGCGTCGCGCAGGTCGCGCATGCAGCGCGCATTAGGCTGCGCGCAGGTCGCGCCAGGCCAACCAGACTGGTGCCCGGGTGGGTCACCAACTTCATAAGTTTGTTGACTGGGTGTTTTCCTAATTGTCACGAGGTGCCATGTGTCACAATTTCACTGGAAGGACAAATCTGCCCTCATCACAACCCTTTAACAACAATTCTCTACACTCAAGAATGCTCCACCAAAATAAGGAGTATGATTGTTTATGTTTATATACCTCCAAAAAAAGTAGAGCTCCGCAAATATTTCTCCTTTAGCAACTGCACCCAAAGTGCATCATTTTCATGCAAAAACCTCCAAGCAATTTTCATAATCATGGCCTTATTTACCAAGTTTGGTTTACGGAAGCCAAGTCCCCCCTTCTCTAAAGAGCGATGAAAGGAATTTCAGCACCAGCTCTTAAAATAAATCCCCTTTCTAGCTCCTATTAGATTTACCCCACCAAAATCCCTACAAATCGCAGATAATTCTTTAGTAATTTTGGATGGAATTTTGAACGAGGCCATATGATAAAAGGGGTAGAGCTGTTAGTGTGGACTTAATGAGAAATGCTTTCCCTGCATGCATGTGAGAGAATATTTACAATTTTGATTTACAAAATTTTGGCACTTCTCCGTGAAGGAACCGGGTTGCTCTTCCCAAAGAGTATTATTTAGAGCGTTCAGATATCCCTCACGTTGGGTCCAAACTGCTTCAAACCGTTTGATTGGTTTGTATTTCTTCTTGAAGCCCAATAAATTGTAGAGAATTGGGTTATGGTCACTTTAAGGAACAAACCGAGCCAAGATGGATGGACAAGAAGACGATCAAGTCTTTCACGCACAAGGAGATGAGAGGAACGTCTATTAATCCATGTGTCAGCTAGACCATGATATCCAACATCCAGCAATAATTCAGTCATTGACAAGAGAGATGAAATCTCTGGTATGTCTGTGGGTAACCAGCGACCCACCATATTTTTCTTTAGAGTTAGCAATGGCGTTAAGGTCGCTAGTTAAAGCCCACGGGAAACCACAGAATATGCCTTTCTTCTCGACGAAGAAAATCACAAGTCCCAATCACCACCTCTGATGTGATCTGTAACTCTGATGTGAATGAGATTTCTATCAAAATAGATATCACACAGCTGTACATCAGTTGTCCACATAACACATAAGCCTCCAGAAAGGCCAATTGCATCTACGTAGTGAAAATGGGTCCATCCCAGTTGAGACATGATACCATTATGCTTAGCATGTCCGACCTTGGTTTCAGATAGAAAAATTAGGTCTAAAGATGTGCTCTTGAGGAGTTTTGAAATGTGACCAACTGCACAAGGGCTCCCCAAACCCTAGCAGTTCCATGCTAATATTTTCATGGTTGGGTGAGGCCATGTTTAGGGTGCGCCTCATCTACCCAAGAACTGCTAAAAGCCAGTGCTATGGATAATTCCTGAAGTCCAATATTACAAGCTTCCTTTTTCAATTTATTCCTTGTGACACAAGCAACTGACATCATATCTCCTGTATGCAGTAAACATGCCCCCACCCATATTCAAAATGGTTTTTCCATTTAGCAACCTATATGGAACTATGGTTTAGTAACATCAATAGAAACCCTTATGTGTGCATAAATGCTCCATTTAATTACTTCATTTGAATCAGGTTCATAGGGTTTTCCAGATCCATAAGCGATTTTCTGGGCTGCTACTGCACTTAAAAATCCAATAGGGTAGGCCTATCAAGTGAACCCAGAAGTCTGGATCTACTAAAATAAGCCTGAGAATAGGCCTAGATTAGAGTGGGAAAGTGACCTCGTTCTCCAAATGGTCATCGTCCCCTAGCCTAGCTAGTTCAGGAAAAGCTGCACCTAATTGAAAGGGGCCTTATAGAGTAATCAAGGCATTAAGGCTTGGGACATCTCGTCTTGAGCACGTCAACAGGAAATCCTTGTACTTGGAATACAAAAAGCCTTCGAATTTACCATTGTTGATCACTATTGATGTAATCACATTTGTCAATGAAAGTTCCTCTTTTTCTCTCTTATGTACATTATATTTGTTTTTCTAAATACAACACCTCGGTTTTTACTAACACAATATCAGATGGTTCAATCACTTATCGACTAAAACCTCACTCTTGAAGCATTGATCACAGTTGAGCGTAGCTGAGGCCCAAGTCGTACAACCTCATCAAGCTATATGCTCAACAGTTTACATCATTAGGAGCAGTTTGACCCCCTACTACACTAAAAGAGTACAAATATCAACAAGGTCATCGATCCAAACAAAAACCATGAAGAAAGAAGATTAAAGTTGGACGTCCTTAGTCCTCTCCTCACCCTAGGCAGCCATACCCATCCTTGCCCTCGGCTTCGTTCTTGGTTGTGCCCTCATCCTCTACATCGGTGAAAGGATCAAGCTTGCTAATGTCAAAGTCAAGAATGATGGCCAGCACTTGCTCCCAATGCATTAAACAACGAACCCTTTGAGGTACGACTTGCCACTGTTGATGGCCAGGTCTTGCTTGTACTGGTCCAAGGCTTAATACTTTTCCACTACAACGGCCTCGGCCTTAGCTAGTTCCACCTTGACCTGATCGGTGAATTCCTTCATGTGTCATATATTCGATATCCATTCAGACTTGGTCACAAAGCCCAAAAATCACCAAAAGCACCTTACATCAAATAAGTATCCACCATCCAACTACTAGGAAGTAGTAGTAAAGGTTAGGGTGATTCATACATCAGCACCCCTCTCCCAAGCTGCATTGATCAAGGTTTAATTGATCCGATTCGACTGTCAAAGGCTCCCTGTCCCCAGGGAGAACGTACATTTTCACCAACTCCATAGCGACCCTCTTGCTAATGATGGCGTTGGTAGTCTTAAATGACCATTCGAGGCAATACATTGAATGGCTAGAGAGTAGAAACTACCAAGGGTGAGATGGTAGGCATATTGCACTAGGGGTGGCCACGGATGACTTTCCACCCCGAGCGATAGCCTTTTCGGACCTTCAAACTCTTCAACCTTCTTTCTGCCTTGGTTGTATTGCTTTCTTTGTTTGGGGCCTCCTTGCTATAGTCTCTTCGGGGACCCTCTTACTCAGGATAGTCTTATTTGGTTGGCCAGCCCTACCTTCAGCCTTCCTTGGTAGATCAATCGTCATGCGAACTATCTCTCTCCCAATAACCTTACTCTCCCTAGGGGTTGAACTAGTAACCTCACCCCGTTCGACCTATACCAATCCAGACCTTTGCCCAACGAGGGTTGACCCAAACTCGTAGCCTCCAATTCTAACTCAAAAGAAGAATAAAAAAGTTATTGACAGAGTCCCAATCCGATAGATTGTATACCTCTTGATCTAATATCCCAATCTAATGGATAAGATGTTCAAACCGTTTGAACCAGTTGATAAAACCAGTAGTCAGAACGATTCTATTTCAAATTAGTTTTTAAAACTTTCAATAGAAAGAAAAGCAAATGATAAGACATTCAACAATTCACCCTCTTATTTTATAGACAAGTCAACAAATAGGATGAATCCTGTACAGATGACAAGGATCACGTTATTTTTGTCAACCTACATCTATGAACACCATGTGGTGTGTCTCAAGAACCAAAATGATGACCCATAAGAATGTCGATTTCTGAGTGTTCTCTCTCGTCTTGGGTTTGGTGATTCAACACTTCGATGATTTGTAACTGCCTTGTCCCATTGATCCCTGAGTCATCAAGAACATTGCACTTCCTTTGCCTGAGGCCGACCTTGGTCTCAGAATCCCATTATCACGTGGCCTCAGCCTCGAAAGTGGGGGGCATGTGATTACTTTGAGTGTTATGAACTTAACCAAGAACTCGGGCTCATTAAATGTCAGAGTAACATTTAACCACATGTCACTATTCTACTTAATATTATATGTAATGGGGTCTCGTGTATAAATAAGATGGGAAAGCAATAAATATTTCTCTTATACAATCTTATTGTCTTGCTCTTGCTCTCATTTTGACATCTTACCCTCGAACTACCTTGTCTGACTTAACTGTTGTAGTCACTACCCCTGGGACCACAACTGAGGGCCTTTGACGTCTTTTTTTGCTTGTAGATGGGATCCTTAATCATATTTATCTTGGAAGTTTCCAATTTACCCTAGTTACCAACTTTTGTAACATCAACATGATTTAAAAAGAAGAAAAAAAAACAATTTATTAACATATGTGGACATGTAGATGCTTTTCTTACATAACTTAATCTTGTCAAATTTTATTTTATAGTCTTGGCTTAGGTAAATCTTCTAATTCCTTTTTTAGACAAACATTGGTTCAAATCGAGAAAAATTTACTATGCATGTTGGCATAGTCTTGGACTAAAATTCTGAATCATGGCCCTCGATGTATTGATGTGGTCCCACCTTGAATTAAATGATATGATGCAATGTGGGCCCACACAATACATCAAAGATCTTATGGTTTTAACCTAAGACCACACCATTTGGTATCACGGATTTCACCTTGGTTCAAACCAATGATAAACTATAATATAATGTTAGAAAAACTTATAACCAATCAAACATTATCATAAAAGTGGTAACCAATTAAGTGGGTTTTAATTGGTTAAAACCTTTTTTGGTATAATTGCTTTGTTGGTCCCACTATAACACAAACCACTTTTGCTAAGATATGGTTTTAACCTCCAATTGAAATGTAAAATTGCAGCTTTTGGTGTCACTCTGAATTAGATAAAACAACGGTGGGGTGGGGTGGAGCCATAATAATAAATTTAACATTTAATACAAGTAGGGCCATAAATATTTAAGACGACATAAAGTTAGTGGGTTTGGGTTTATTTTAATTGTATCAACCCGTCTAATATGATTAATAAACGTGTTATATGTCAACTTCAAGTTGACCCGCTTAACTTGAATGGCTTTTTTTTATGATCTTAAGTTATAAGTATTAACTCATGTATGTATACTTGGATGAAATACTATTATGGTAGGTAAAAATGATATTGTATTAATGTTTTTTCAAATTTGTTTAGGTAATGGATGATTGCATGTTTATTTTACTATTTAAATGTATTTATTATTTAATTCAAGTAAGTTAGTTGTGTTGGCTTCATGTTAATTCAAGTTATATGATTTATTTAATATAAAATAAAACAGGTTTCTATTTGATCATGTTAGTTCGAATTACATTGGTCATGTTGTGTTGCACTTGTAATCAATAAATTGCATTCATGTTTGAAAATTATTCGACATTAATTGATCATGTTGTGTTCATGTGACCCATAGTGTGAAACTTTTTTCAGACTAAAACTATCATTTATTTCTTTGTTTGAGAAAGGGTATAAAAGTCATTTTATTACAGCTTTAATGTCAGCTTAAAAGGCTACTATAATGACACATTTGTGTATTTAATCTATCTCTAATTGTAAGGTTTGAAAATATAACTTCAATTATTACTTTCCACTTTATTTAATCCCCTCTCATTAAGTCTTATACTTAAAGTTATTAACTCCCATTTTCTCTTATTAAATCCTATATTTAAGTTATTTTTAACCAATAAATGGTACTAATTAATTAGATCCATTTCAATATTTTTAACAATACAAACTCATATATTTTAAAATTTGTTGAAAATAAAAAACATTCTTTATCCAAGTGATGGCTAAGCAATTCAACCATTCAAATCAAATTGATAAACCTACAAAGTCATAGTTAGGTAATAAAATTTTTAAAATAAAAATAAATATAAAAAGTTACAAAAATGTAGAAAATTTTAAACACATTTATGATACTTTTATTAATCAAATTAAAAAAATAATTGTAATAAAAAGAATTATTTCTATTGATAATGAAAATGAAATACATACTTTACAACTGACCAAAAATAAAATTATTTTACTATTTGGCAAGATCAATGGTTCCACTTTTGGGTCAAAAGTATTAATATTTAATGTCATAAATAAATAATCAAAATTAATAAAATACAAAAATACAAAAATGAACAAAATACATAAATATTGCAAAAAACATTTAGGCACATGTATTATATTAATTAATTATCATATTAAACAAAAAGTATGTGTGATATATCAGAAATATTTTTACACAGAAATATAAAACAAATATAGAAAAAAATTAAACACATCTATAATTCTATATTTACACTACTATTAAAAATATAAATAAGATTGTGGAACTTTCCTTTGACTAAAATCAATGTTTTAAAAATCAACCAAAAAATGAAACCACTTTGGCTTCCAGTTTCCAAATCAACGGTTCAACTATTTCTACAACACCACTTGCCCACTTCTTACATCTAATTTATATTTTTAAAATAAATAAAAAACTTGGAATTAATTTGAAAGAAACCCAAGAACTGTTAATTGGGTCGAACACTTTAACGGTTAAACTATTTGGATTAGTAGTTCTCTAACCATTTCAACAGTTTTTTTTTCTTTTTTCTTTTTTTTTTTTTGTAAAATAAAAATCTAGGGCCAAAAATAAAACTGGTGACCTAACTAGTTCTTGGGCCAAAAATGGTTCAACCATCTAGTTTGATCCAATTTTTAAAACATTGAATAAAATACTCATTTTTGAATTTAGTCCCTATTTAATTGTAAGGTTAAATTGTAAATTGAACTACTACTTTTCACCTATTCAATTCCTTCTATTTAAATTTTACATTTTTTTTATAAATGAACAAAAGAAAAAAAAATCTATACTATATATAAAATTGCAGATGCAAAGTGAAAGTTTTTTTTACTAAAATTATCCTTTATTTCTTTGTTTGATAAAGTGTATGAAAGTCAAGTACATACTTTACAACTAACCAAAAATAAATATTTTACTATTTAGCAAAGATCAATAGTTCAACATTTGGGTCAAATGTATTAACATTTAATGTCATAAATAAATAATAAAATTTAATAAAATATAAAAATACAAAAATGAAAAAAATACATAAGCATTGCAAAGAAACATAAAGGCATATGTATAATATTAATTAATTATCATATTAAACAAAAAGTAAGTGTGACATCAAAATTATTTTTACACAGAAATATTAAAAAAATATAGAAAAATTGAACACATATATAATTATATATTTACATTACTATTAAAAATATAAATAAAATTGTGAAACTTTCTTTTGACTAAAATACTCATTTTTGAATTTAGTCTCTATTTTATTGTGAGGTTTAAATTGTAAATTGATTACTATTTTTCACCTCATTCAATTTCATCTATTTAAATCTTATACTTTTTGATAAATGAATGGAAAAAACCACCAAAAAAATAAAATATTATAAAATAAAAAATTTAACCAAATAAGTAGACCTATCAATGATACTTGAAACTTCACAATTCAATCCGATTATCAAATATTTAAATGAGGTGTTTATGTAATCAAATTTGAATTTTGCAATATGCATTAGATTAATAGTAAAAAGCAAAAAGCATATAAAACAAAAAATAAAAATGCGTATTTATAAAAATTTTTGAATATATTATTACTATTGTTATCATCATCTAAAATTACCACGTGCAAATCACATGCATGTTTACTAGTATATCCAAATATCTTTACTTCAACCAAGGTTCAAAATATCGATATGCTTGATACATCGATATCATATTATTTTTTATAGTTTTTTTTTATTTTTTTCGAAACCAATTCAGGGGGTCCAGTTTAAGGCTCCTCCACCCCTTGGACCAGTCAGAACCCCAATACACTCACTGTAGAGGCATATCGAGGAAGTCCCAGAATGATACGTATTGATCGATATGGGCCGATACATGCTAATACTTTGAACATTGACTTCAACACGATACGAACACGAGAACACAAATTGCCATCCCTAAGTCTAATATTAAATCAAGGTTTTGCTATGTGTCTATGAGAATCTCTTATAATCGAGAATCCTTATCTTTAGAGTTTACATGTGAGCACATTTGTAGCAACAACCATTTCTAGAAATTTATTCATGGTTATGTGGGATGATACCTTTTATAGAAACATTTAAGTATTTACACATGGCATTGCATATGAATTGATATTATTGTTAGATTAGACATTGCCTTAGTGGCCACATACATTGTCACATTAGCTAATGAAGTAGATGTGATAATGCACGAATATTATCGTAAATGTAATAATGGATATCTTTTGTGGTATCACATGATTTATTACTTTTGTTATTGTTTTGTTGTTGTTATCGCATGTCTCTTCTTGTAGTCATGTGCTTTGAATAGCATTATTGTTGATGAAAAAATTAACATGATGTCACAAGTATCATCGCATATTTTCTATGTTTTAAGAGTCATGTAGTTCTATAATTTCAATTATCGGTTGTTTAATCATATGAAATCTAGCAATGGATATAATTTTTATCATAAGTCTCATAGTGGTTACCTTTGCATTATTGTGACCATCATAACAAGTTCTATGATGCTTGTTTATATATATTTACACTTCACTATCAAAAAATGATTTCTCTTAAATTTGAATTTATGTTATCACATTTGTTAGTCCAAAGTTTTACCATTGTATTAAATAATAAGCACAATTTATGACTATAAATTATAATTTTAAAACTAATTTCAACATAAATAAAAAGGTATTATAAAAAAATTATAATAAATGCCCATATATTTAAATTTATTCTCTTTCTTTGATAGTAATTTTGTAACTTATATAGGTATGGATAGAATTTAATGTTAGGCTAAACACGACCCTTCCAACCTATATATTGAATTTATTAAAACACCAATCATGTTTATCATTAAATTACAAATATCTAAGATGATCTTACTTTGTTATTGTTAAGCATATATGAACTCATTATTTGTTGAATTTAATAATGTTCTAAATTTTATAGGAATGATAATTGATTGTTAAGTTTTTCTATGTGTTTCATTCATTATAAGAAAAAAGAATTATAATGACAAACAAAATCCGTCACTATAGAGTTAAAATCCGTTACTATATGATCTATAGTGATGAACCAATGACGAAATACCATCCATCACTACAAGTGGTGTCGCTATAGTTTATAGTGGCGAATTTTAAAATTCATTACTAAAATCAGTCTTATAATGACGGTTATGTTCGTTATTATAAAATCTTTTTATAATAATAAACAATATATGACTGTAACTATAGATAATATCTATAGTGATAAAATTCAAAATCCGTTACTAATTGAACTATAAAGTGATGACTACATTTGTCACTATAGAGTTATGTGACAGATAGTACAAGATTGTCATTATATATATTTATAGTGACAATTTTGTCTATCACTATATTAATTTGTGAGAACTTATAGTGATCATTTTAATCATCACTATATTCAATTTTAAATAGTGACAATTTTATCTATCACAATTAAATTCTGAACATTTATAGTGACGGTTTGTTTGTCACTATATTAATTTGTGAGTACCTATAGTGACCATTTTAACCGTCACTATATTCAATTTTAAGTATTTATAGTGACAATTTTATCTGTCACTATTAGATTCTAAACATATTTTAATCATTTATAATGATCAATTTGTTTATCACTATATTTGATTTTAGTTATTTATAGTGAAGTCTTTTCTATGATTATAAAATTTTGACTTCTTTAACCTGTAATATGTATGAAAGATAAATTATTTTATTTTTGCATCATACCAAATTTATAAATAAATTTCTATAAAATTTATTTAAAACTAAAAGTATATGATATATAATCTCCACACATCAACGTGTAAAAAATGTATCACATATGACAATTATCTTATTACATATAATAAATCACAATAAGAATGAAAAATATCAATATTAAATCTCTTCATCCATGCTTGTTACTCCTTACATATGCATTCAACTTGGAAAGCAAAATGAAATAATAATTAAAATTTTGCATTAATATATATGAAATTTTCAAATATAAATTGGAAAAAAACATATAAGTCAATGGTTATACAATAATTGTTAACTTGTTCATAGGATATCCTCTTAGCATAGAATCCACCAAATTTAATAATTAATGCATATGAAATGAAGTGTATGTCCATAAGTCATCTTTGGTAAGAGAGAAATTCTCATACACTCTCATATTTTTGAGAATAAATCATAAGGGCTTCTTTTCATCTTTTACATTAATATAATACCCTTAACTATTTCTCAAAAATAAAAAATAAAAATGAAAGATATAGATGCAAGATGCGCATCAATCAATGTTAAACCAAAATGATTGGTTTAATACTAATCGGCCAATTAACTTGGCAAGACCCACATGATGATTTTTACAAAAATTATACATTATGATCTGGCATGGTCTCAATGTCTATTCAACAACAAGAAAAACAATTACTTGGTAGGTAGTCTTAGATGATTTTAAGGTTTCTAAGCTTCCCAATTGACTAATTAGGTTCAACCCAAAATCTATAAACTTACTCCAATGTTAACCGATAATTCTTCAAATGTCTTACATTAGTGAAACTTAATTTTAACATTTAATGATAAAGATCAAATGGATTCAAAGCCTTTTCCATAAAGCCTTTACCTGTAATAGTCGAAAAAACATAATTTTTTTTAGGCTCAGTTTGGGGGTACAAATTAATGCAAATATGTAGAGTGCAAAACCTTATATTTTGTATTATTTTGTATGTATTTTTACTATATATATTTGCACCTGTATTCTTTCCAAACCAATGAAGGAGTACAAATGCAAATTTGTAGAGTGCAAAACCTTGTATTTTGTATTATTTTGTATGTATTTTCACTATACATATTTGTATTTGTACTCCTTCCAAACTGAGCCTTAATATTTCCTAGAGGTGCAAAATACTTCATTGTAGGAGAAATCCATGCAAGTTCATTTTCAAAACACTTTTTGAGCCAAACAAAATAACCCTATTAAATGGTTTCTCTCCTTAAAGTTTAAAACTCAACCTAAATGTTCCTCAATAAATTTGGTAAATGATTTCTTGACCTTGATCAACTCAACTAGCAGTTGTTAATATGAAATCAAATTTCAACATCAACAAAGTAATGAGGTAAAAACATTCTATCAACATGTCCAATTTAAATTAAGTGAAGAGAGGAATGAGAACAACTAGCCATTGACACCCCTATGAAAATGAATTCAAATTTCTACCAAAACTACATAAAAGGCTACAGAGAACCCATTGATTTTTGGATCTCATGCATCTTCGTTGTTGAAGCCTAAACATGAAGCAAAATCAAGATGCAACAAATACTTTTTTGCCATCTTTTCAATTCCACCTCAATAGAAATAAAGGAACTTTCAAATTCCAAAGCTCATCTTGTGAATACATGGACTAATAAAACCAATGAAAACCCAAGATTCTATATCTATCTTTGCAAAAACTATTGGAAATTTCACAATATCTGCATTATTTGAAAAATAAAATAGGGCAGGCAATCAATACAATGCCTTTAGAGTAATACCAAATTGTTGCAAGAAATAAGTAAATGAATTACTTGTCTTGAAATCAAGCAAGACAAAGAGCCATCTTTGTTCCTCAAATAGGATCCTATGACCTAATTAAGCATTGACTTTGCACATCAATGAAAATTAGTTATCCAATCTATTTAATATTTGGCTACTTGAACTACTGTTGAATGTCTGAAGGAAATCTACAAGTATAGATCCTACGACCAACAGCTACTATTGAATGTCTTAAGCAATCAAGAAAAGTCGAAAGAACATGTTTTATACAATTTTAAATAAGACAATAATTCCTTAAAATACCTATATCATCAACATGCAAGAAATGTTAAAAAGGAATAGTAGCATACTTATTTCCAATTGATAAATTAATACCCATGTCAAAAAATTAATATATCAAATTTTATTCTCCAAAAGTGCAAATAATAGGTAGGAAGGTGGACCTAATCCTCAAGAAACCTTCTTCTCCTCAATGTAATCTTCTATAGTCTAAGTAGGTTCAAGATTTGCCTTAAACTCCTACAAATGCCCTCTTAGGAACTTTTTCTTTGCCTAGTAAGAATCTTGTGACAAACAGTGTGGTTACATTACAAAGATGTTATAAGCAATATGAGTTTTTTCTCATAAATGACAAATGTAAATCCATATCAGATCTCCATAATGTCACTTCAACTTTTATGTCTAAGGACCTAAGCAAAGTTTTGATTTAAGGATGAAATCTAAATCGTTTAGGTTATGGCATGTCTCCTTGAAGTTATAAAATACATAAAACTAAGGGAAATAAAAGGAAACAAAATTGTTTATCTTACTAAAATATCTGCAAGGCATAATGGGATGTGCTTCATACATTCAAGGGATTACAATATTAATTTGATTAACGCAAACAATGAGAGAAGGAAAAAAAAAACTGACCTAATTGTTTATTATCTCTAACTTTGATAATATCTAAAAAGAGGAAAAAACTAAGTAATGCATAAGTCCTCAAACAAGTCAAGAATTGAAAACTTGAACTCATTCAACTATCTCTATTAGGTCCTTCGAGGTGAGAAGTCAACTACGATTAAAGAAAAATAGAAAAAAAAATAACAGCAATAGCTGAAATTGACAATGAAAATGATTAAGTCAACCAAAATGAAACGAATTTTCTGGAGATAGATACTAGAGAGATCATTCAATTAATTCAAATGAGCTTAATGCAACCCCAAAGCATTAAGATTGATAAAAAGAAAAAAAAAATTAGAACAGTGTTTGAATATGAAATTAGAATCACTCAAACTTCCAATCACAATCTTCCACAAATATGGAGGTGATAACACTGATTAACTATCAACACAGAGTTCATTTTCCTCCCTAATTAATAAAAAAACCACAAAAGTCCACATTACAAAAAAAAAAAAAACAAAGAAGGGATATCGAACAAAGTATCTTTTAAAGTCCTTTATAAAAAATATGAAGGGAAGTAAAGAAGGAATATTGTGCAAAGAACCCTCGGTCTCTAAAACCCTCCCATCATATTGTTTTAATCAATTAATTAAAACACTAAACAAAACAAATAATGATAAGCTTACATAAAGGGGATCGAACAAAACTGCTTGTCGATTGAGAGTGTTCCTTCATAGTTCTTCTCTGTTATAGTTTACCATCCCAAGCCCTAATTGAACAAAATTGTTGCACATACGATTGGGATTGCAAATGCGAGAATTAGGGTTTCAATTATAAGGGTGTAAGAGCAAAAATTGAGAGTTAAGAGAGAGAAAGTTGTAGAAAGAGAGAGTAGCGTGATATAGAGAGTTGAAAGAGACAAATACAGAAGGTGTGAAAAGAAGAGTTGTAGAGAAGGATAGCACAAGGAGATAAACTACAGAATGCACAGAGAGAGAGAAAAAAAAAAGAGAGAGAAAGAGCGCACGCATAATAAATTGAAACCTGAAAGTCGCCAAATAGAGAGGGGGAATGAAATTCACGTGGCAAAATATTTTCAGCATAATAGGTTTGCCAATGGGTAAACTCTATATGATCAAAACCAAAGCGATTATATTGGTTATATCAATAAGGTATTATCATTTTGTAATTGGTCAGTTCTGGTTAATGCTTGCCTTTCAAACTAACTCAAACCCAAATGCAAATGTTTTCTCGTAATCTTTATTATATTTTATGTCTAAAATCAATGTTCTAAAAATCGATATAGGGATGCAATGGATTGAATTTGATATGATCCTATTTTTGTTAAATTCGAATAATCCTCTAACAGATTTTTTTTATTTATATTAATCAGATCTGATTGATCGGATTCAGATCATCCCTATTACTTATAAAAAAGACACACACACACATATATAATTTTTTTATGAAAATAGTTGAAACAAATGCTTATATTTTTTATTTTTATTTATATAAACTTTTTTCTTTTAATACTTTATTAAATTTTCATAATTAGAACAAAATGGATCAGATTCAGATATCCAACATTCTTAACAGATTCATATTAGAATCACCATTTATGAGATCTAATCGGATCTTTTGATTGGATTGGATCTCGAATTATTCTATCGGATCAAGATTGGATATACCCCTTATTTGAACCCAATCCAATCCGTATGCATCCCTAAACCAATCTAAAGGTTGAATTGTTTCTCTAGGTTGTAGGTCAACATTTTAAATGTCTAAGTCGGATGGACCAATTTGTGGCATGTCATCAATAATATAAATATATATTATATATAATAAATAATATATAATTATGTTTTACATGTCATATATGTTTTATTTATTTTTTTTTTATAAATAAAAAGCTAAACATTAGGATTTTGAGCCAAAAAAATGAATTTTTTGGCAAAACTAGTGGTGCAAGGTACCTTTTCACTATGGAATGCACATATCTCAAAGAATTACACACAAATAAAAAAATTCATCCCAATAGAACAATCTAGTGGATCTCATAGCCACACCCCATCCTGTATTGGAAACATCGCCCCATGAATAAAAAATGCAAGTATCTGATGTTCGGTCAAGACATACTGTGGGGTTAGTGTGAGGTATGCCCTATAAGGAGAAAATCTAGGCTCGTGCAAAGTAATCCCCCCCCCAAAAAGTTGTCACTTGTAATTTGTTACCCAATGACTATGTCAAGTGGATAAATGGTTTAACTGCCCAATTTGAATGGGTTTTTGCTAAGTTAGCGATTTTTTGTCAAATCCCAAATTTAGGAAAATTGAGTTTGGAAAATATTTTAGTAATCAATTTAAGTTTTTCTTAATGTAATTATTTTAATATTAAATTTTAATTTTTATTGATGAATTTTAATTATTTAATTATATATATATTTTTTTATTTTAATTATTTAATGTTTTCTATTAGTGATTTAATAACAATTATATAACTATAACTTCTTCAATTGATTAGGCTTGATATGGTTAAAATTGAGAACCTAACTAACTAATGAACCAAGATGATAGAACAAGATTTCATAATCAATTTGATTTGGTTTGGTTCTATGCGATCAATTTGGTAACACTAATATTAATATTTATAAACTCATAAATAAAATATTAATATTAATATTTATAATAATATGTATTACTATTTATGAACTTATAATATTAACAATATAAAATAATACATTATTTATTATTACTGAGTCAATGAGTTTTAAACAAAGTTTTAGGCAAATTGGACCCGAATTCACGACCAAGTATTATTTCTAATAGTTTGACCACCCAAGTCAATGATAGGTTTAATACAGTGGTTTGGATATAGAGATAGGATGAAAGATGATCATTTCATATTGATATAAGCCAAGCAAACCCTTAAATAGGTCATTGGTTCAACCACTTGAGTCAAATGGGTTTTGTTCAAGTCAATAGTTTTTAAGCTAATGGTGAATTTGATATTGACCTAAACTATAATTATGGTCAGGTCACCATTTTATCGATCTAACTCACAACGTCAAGGACGATTTGCAAAAAAAAATGTCTACATACATACATACATACATACATGCATACATACTGGTATAATATTTTATTAAATATATATTTATTTCTCTCTCTCTCTCTCTACACACACACACACACACACACATAATATATATATATATATAATATTTATGAATTTAGAAAAGTTTGTATATTTTTCTATAATTTTTATTTTATTAATTTATGGGCTACCTAACTCAAATGCCAAGCCTTAGACATACAATATCAGGCCTAATGTATGGGCAATCAATTCTCGCAACATTAAAAGCTATTAATGGTATATAAAAACTTGACCTAAGAGTATCCTTAGGTAGGACTTAAATGGATTTTTGTTAAATTTTGTTTTAACCTATTACCCATTGTTTAAATGTATCAGTTCAACAAATCTATCTACCAAAAAAATTCAACAATTCAAATGTCTAATTGATTAGATTATTTTAAATTAAATAAACTTTAAACAATGATTATAAGAAAATGTCACTACAAAAAATGTCCTAGAATGAAGGTATTGTGATTTTAATTTCTGAAAAATATTCAGTTGTTTATTACTAAAGATTAAGATTTTGTAACAAATACCTAATTTTCCATCATTATAAATAAAGATTTTGTGACTGGCATTAAAGTATTTGTCACTATAAATCAACTTTTATAATTTTGTGATGGACATTAAAGTATTCGTCACTATAATTCAACTTTCATAATTCTATATCAGCCACTATAATTTGACATTAGTGACAATGATTCATTTTGTCCATCACCATAAATCAATATTTAGTGACGATGATTAAATTGTCTGTAACTATAAGTCAATTAATTGTGACTGATGATAATTGTCCGTCACTATATATCAAAATTTTGTACTTCTGTGACAAACATTTAATTATGTGTCACTATAAATTGCGATTTGGTGACAAAACTTCAACCATCCATTGCTATAGTCTCTTTATAGTGACGGAAAATCGATTTGTCACTAAAGATTGTATTTATAGTGACAACACACTAAATTCATCACTATAAATTCTTTTTAGTGACAGACATCACTATATGTCTATCACTAAAATCCATTTTTCTTGTAGTGATTCAAATATTTGGAAATTTTGATATTTGTTCATACTATTTTATTTATTGCTTATATATAATGAGAAACTACATATGAGTTTTGGATCTAATGCAAGGAGGGTTTAGAATTTATAAAACCCTTCTTATACCCCACCACTATCCCTAGACTTGCCATCTTAGCCTTCCATTCCAATGATCCTATCATGAGACTTGTTAGGCTTGCATTTGAAAAAGGGTAAATTTATGATTTTGGAAGGGTATGATACCATGCACCGGCCCTCATGAATTTCGAATTTTTTATGCATATCTCTTGATTGATTACTACAAGAAGTTCAAGATCCTACCAACGAGTCAAACTAGGACTATCAATGGGTCGGGTCTGCCCGATGGATCCGAATTGATGAAAACAATTATAATTGGTTTTGGTTCCATGATTTTGTTACAATTAATAATTGGGTTTGTTTTCATTCTTGCATGTTTTGAACCAATTTAGACCCGAAACTATTTATTTTATTTAATATATACATATATATTTCTTTTTTTTTTCTTATAAAAATTATCATATTTTATGTTTGAAACAGTAAATTTGATAGATAATAAATAAAACAGCATTAGTTAAAAATGTTTTACTTATTAACATATAAATAGTTTAGCATTTTTTTATAAATGTTATATTATCAAAATTTAAATTTTAAGTTATTATTTAAATAAACAAATATATTTTTCAATATAATTAGTAGGTCTGTTGGGTCTGGACCCGACTATTAATCTGGATGGTTCTAGGTATGTGATTTTGTCCCAATTTAGGACTAATTCTACCTAGACCTAACCCATTGACGACTGTCCTAGAGAGAGAGAGAGAGAGAGAGAGAGAGAGAGAGAGAGCGAGTAGGAAGTAAAGGTTCGTGTTCCTTTATCCGTGTGAATCTAGATTGGACATGGAGCATAAAATTGATTAATAATTGGTTCAGGACTGGTTCTACCTAGACCTAATTCAGACCTAAGGTGTTATCATCCCTAAGTCAGTTGAACATGGAGAATGAAACCGACCTATTACTTATGGTCCATGGGGTTGGGTCGGGATTAGAAGTTGGAGTCTGGATCATTTGCCAACAAAACACATTCCAACCCTTTACCAACATGATCTCACACTTTACATATCATACATGGCAGGTCCCACTTTAATGGTGGGCCCCAGTAGCATGGTGAGATGTGCGGTGTGAGATCAGGTTGGTTGGTAGAGGGTCGGAACATGTTTTATTGGCAGAAGATCCTAACTCCGGAAGTTGAGTGTTAAATACCTAAGCTGACCATCCAAAGAAAAATTAGTCTGAAGTGCTTTTTGGGTGAGGTGAAGCCTTCCAAACCGAATCCATCCAGTTGGAAATCATCCAACTCTAGTAGGGTCATTGAGGTGGGGACAGGGGACAACAATAGTATGATGGGGAAAAATCTTTGGCTGTTGGGGGCCAACAGTTTTTCCTGTTGAGAGAGTTTCTAAGTTGGTCACGTTACCATGAGAGTGGGCAAATTAATAATTGCCCATTGATTTATTTTGCCTGGTTTTCAAAACCAGACCAGAAAAACTGGGAACCATGACCGGTTCCATTTTTTCCCAAAACTAGATTTTCTCCAAAAACCATTGATTTTGGTCAGCAACTCACTAACCCTAGCGATTAACCATTTGAACCGTTCGAACTATTTTGACCATTTTTAAGTTTTATTTTTTATTTTTTATCAGAACGGACTGCCTATTTGGTTTGAATGATTAGACCATTCGACTCAGAAACCAGACCCTAATCAGTTCGTTCTTCGGATCAATTTTAAAAACTTTATTATTTTGAGTAAAAGCAAAAGCATGCTCGTAAACGGTGAACTGCCGTGAACGTGCCCAACCGAGAAATTCTCTCGACAGAAAGGCTGTTGGCGCCCCGCCCCCAACAGCCAAAGTTAACCCGTACGATGGGTGTGTGGACTCAGACGGTTAGCCAAAATAAAGTGAACCGTCAGGATCAGATGATTGCATGCATCTGCGTGACAATGGGAGGAGCAGCTACTCGCCAAGCAGGAGGTGGGTCCACCATTCACCTACCACAGAAACTGTTAGCGGTCGAATTCTCTATGGTTCTACTCGTGATACTGGACCATTCACAAGTCACCACATCATCTCCATAATATGGGATCCACCGAAATGATGACGAGGCGTATTATGATTGGCTAGTTACCCTCCGGTTCGCGAAGAGAAATGGAAGGAGGCAGTCGTTAAACAGAGAATTGAATACACAATGAGACCAACAATTAACAAAGAGAGAGAGAGAGAAAAGGAGAAAAAGGAAGAGGAGTCTTGTGGAAGTTGGAAATCGGAAGCGAACATGAATGGGGGACGAGAATATGCCGTTTTGCGATGCCAAAGCCAAACCGCTCTGAGAAATCCAATTTCCTTCTCTTAAAAGCTCACATGCTCCCCCCTTTCCATTTCTCCTTCTCGTATCTCTTCTTCCCTCGTTCAGGTATCTCTCTCTCTCTCTCTCTCTCCCCTCGCAAGTTTACATCTTTATGCATTATATATTCGATTGGAGGTTGCTTCTTTGAACTGGAAACTGGAGCTGGAAAGATTGGCTTCTTTTAAGCAGTAATTTGGTATGCGAAGCAATCATGTCCTCTGTGTGTGTGTGTTCACTTTTTGTTTTCTTCTATTATATACTTTCCTTTTGGGTTTTGGTTTGGTCTAGACTCTATAGAGTTCAACATTGGGGGAGAACCCTATTGTTTGCTCTGGGTCTTGGTCTCTGGTTTTCTCCCTCTATGTTATTTCCTGTTTGAAACACCTCTGAATTAAAGCCCTAGTCTGATCTCCTGTAAGTGCTTAAGAACTTTGAACCATCTCAATTAAGGAGAAAACCTCACAATCGTTACATGAAATTGATATAAGAATTTTGTTATGCAACTCTAAGTAGTACTGGTGGTAATGGTGATGTGCTAATACTTAAAACCTTTCCTTAAGACATTCTGGCCGTTTACCTGAATAACATTAGTGCAACGTGGCGGTTGGGTTTTGGTTAGAATCTCTGTTCATTTACCGCTCTTCTTAAATGCATTATTTACTAAAAAATATTTCGTTGATGATGTGACACGATACAAATAGGTCTCCCCAAAACAGTTCAGCCTACATGAATAAGAGAAAAATTGCATTCTTCAGGCCGTTCTTGTTGTTGAGTCCAACAAGGCTGCGAGGCTGTTGAGTTGCTATTCTCCTCCATGTTTCAACCATCAATTTAGTTTGATGGCTAAGTATCATATTTTAAAGTTCCCTAGATGTTGATGTATGTTTGAGTGGGATGATACTATGAATGTGAGCTCAGTAAATGTTTGAAGAATAGATCACTTGGGAGGTATTTGTTTTCTATATTATTTTCAGTGTATAAATTGACCTATGTATGAGTGAGATCATACCAGCACTAATGCACCGGATACCAAATTGATCTTCATATATGGATACTGTGTGTAATTGTTCTTACATTCTAACTGAATTTGTACCCATGTTAAAAGTGCATTCACTATTTTAAATTTCCGCATTTGCACCTGGAATTGTAGACTGATCTTACTGGTATGAAGATTATTCTCTTATAGATTTTGTATGTGGATTCAGACTCAAGGTTGGAGAGCTTTTACTTAGGCTGGTTGTGCAACCAACTGGGTTCAGTTCATCTGCAAGTATTTGAAGCAAGTAATTTAACGTGAACAGCTGTAGAAGTGGTTGATGGGCTCCAATTAGTAGTCTCTTGGTTTACTGGATATTCTCAAAATGGAGAGGGTCAGGATGATTCTGACTCCTGCATATCCATATCCACATGAACATTCACGTCATGCTATAATTGCAGTAGTGGTGGGGTGTTTATTCTTTATATCATCTGATAACATGCATACACTTATACAGAAGTTAGACAACAATATCAAATGGTGGTCAATGTACACATGTTTACTTGGTTTTTTCTACTTCTTTTCATCTCCATTTATAGGGAAGACAATTAAACCAAGCTATTCAAACTTCAGTAGGTGGTATGTGATATTCTCTAAAGACCATAAGTATCTGCAATTGATTTTGCGTTTCTAGTCCTTATTTGTTGTTCTTATTTAGTTTATAACTTCAGGGAGTTACTTCAGTGGTAGGGTAGCAGTTGGTGTTGCTAACTTTAGGTGTTGATTTCTTTCCAGGTACATAGTTTGGATCTTAATTGCAGCTCTATATCATCTTCCAAGTTTTCAATCAATGGGAGTGGATATGAGGATGAATCTCTCTCTATTCTTGACAATATATGTCTCATCTATTCTGTTTCTTCTTGTTTTCCATATTTTATTTCTTGGTCTCTGGTATATTGGATTCGTTGCTCGTGTGGCGGGAAAACAGCCAGAAATCTTGGCCATTATCCAAAATTGTGTAGTAAGCACTGTATCTTCTTTTGGCATTTCACCGTTAACATTTGTTTTAATTTAAATTTAATTTCTGATGGTTCCACAGGTGAATCTTATCCTTGTCTTGATTTTCTTATCCTAATGCATACTTTATGTGCTAAAAAAATATCCTTATCCTTATGCAGGTGATAAGTATAGCCTGTTGTGTATTTTATAGCCACTGTGGCAACCGTGCTATTTTGAGGGAGAAAACTTTTGTAAGGAAAAATTCTAGTTGGTTTTCTTTTTGGAAGAAAGAAGAGAGAAATACATGGCTGGCAAAGTTCCTCCGTATGAATGAGTTGAAGGATCAGGTTTGCTCATCTTGGTTTGCTCCAGTTGGTTCTGCCAGTGATTACCCATTTTTGTCCAAGTGGGTTATCTATGGGGAGGTATACATGGATGATAGTTTCCCTTGGTAGGATCTTTTGTGTTTTGAGTGTGCCACCTTTTCTGTTCATCTTATTCTACTCATTTTTCTGTTTTCAGTTAGCTTGCAATGGGTCATGTGCTGGTCCTTCAGATGAAATCTCTCCCATATATTCATTGTGGGCTACATTTATAGGTTTATACATTGCCAATTATGTGGTGGAACGATCTACAGGGTATGTAGTGATTTATATTTTTACTATGCAAAATATTGTAAATTCTGACTTTGTTGGACTTACAAAGATCAGAGGAAGGTTTATGTTTGCATTAGGTACTCTTCTACCATTTCATCTAAAAATTACCTACTGCAAACTAGCCTGATTGGATAATTTATACTATCAAGTAGATTTACTTTGACCATCTTATATCTGGTCTAGGAAAATCTCAGGATGTGCAGATGGACAAGATCCTGCAATTTAGCTGACTTGGAATCTATATTTATGTACTTTTTGTCACAACTATCAATACAGATCTTTTTTTTTCCTGATCACTTGCCATCACTAACTATCCTAATCCTTATTAGTTAACTCAGACACCATAGCCATCAATAGCTTTACTTATTTATTCATGATCTTGGAAATTGGCAGATGGACTCTTACTCATCCTGTGTCAGTTGAGGAATATGAGAAATTGAAGAAGAAGCAATTAAAACCTGATTTCTTGGATATGGTTCCTTGGTATTCGGGGTATGTATTAGTTAATTCTGATCATCTTTTACATGAAGAAAAGAGGTTCATTACCAATCCTGACAGCACTGGCAGCGATATGTTGCAGGACGTCTACTGATCTCTTCAAGACAGTTTTTGACCTTCTGGTATCTGTAACTGTATTTGTTGGTCGTTTTGATATGCGTATGATGCAGGTATATTTCATTATATCCATTGTAATAAATTCCCTTTTTCCTACTGTAAATAGTAAAAAAACTAAGAAAAAAACCTGGCTTCAACCATTATAAGCCTACCTCCCAGTTTTTCGAAACTCAGGAAACATCTCTTATAGTACATACACACTTTTTTGAAAGTAAGGATAATTAGTATTGTTGTGGTTGGAGAGAAAGGGGAAAAAGTCCATTCAGAGCTAATATGTGGTCTTAACTGCGATTCATTAACAAGGATGTAGAAGACAACATAATGTTCTGGATAGAATCTAATGGTGTAAGAGGATTTAACAGAATTTTAATGTTGTCTTTACTAAAATTATAATTGGAAGATTTTCATGAAACTTTGTATGCATGAGGTGTGAGCCTCTAGGCATGAGGCTTAAGCGATGAAAAATATAGAAACATGCATAGTAGAAGTATTATGCAGAGAAAACATATAATTGAATAAATGATCACATAAACAAAAGAGTTGAGGATGTGAGGAGCTTTAGAGAAGGCCATAATACATATAATTACTACTAAGAAACTCTGAATATTAAATAATACCTCTATATCTATATATATACCTACACAAATGGAATCTTAAGTTGTGATAATTGTGCATTGACCTCAAGGAATAAATCTATGCTTTTATAAAAATTTATTAATAATTTAATCCATTTTATTTTTAATACTATATTCTTTTTTTCTCTCATCTCTGTATATTTTGAATTTTTACCTGTGGAGGTCCAAAAGAAAATTTGTGCAACTTCTCTAGAGAGAATTTCCTTTCTAGAGCAATTATTTAGATCAAGATTTCTAAGTATGTTATTTTTTTGCACTAAGCTTTATTATGGCCCTGGGGTTTTAAACTATTTTAGTATTTCAGCACAATTATCTTATAATTTTTATTTGACTTGAATCAATTAATAAATGAAATGTTTATATGTTTCTTATTAGTAATGTCTGTGAATCTCTCTTTCTCTCTCTCTCTCTCTCTCTCTCGTTTTGCCAAATATATGTTTTTCCATGTGTTCTTTTTTGTTACATTTTATGTTTTTATCTTTTTTTTTTTCAAATGAGTAATACACTGAACTTTATGGTTTTTTATGACTTTTGTGAAAAGCATATTCTTCTCTTTTTTAATGTTTTCTGCAAGATAGCTCTATTATGTGAATACAATTTATATTTCAGAAATTCCTTTCTTTTATATCAGGCTGCAATGAGCAAGGTTGAACATGGTGTTGAAGAAGGCGCTCTTTTATATGATCATTTTAGTGAAAAGGAAGATATGTGGTTTGACTTTATGGCTGATACAGGAGATGGTGGAAACTCATCCTATGCTATTGCTCGACTACTTGCCCAGCCTTCTCTTCGTCTCTATAATGATGAATCTGTGCTTGTCCTACCACGTGGAGACTTGCTTCTTATTGGAGGGGATCTTGCGTAAGTTGGTCCTTCTTTCCCATTTATGCTCCTTATAGGGGAAGAAATTGAATTACAAAAGACCAGTACTTGATCAGCTACCCATCAATGGAATGCTTGCCCATTTTATGTTGTTTTCTGTGATCTAATTGTACAAGTACCATGATTTCCTATATGGATGATAATAGAAAGGAATAGTTATTGTAACTTTGATGAAGTTAATATCTGAATCTCAAATAATTGTTATATGGCCAAATTTCAAACCTCTATTTGGGTGATCTAGAATGTTGAGGATTCAAGCTAAAAGGCTTTGAATCAATAAACATTGATGATTTAGACTGATTTCAAACCTGTCAATTTTCAGAAAACTGGCAATCTGAAGGAATTTTATCCTCACAAAAACACTACAGAAATTTACCAAGTTTACTCTTCTTACCTTAACACTTAAGGACCATTTGATATTGACTGAAATGGCTGAATCGAATAGCTTAATTTTTGTCTTTTAGTGGGTAAAGTAATTGAGTAATAAAATACTCAAGGGTAGTAAACAACCCAATTTCAGCTTCTGCCATTAAGGAGCTTACAACCTCCTTAATAATTTATTTACTAAAAGGCAAGACAATAAGTCATTCAGTTCAGCCAATTTAATTGTTATCTAATGTCCCCTTATCTTCATTGAATGATGTAATAAATGCTCAGATAAATTGGCTACAATTAATGATTACTGTCATTTTTCCAATATGCCCAGCTGAGAATTCCAGGTTTATGATATCTTGATGTTCGACTGCAAATTTTTAACTCCATCCTAACCAATCTCTTGATCATTCTCATGCTCTAATTCCATTAACCCAAGGGACATAAAAGCTCCTCTAGGGTTTAATGCTGAGACCAGGTTGTTTTTTTATATGCTCCATGTATTTGATGTTTGTCATGTGCACGATCAGTTGATCCAATTTTGTTAAACAGATACATTAGCCAATTAAACTTATATTTTGTTGACAAGATTTGACAAAGTTCTATTTTATTTTATTTTTTGATCAGTAAGATTTGAGAAAGCTGCATTACTATATAATGCCATCGATTTCTTTAACTTTCTGGTATGAAATTAATTTTCTACTGCCTTTTGCAGATACCCTAATCCTTCTGCATTTACTTATGAGAAGCGTCTTTTTCGCCCTTTTGAGTATGCTCTCCAGCCGCCATCTTGGTATAAACCAGAGCATATAGCTGTGAACAAGCCAGAATTACCTTGTTCAGCGTCTCAACTGAAGTGCTATGAGGGACCTCAGTGTTTTATTATTCCTGGAAACCACGGTTGGTGATAGCTTTCTGCCTGAATTTTCTTAAAATAAATTTATGGATATTTATCACCAATTGTTGTTTTAATCGGTTGACTTCTCTGTGTAATAGTTGTAGTAATTCTCACTCCCTTAATTGATAATCTGTTCTCAGTCTTGATGTAGTAAAGATTATTGTTATGAAGTTTATCTATCTGAGGTTCACTTTGTTGCAGATTGGTTTGATGGACTTCATACTTTTATGAGGTATATATGCCATAAAAGTTGGTTGGGTGGGTGGTTTTTACCCCAGAGAAAAAGTTATTTTGCTTTGCAGCTTCCAAAAGGATGGTGGATATTTGGTCTTGACCAAGCTCTTCATTGTGACATTGATGTGTACCAATTCAAATTCTTCTCTGAACTAACAAAAGAAAAGGTATTATCTATGAATTTGCTTTGATACCAGCTTATACCTTCAGGAGATGGTTTCAATGCACAGATAGGCCGAATTGCATTTGCATATAACATGAATAGATGAAATTGATGTTGGTTCTAATTAATTTTGAACATAAACAAATAGTTTCTTGTTATAGTACTAGTTTTTCACCAATTTGTGTAATTAAAATGGTTAGAGATTTGGCCTTTTACAGTGCGGTTCAGCCAACAATTTGACTGACACACACTTGCTTTAAAATTTACAGTATGCTGGAAAAGTACATGATCATTGTTTGCTATCAAATGATATTGTTTCCTTAATTTGCCTTTATTTTTATAGCTGAATAGCAATTTGGCACCCTATTATGTCATTTGATATTTTAGTTGTCATGGTGATATGTTATCCCTAGACTGAATATGTTGATCGGTGAGCCCCTTGATTGACTACACTCTGAAGGAGCATCCTGTACCATGATAGTCTGAAACCATCTTATGGCCTCTGATTTATTTTCCTAAGACTATACCATGTGAAGCCTATGTCTTTAATGCTGTTAGCATTATATACAAGTAAAAAAAAGGAATGATGTCTTGAAAAAGATATGTTGGTCTGGTCCTATAGGTATCTAAATGTCTATAGATGCTAATTCTAATTGAAATTCTGAAGTGTTACTTTATATCTTGGCCATAGTTAATCATCTTAGCCATTATCATCTAAAGGCTAGAGAGGCTTACCTTAGTTTTATCCTACATTGAAGACATGAACACATTTCCACTCTATCAAAGGCCATAGACTTCTATCAAATTGTGTGCTTTCAGATCTTTTTGCACTAAATCCAATTCCTGTGCATCAGTCTAGATTAAAAATAATTATGCCTTTAGTTCTTGAATTTTTTTCTTTAATTGCTGAAGCCTTTATTAATTTAAGCCTTTCATATGCTTTTTGGATGGCATGGTCATCAAAAATCAAGAGTAGAGAGCCTTTTAAGGTTGTTTCCATGACATGATTGATGAGTATACAGCTTTTCATCATGGTCATGATTTGAAGCGTCTACACATTTTCTAGTGTTTCCACAACAAATTTGCATTTCTATGGGTACTGACACAAACTATTACTGGAACATATCTTGACATAGTACTCAGTATATACATTACAATCTTTAATATATTTTCAGCAAATTTACTTTGTTAATTATATTAATAATAGATTTTCAGTTCACATATATGTTGTTTTAATGTGATTATATTGTCTTTAAACCCATTATATTTTCATGTTTATCATTATAGACGACTCTTTCTCTTTTTGTTTTCCTTTATAAAATATTTTCAGTTGTATATAATTTAATAAAATATAGTCGATGCTTTAATATTTTGTACTTTTATGAAGGATAAACAATATCATAGCATAAGAAGAATATTTATATAAAAATCATAGCTTTTATCTTAAGCAAAACATAATCCACTATAGTACTATATTATAATTTTTTAAACCTTTTAGTTTATTCTAAGTGGAGGAAGATGCCATCTTAAAATGGTATAATCATTTTAAAAGCACTATTTTTATTAATTTATAATGATGTGACCATTTAAAAGAATATACCCTTTTATAATTAAAAAATATATTAATAAAAAAGTGCCAAAGGTTAGGTCTATATCTAGTCCATCCTCCTCAAGAGCATAGATAGCTAGGATCAACATTAGGTAATGACCTTTATTAATAAATATTTTCATAGGTTAATATTTATAACATTATGAAATATTTCCAATAAATCTACATGGAATTTCCAATATTCCTGACAAATTTCTTATTTTTAAGTGGTTGATATTTCCATTGAAACCAGCATTCTAAACCCTGATCATAGCATGGTTTTCAAAATAGGAGGGGTTAAGTATCAATCAATCTGTAACTGTATAGAATTTGAACAACATGAGGGAGAAGGTGAAGTGGCAAAGGATCATAAGTTCATCACATGCACTCATGAAAAGCCAAACAAGTAGTAATTTTTACTTATAAAGTTATAATGTGGAGAGAATACCCACCCTCATACTAATACCAAGAATACTAGTGATGAGGTGGGGGAAGTGGCTTTGATATGATATTCATAACAATCAGTTTTTCATAGGGACCTAATCAAAGGATCCTTGCATGCTCAAAGACATAAAACAGTAATTTGGGAATTGTTTCAAACTTCTTTATTAAGTCCCTTTTGAGGTGTACCGCAAGAAGATCAACACCATTGACATGCTACAAAAAAGAAGACCTCTCTTATGCTTATCCCCAAATTGGTGAAATCTATGTAAATCCAATGAAGAATCTCCATTTGCAAGGAGGATCTTGTTGGAAAAGGACCACCTCCCTTTTGGTTTGAAAACATGTGGTTGTGTCATCTGGGGTTCATTCAAAAGATTAGAGAGTGGTGGGGGGTGAGCAACCCAAGAGTTGAATGGAGAGGGATGAGATTTCATAGGAAGTTGCAAGACGTAAAGTCCAAAATCAAGGAGTGGAGCATTCTGGAGTTTGGGAGGATTAAAGAGAGGAAGGTATCATTGATTAACCAAATTGAGGAATTAGATAAAAAGGAGAGGGATACCTTTGATGAAAGAGATAAAGAAACAAGATGATCCTTGAGGAAGCAATTGGAAGATGTTCTCCATAAGAAGGAAATAAGTTGGAGACAGAATCAAGGCATAAGTGGATTAAGGAGGGGGATAGAAATACCAAATTTTTCTATGCAATGGTTGTTAGAAGAAGAGGAATAATATCTCAAGATTAGTGGCTGATGGGGTTTCTTTAACACATCAAAATGAGATAGCAGGGGCTTTTAAAGAACATTTTAGATCAATCTACATAAGACCTTTAAGGGAAAGAGTATGGCTTGAGGGGATTGATTGGTCGAGGATCCCAAGTGAAATGAAGAGCTGATTGGAGAGGAGATTTGAGTAGGGGAAATTAGGGAGGCCGTCTCCTCCATGGATAGATGAAAAGCACCAAGACCAGATGGTTTCACAATGGCCTTCTACCAAGGTTGCTAGGATATTATGGAGGAAGATCTGTTGGGAGTGTTTGAGGAGTTTTATGAAATAGGAGTAACTAATCTAGGCCTTAATTTGACTTTCATTGCTTTGGTACCAAAGAAAAGTGATGCAACACATCTTCGTGAGTTAGATCCATTAGCTTGGTGACCAGTCTCTATAAAATTATAGCTAAGGTCTTTATCTTTGAGGATTAGGGTTGCTCTCCCTTTTATTATCTCTCCAAATCAGGGTGCTTTTGTAAGGGGTAGGCAAATAATTGACCAAATCCTAATTGCTAATGAATGTGTGGAGGATTTCAAAAGAGCTTGGAAGAAAGGCTTTTTTTGTAAATTGATTAGGAGAAAGCTTATGATATGGTGGATTGGTCCTTGTTGGAAGTTGCGAGGAATTTTGGATTTGGGGAGAGATGGTGTAAATGGATAAGAGGATGCATTAAGACCTATCATTACTCTTTGTTGGTGAATGGAACTATAGTGGACTTCTTCCCAACCTTAAGAGGGATTAGACAAGGAGATCCCCTATCTCCCTTTCTTTTCACTCTGATTGTTGTGGTCCTCAAAATGCTTATTGCTAGGGCAGGCTCACATGAGTTGTTGAGGGGTTGGAAGGTTGGTCGTGGCAATGTTTCAATTACACATTTTGCAATGTGCAGATGATACTGGATTAGGAATCTCAAGTTGATAGTATAACTTTTTAAGTTAATTTCCAATCTCAAGGTGAACTTAGACAAATGTTGCATTGTGGGTGTTAATATGGAAGAAGGGGAGATAATGGAGCATGCAAACATCTTGGGATGTGAGGTGTCATAATGGCCGCTGAAGTATTTAGGACTTCCTTTGGAGGATAATTCAAAAAAGAACAGCTTTTGGGACCCTGTAGTAGAAAGATTTGTTAAGAGACTTACATTTTGGAAGAAAAGCTATTTTATGTCTTTAAGGTGAAGGATCACATTAATAAAAGCTACATTGGAAAAGTTGGTGAGGGACTTCTTGTGGGAACCAGGGGAGGAGGAAAAGACCATAGAGTTAGTTGGGAAATGGTGAGTAGAAGCAAGAAGTTTGGTGGGTTGGGTTTAGGCAATTTACGAAAGAGGAATGTCTTTATTGGGAAAGTGGCTTTGGAGGCTTCCTGTCGATAAGGACAAGCTTTGGGCTAAGATAGTGATTGGCATCCATAGGCTTGAAACTGATGATTAGGATGCTGAATTACTGATGGAGGATACTAGAGCCTCTCCTTGGAAGGCCATCCATGCTATCCTCTCATCTTTCCTATCTTTTGTTAGGTATGACCTTTGTTCTGGTAACCTTATAAAATTTTGGGAATTGGTGTGGGTGGGTAATCTATCTTTGAAAGAAAAATTCCCCCTGTTTTTGCCCTGTCAAGATATAAAGGTAAACCTATCTCCTCTTTCGTGGTTCCTTCAAGCTTGGCGAATGGTGTTGATTGGGATTTAGGTTTGAGGAGGGGTGTGAGGGATTTGGAAATTGATTATGTTTTGGACTTGCTTCATATCCTTAATGGGGTTTACTTGGATTCATCCAAACTTGACAGTTGTATTTGGACCCTATCCTCCTTTGTTGTCTTTTCTTTTGCCTCTTCTTTAAGGTACCGATTCTACCTTTTGACTCTTTGGGGATACCTTTCTCGGTGAAGGAGGTATGAGGTAACCCCATCCCTCCGAAAGTTGAAGGTTTTTGTTGGGAAGTTTTACTGGAAAGAATTAGTACTTGGGATTTACTCCAAAGCAAAAGAACTAATAGGCACTTATCCCCACACTGGTGTGTTATGTGTAAGGCTAGTGGATAAACTTGCTTTCACTTATTGATCTCCTTCCCTTTTTGTAGCTTTTATTTGGGAGTGGTTTTTCTCGTTGTTAGGGTGTAGGTGGTCCCCCCTGGCTAATATGCAAAGCTTATTTGCTTCTACTTTCTTGAGATGGCCAAAGAAAAGGGGGCGAGTGTTATGGAGATGTGTAAGGGCGGCTGGTGAGCTGGACTGTATGGAAAGAAAGAAATGCAAGACTAGTCTTAGACAAGGAAAGAAGAAGAGAAGCTGTCATTGAAAGCATTATGGTGAGAGCGGTTCATTGGGTAAAATCTATGAAGATGTTTGCTGATTTCTCAACAGGTGATATCATGAACAAATGGAAGGAAGTGGCTAGTTCTGATTGCCACAAATCCAATATAAACCCTGCTTTGTCTCCTCCAATAGTTGTCTACATCGAGCTGAACTTTGATGGGAGTAGTGCAGGAAATCCAGACCCATCAGGTATTGGGGGGGTGTTTAGGATGGCGAAGGCAAGACCATTGGTCTATATTCAGGCCTAATTGGAGTAGGTGGCTCCCTAAGGGATGATGTTATGGCTGTCATGGAAGGACTTCTAAAGACAAAAGATTTGAATGTGAGAAAGCTGATTATAGAAGGTGATTCAAAACTGGTATTGGAATGGTTGCAAAAGGAAGAAAAGGTTTTTGGATTTTCAATAATGAAAAAAAGAAATTCAAGTGGATGGCTCAAGATATGGAAGTGCAGTTCAGTGGGGTTTAAATGGCAGCAAATGGTCTTGTTGATGTCTTAGAAAAACAAGGGGTGGGGAGGAACCAATTTTTTTAGGCTCAATTGTAATGGATTTTAGCCTGTGGAGAGTTAAGAAAGTTCACCTCTCCCTATCTTGTAATTTTTAAATATTTCAAATGAAATTCTGTTATTGATAAAAAAAGAAAATTGTTACCACTTACTAATATCCTGTCCTTTTTCTGTAGAAATTTGGGATTGGCTTTTCTCTTTGTTTAGTTGCAGGTGGTCCTTGCCAAAGGAGGTAGATAAGCTTTTTGATCCTTCTACCTTTGTCTGGCCTAAAAGGAAGGGAAGGATTATGTGGAGAAGTGCTAGAACAGTGATAATATGGATTCTGTGGGAGGAAAGAAGTAACAGAATTTAATCTGGAAAGAGAGAAGCATACAAGCAGTAAGAGATTGTGTATTGCTGAGGGCGATGCATTGGCTTAGAACCCTGGATTCTTTGATGATATTTGGAGAAATTGGGAGGCATTGGCAAGAAGCTCTTCCAAAAAAGAGAGAGAAAAGATTTTAAGGGAATCCCAACTGAAGACTATGTGAAACTAAACTTCAATGGGCGTAGTCAAGGCAACTTGGGCGCTTTAGGCATAAGAGGGGTGCTGAGAAATAAAGAAGGGATTATCATTGCGCTATTTTGTGGTCCTGTGGGAGTGGAAGATTTTAGGGCGGAATTACTTGCAGCTATGAGAGGGGCACAAATAGCAAGTGAGATGGGCCTAATAAATGTGGAGGTTGAAGGGACAAAACTGGTGATAGGATGGCTGAAGGATCCAGAGTCTATAATCAGGTGTTTTAGGGATGAGATGAAAAGGTTTAGATGGATAACCAGAAACATGAACGTGAAAATCTCTTGGATTAGGAGAACAACTAATGCTATGACAGATGGGTTAGCTAAACAAGGGGTAAATAGGGACAGCTTGTATTGGGCTTGGTTGTAATTGATATTTGTCACTATCTTTTTAAATTTTTGTGCGAGAGGTAACACCTCGTGCTTCTCTGTGGGATGCTTGTAATGCCTATTCTCCTTGATATTCAATAAATACTTTGTTTACTTTACTTATAAAAGAAGTCCCTTTTGAGGTAGCAACCTAATAAAAATCTGGAAAGTTGGCCTTTGTCGCATCCCCATGTATCAAATATTACCCCAGAATATTGTTCTTTATCCCTTTCCCACATTGGAAACCTTGGCTTGTTTAGATCATAATTCTTAAAATGAGCTGGTCAATCCTCTCCACATGCATGGTACCTTAATTGCAATGTTATTATCCCAGCCAGAATTTTTACTCCCATGTCCTTTCTAAAATGCCATAACCATTTACTATTAATCTATTATTTGATGGACTGCTTACCATGATGTTTGAGAAATTATTTTGAAAAGCTGAGGTTTCATCTCTTTCCATGCTTGTGTTCTAATATCATTTGTTAGATCCACTTATAATGTGATTCTACTAATATTGGCATTAATCTAGAAAAAAAATAAAAAATAAAAACATGTTAAGTATTCTGCATGTTTTCTGCTAAGTTAGCGTTATAAATAATGTGGTTTGTATATTTGGTCGATTATGAACTATTTATAGTGTTCCCCAGGTTCAAGAGGACGACTCTGTGATTATTATGACACATGAGCCCAATTGGCTTCATGATTGGTACTGGAATGATATCTCTGGTAAGAATGTCTCTCACTTAATACGTGATTATCTGAAGGGGAGGTGTAAGCTTCGAATGGCTGGGGACCTTCATCATTACATGCGCCATTCGGTTGTTTCATCAGATAAGCCTGTTTATCTACAGCATCTGCTTGTCAATGGTTGTGGTGGGGCTTTCTTACATCCTACTCATGTATTTAGCAACTTTAACAAATTCTATGGAGCGTCCTATGAATGCAAAGCTGCATATCCTTCTTTTGAAGATTCTAGCAGAGTGAGTTTTTTTAGCTTTCCTCTTGGGACCTTAAATGAATTTATGCAAACTTTTCTGTAATGGAAGGTTTCCTAATTGGATTCAGTTCTAAAATAATGCATTCTGTTTGTAAATTTGTATAGATTGCGCTGGGGAATATTTTGAAATTCCGCAAGAAAAACTGGCAATTTGACTTCATTGGTGGCATCATATACTTTCTATTAGTCTTTTCTATGTTCCCACAGGTGAGTTATATACATTTATACCAAGTTTCTAATTATTCATTTTTCTTGACTTGATGCTGCTTCCCAAGGTTTTATCCTTCATAGAAGAATTGTTCTCTTTTAGCTCCTTGGCTTTCTTTATCTTCTTCTAACCTATGATATAGTGGACCTCTCCCTATAAACCAGTGTTGCATGTACTCTCCTTAACGGATGAAGTGTCCTTGTGTCTGTGTTCAACATGCATCAGCATGGATTATTGAGGAATACTATCCTTTTCTCCTAGCTTCTAATGCATGCAATGAATGCCATTTTTCCCAGAAAATGCTGGTGATGGATACAACATTTTGGACCTCTTTCTACAGCTATATAATGTTAAAATTTGGAAAATATGGGTCATCTTAATAGAATATACTTTTCTGTAGACATGTACACGAGTCCATGCTTTTTGGTCTTTTCAAGTCAGACTCTTGTATATGCTTCCGATTTTTGCTCCCAAGTCCTTGTCCATGCAACATTGTTAAGCACATACCAACAAAGTGCTCTTCTTGACACAAATTGGGGCCTCACTGTGTCTGTCACCTTATTTCATGTCAAACCAGAACACCTGTATCTGTTTATACCTATGTTACTCAGATACAGCAAAGACTTGGCATAGACAAGGTGCTGTACATATATTTTGCACTAAAGTTGATGCCCATTTTGAAGTATTCAGGTAAGGGAGGCTTCCACGAATCATGGTTTGTCAGCAAGAAATTAGTATTGCATACTTTACTACTAAGATGTAGCCAACTGGATGTAATTGACATTTTTTCTTTCTGCATTTTCCAGTGTAGGCTTGACCACATTTTGCAGGAGGATTCTTTTTCTGGTCACCTGAAGAGTTTCTTTAGGACAGTTTGGCAAGCATTTATGTACATGTTGGAACACTCGTATGTGTCTTCAACAGGAACCCTGCTATTATTATTGGTGGCATTTTTTTTTGTTCCATCAAAAATGTCAAGGAAGAAACGGGTTATAATTGGGATTCTTCATGTTTCTGCACACATGGCTGCAGCTCTCATTCTCATGTTGTTGTTGGAATTGGGTATTGAAACATGCATCCGCCATCGGCTCTTAGCAACTTCAGGTTTGTGTTGTGCTTGATTTTATGTTTTCTATGTGCTAATGTGTATCTTAATGTGTCACACTCTCTCTCTCATTAAGTGATAGTTGGATAAAAAACAAAAAGTTCTGTGTATTCCAAATATCAGATTCTGAAAGGTAAAGAAAGCATAAAATGTAGGAAAAAGGAGAGCATCTAAATAAGAAGTATCACTTTGTCAGCATGGACTTGTTCAGGATGAAAATGCATTTTTATGAGAAACAATGTAAGATGATCACTTTTTTTCTGATCCATAAAAAAGAGGTATTTTTCTGGAAAAGTAGCCTCAGTATGAATGTAATTATTTTACCATTTGACTTGATAAATTGATATGCAGACTGATCTGGTGGGAGTACAATTTTCTGTTTTCATTTAAAATAGAGGAGTTCCCTAAATAATCTGCTTTCTTTCAGAAATTTGTAATTTTCAACTATTATAGATTCTAGTACTCTTCTAATTGTAAGGTGCTAATGTCTGACAAGTTTGTTTCAGGATATCACACATTATATGAATGGTACCGTTCAGTTGAGAGTGAGCACTTTCCAGACCCAACTGGCCTCCGGGCTCGTATAGAACAATGGACATTTGGCCTTTACCCAGCATGTATAAAGTATTTGATGTCAGCATTTGATGTTCCAGAGGTGAGAATTTAGAAATCCTCCTTTTGTTCCTGAAACTTTCTCATTGTATCCTATTAACCACACTAAATCCACTGGGAGAAACTTTCAGGTCATGGCTGTCACCAGGAGCACCATCTGCAAGCAGGGGATGGAATCACTGTCACGTGGGGGTGCCATCATCTACTATGCATCTGTTTTCCTTTATTTCTGGGTCTTCTCAACTCCTGTGGTCTCCTTAGTGTTTGGCAGCTATTTGTACATCTGCATTAATTGGCTCCACATTCACTTCGATGAAGCCTTCTCATCACTTCGAATTGCAAATTATAAGGCCTTCACCCGTTGCCACATCACACCTGAAGGTGACCTTGAAGTCTTCACTCTTGCAGTTGATAAGGTAATAATCTACCTAGCATACCTGGTGGTGACAATTAGTAAGAAAGCAAACTTAAAAGCGTCAAAAGGTTTGTGAGAATTCACTTTGCCCCAACCTCATAAACTAGGCGCCAGCACTGGATTTTTTTTTTTTTTTTTGATAATAAGGGAAAGCAACACAAAACGAACCAAAACAAAATTACAACACAACGGGTGAAGAGAAACCCCAGGCATTACCTAGACATAACAACAAAAAAATCGAGTCCCTTGAGCAAGAGTCTTCAAAATGGCTGGACTGGAATTTCGAATATAGCTTACTCGTCTTGATTTGCAGGTTCCTAAGGAATGGAAACTTGACCCTGACTGGGATCGAGAGCCAAAACAACCACAGAGCCATCTGAGGAAGTTCCCTAGCAAATGGTGTGCAGCTGCTTTGCCACAAGACCCAGTTTCTACTGTTAGAATTGTTGACCATTTTATTATTCAAAAAACAACTCCTGCGTCTCCTGTCTCGAAAACAAATTGATTAGCACTTATATTCGATCATTGTGTCATTCACATCTGTAACATCTTTGTAACTATTCATTCCTTAATAGTGAAAAGAGGTAAGTTCAGAGAACATAAGGGTTTTGTAATTGAATATTTTGATGGATTAAAATAGAATACACCCAAAATCCCCAATCGATGTTCATGGAGGGTAGTATTATTGGACAATTGACACCTTGATTAGCCTATGTACCTAACGTCCAGAGGTACCTTTATTTTTCTGCCCTCTTATTAAATATTTGTAGCCATTTGAATGGTTTAGATTTCATTTGGACACCAACCAAAGACATCTTTCACTAATTTTGTTAATTTACCCAAGAAACAGGCAATCAAAATTGAATGAAAAAAAAAAGAAATTCAGCAAACAAAATGCTCAAGAGAGAAACAGAAGCTGAAAGTAGGAGCTTTAGGATTCACATCTAAGAAAAAGAAAATATTGGTCATGTGTAGGTGTGCCAATTGGACTGGATTTGGTACAATCTGATCCAGTCCAATATGAGTTCAGGATAGATGGATCAGGTCCAATCCAATCCGATGAATACTCTAAACCATTTGACCATTCCAATTCAAATATCTGGACTGCCCAATCTCTGTTCATATTGGTTTTATTGTAGATTGGTTCCAACCCAATCCTGATCCGTTGATACCTGTATCCTTATCTTCTATCAATGAATTGGATATTGGTTTAATCCAACCCAATCCAATATAAACTATTATGGATGGATCAGGTCTAATCGAATCCAATAAATGCTTTGGACCATTAAAATTGTATAACTCCAATTCAATGTCTTATTGGTTCGTCCAACAAGTTCAAATTAATTCTGATTTGGACGAATCCAACGTAAATCCGATTCATTGACATCCCTAGTCATGTTGCCTAGTGTTTTAAAAACCAATACGGAGGCCGAATCATTTTTGTCTTTAGGTCGTGGGTCACCATTTCGACCATCCAATATGTGTATAAATATATATTTTAGCAATAAATAATGCTTTAGATATGTTATATGTATTATTATATATTTAATTTATATTTTTAATTCAATTTTTACTTTTTCTTATTTATAAAAATACAAAAAACCAGAACACAGAAAATCAGTCAAAAACCACAGCTCTACCACCCATAATCACTTATGCGGAAAGTAGCCTGCAAGTACTTATTTTAACAAGTAATTAATCATCAAACATGAACTAAAGAGGTTTCCATTTTAATGATTTTGTCACTTTCACTCTGTTTGATATGAATTTTAAGCTCTATATATAGAGCTTAAAATTCATATCAAACAGAGTGAAAGTGACAAAATCATTAAAATGGAAACCTCTTTAGTTCCTGTTTGATGATTAATTTATATTTTTAATTCAATTTTTACTTTTTCTTATTTATAAAAATACAAAAAACCAGAACACAGAAAATCAGTCAAAAACCACAGCTCTACCACCCATAAGCACTTATGCGGAAAGTAGCCTGCAAGTACTTATTTTAACAAGTAATTAATCATCAAACATGAACTAAAGAGGTTTCCATTTTAATGATTTTGTCACTTTCACTCTGTTTGATATGAATTTTAAGCTCTATATATATAGAGCTTAAAATTCATATCAAACAGAGTGAAAGTGACAAAATCATTAAAATGGAAATCTCTTTAGTTCCTGTTTGATGATTAATTTATATTTTTAATTCAATTTTTACTTTTTCTTATTTATAAAAATACAAAAAACCAGAACACAGAAAATCAGTCAAAAACCACAGCTCTACCACCCATAAGCACTTATGCGGAAAGTAGCCTGCAAGTACTTATTTTAACAAGTAATTAATCATCAAACATGAACTAAAGAGGTTTCCATTTTAATGATTTTGTCACTTTCACTCTGTTTGATATGAATTTTAAGCTCTCTCTCTCTCTCTCTCTCTCTCTCTCTCTCTATCTATCTATATATATATATATATATATATATCCAGGAACATTCTTTTAGATAGATGGTGGGACATTATAGGCATCGCCGCGTGGGTGCAGAGATATTCATGAGCCTGGATAGGCAATATCAATGTTTTCAACCCACCATTGACCTGGTCGGTCGAACCGTTCAAATCGTCACCCGATCAGGATTCCGAGTCTGGTTCAATCAAGATCCACCAGATGGTCAAAAATTATTATTATTATTGTTATTATTATTATTATTATTATTATTATTATTATTTATTATTATTATTATTATTATTATTATTATTATTATTATTATTATTATAAGATAAACAAACAAAAATAGACATGGAACAAATATAAACTAACTAAAGTTATACACCGAACTTACGAACTAAACTGGCATTCAAAGAGGAACAAACGAAAAAACAGAAGGTAAAACAGATATGCACAAAAAATCTATTAATCAAAACACAAACCCTAGAAACCCTAAAATCCCGTATGAAACCAAGTGAAGTGAACAAGGATAAACATCAAAATGTTAAACAAAACCAACTTACCGTCTTCTTCCTCATCATCTTCGTCAACATCGCCCCTCTCTTCATCATCAACTGCTTCTACATCCCCAACTTCCCTCTCGTCTTCCTCCTCTTCAACCTCCTCTGAAAAAATAAACAAAGAGAGAAATGAGGCAAACACGGGGAAAACAAATGAAATGAATCACCAGATTTAAAGAAAACAACAGATGAAAACACTCCGAAGATCTCTACCTTCGTCGTCAGACACCACAACTCTACCACCCATGTTTTACAAGAGAAAATCAGTCAAAAACCGAACCCTAGCTAACGGAGAGTGCTTAGAACCAATAAGAAAATCTGCACGAAAACTAGAATAGAAAAAATTATATACTAGGGAGTAGAGAGAAAGGGAAAAAGATGGGTGGTTGGAGACAAAGTGGAGGGTCGAGATAGTGGGAGAGCTGATAAACGGAAGATCGAGGGGAAGAAGATGATGAACAATGCTTTTTGGGCGTGAGGGTATTTTAGGCATTATAAAAATTTATCAGGGACTGGGCATGAGGGTACTTCTTCCCCAAATTTTTACCAAACACCCATAAATATTTAAAAACCACTTAATGTGTGGTCCCATGTCTTAAAATAAGTACCTATTAAAAGAAGTATTTCTTTTAAGTGTTCTCAAACACTACCTTAATATAATTGAACAAAATCTTTCAATAACACCAGTAATTTAGACATGTAGTGGATCAAGTTCTTCATTGGTGGAATGTTTGTAAAAGATATACTCAAGTGAATCAAATTAGTTGCATCACTCCGTCTATTGGACCATATGGAAAGAAAGATGTAAACGTATATATGAAGGTAAGAGTTCTTCGTCCTTATTACTTATAGAAAATATTAAGAAATGGTTGAGTGACATCAATGCTCTTACTAATGATCCTCTAAAAGCTTCAAAACAAAACAAATACAGACGGGTTAGTTAGAAATTTCCAAGTAATTTTGCTTACAAGATGAATGTGGATGGGGCTTGTCATGGCAATCCTAGTGAAAGAAGAGGTGGGGGTTTACTTAGAAACACTTTTGGTACTCTCATATTTGCTTTTCACTGTTATTGTTAGTGTCGAGTATGTAGAGGTATTTCTATCTTTGTGCTTGTGTTTAGGTGCTGATGTGTATGTTTATGTTAGATTTAATGTCTCTAACTTAAGTAGGGACATATGTGACTTTTTCATATTATTTTAGTAATATAAAATACATCTAGTCAAATGGGAGAGTGTGCTTTTTCTCTCATTTGAACTAGAATCTTTTCTCCTTGTTTCTCTTCAGCTCTTCTCCTTTCTCTCTTTCTCTCATTCTCTCATTCTCTCTCTCTTCCTTGACTGTTATCAGTCTAATAGGCAGACCGAACATTAACATGGTATCAGAGCCAAACTGAGCAAATTGGATCTGCCCAGAATTTTGTTATCTGCGCACCCAACCTAGGGTTTTCTCTTGTTTTCTTTGCTATCAGCTAGAGATAAAGGAAAGTACTGAAAAGGAGTGATCGTTCTCTTCCCTTGGAGGTTTCTATGCCTCCAGTTGTGGTGTTTGTGGTCGGTTGCTACAGTTTCTAAGAAGCCCTCTCCTAATCGATGAAGAGAAGAGGGTTGATTTATGTGGTGCAATGGTGTCTTGTGTGGTCTGATTTTCAGGTGATCAAGTAAGAGGTTTTATGCATTTTTTCTTGGTGTGAATCAAATGAGAAGTCTATTTCAGACTGTATGGTGGGATTTCAGATTATAGTGCTAGGGTTTGTTCACCCTTTAGTGTGATTTGAAGGAGGGGTGTTCCTTAAACAGTATTATGAAGTTTCAAACAGTGGGGACAATTTGTAGTAGTAGTAAGTGTTGAAATCAGTTTGTAATGTGATCTAGTGTGCAATTTGCCGAATTCAGTAATATCATAATTCAACAATGGGGACAACAGTGATAGCAAGGCTAGTGTCGTGGTCTCTACTAACTACTTGAATGTTCAAATGACATCCATTAAACTGAATGGAGAAAGTTATGTACCTTGGGCCAAACTTGTAGAAGTCTTTCTTAAGGCAAAGAAGAAGGTGAATCACATAAGGGATGAAAAACCTTTCATCGATTCTCATGAGTATGATAAATGGGAGCAGGCAGATGCACAGATCATCACATGGTTATGGAATAGTATGAAACTCAAGATTAGTATAAATTTTATGTTTCTTGATACGGCCAAAGAAGTGTGGGACCATGCTAAGAAGTATTTGAGTCAATAAAACACAACCAGAGCATATTAGTTGTAATAGGAATAGTTTAATCTACAACAAGGTAATCAAAGTCTTGAGGAGTACTATGCTAGCATGAGAAACATTTGTAATACATTGAATGTTTATCACCCCCTCACTTCTGATGTCAAAATTCAGCAACAACAAAGATAACAACTTGATGTGACTCGATTTTTGGTGGGGCTAAAATCTGAATATTAACCAATGCGGGCTTAGGTACATGGAGGGTCAGCTCTCCCTTCCTTAGAAGAGGTGTTTGCTCAACCTAGGAGGATTTCCATTGGATCTATCGAAAATCCTAATATTTTCGATAGATTAGCCCTAGTAGTATCCAAAGGCTGTAGTGTTAGAGTTGGAGCTCGAGGAGCTCAGTCTGGAGATAGTGGTAGTAGTGGACCGACATATGGCTGAAGTAGTGGTAGTGGTCCTACATATAACCGTGGTGGTGATCGTATTGGAGGTCGAGATTCAGGGGGAGCCCATGGCAGAGAACATAGTTCAAGTCCAAGGAGGTGTACACACTGTGGTATGGATGGACATACCATTAATTATTGCTATGACTTGCATGGTCTACCTTCAACTTGGGCCAATCATGACATGATTAGTGACAGTAGCTTTAGACAGGAGAGCCATTTAGCCAATCAAGTACTTCATACATCCATAGATGTTACTGGGAAGGAGATGATGAGTATTTCCCGTAATGAGTATGAGAGGATAATGCAAATTACATCTCAACAAAACACAACCACTCTCGCACACTCAGGTATGGTTTGTCTGGCATCTATACATCATCCCTGGATTATTGATTCTAGAGCCTCTGATCACATTACTGGAACTTTAAGTGTGTTTTCTTCCCTCTCTTATTGCCCAACATCACAATCTCTTACCCTTGCTAATGGTTTCACATCTTAGCAAAACACGACCACTCCCGCACACTCAGGTATGAATTGCTTGACATCTACACCCCATCTCTAGATTATTGATTCTAGAGCCTCCAATCACATGACTGGAACTACAGGTGTTTTCTTCCCTCTCTTATTGCTCAACATCACAATCTCTTACCCTTGATAATGGTTTTACATCATCCATTTGTGGTGTTAGTAATGTTGGCATGGACCCTGTATCCCTATCCTCAGTTTTGTATGTCTCTAAATTTACCTTTAATCTTATGTTTGTTAGTAAGTTGACCAAGTCTCTTAATTGTTCCATTACCTTTTACCATTTTTTGTGTATTTTTTAGGATCTCAAGGCGGGGATGAAAATTGGTGCAGGGAATGAAGCTGGTGGATTGTATTATCTTGATGGTGGTGGAAGTACGTCAACAACTCTCCAATCATCCCTCTCTCCTCTCTAGTGGCACTAACGATTTGGTTCCTTCATTGAGTCATCTTTCTGTTTTGGATTATGAGTCGTGTCAATTGGGGAAATGTCATCGTGTTCCCTTTAATCCTAGAGTTGATAATCGTGTATCGAGTCCTTTCTCTTTGGTTCATTCAGATGTTTGGGGTCCTTATAAAGTGATGTCATACAATTGATATAAATATTTTGTCATTTTTGTTGATGATTATTCAAAGATGATGTTGCTCTATTTAATGAAAGAAAGAAGTGAATTGTTTACCATTTTCCAAAAGTTTTATGTTGAGATTCACAACCAATTTGGTGTTTACATTAAAATTTTTCGTTCTGATAATGGCCATGAATATCTCTCTTCATCATTTCAAGACTACCTAGACCAATATGGCATTATCCATCATACTTCATGTACCTACACCCCACAACAAAATAGAGTGGCTGAGAGAAAGAGTCGTCACCTATTGGAAATAACTCGGTCCCTCATGCATCACAAGAATGTTCCCAAATCCTTTTGGAGTGATGTAGTGTTTACTTCCTGCTTCTTGGTTAATCGGATGCCCACATCTATCCTTGATGGCCATGCCCCATTCACCACATTGTTTCCTACCTTGTTTTCGTTTCCTCTCTCTTATCGAGTTTTTGGATGTGTTTGTTTTGCTCATAATCTGGGGGCAGGAATGGACAAGTTAGATGCACAGTCTATTAATTGCATCTTCCTTGGCTATCCCCGGACTCAAAAAGGGTATAAGTGTTATCACCCTAGCTCTCAACATTTCTTTGTATCTATTCTTCTTGGGGTCCGGTGATGTTTCTTCCTCCTCATCACCTCCTCCCCTTCTTCTTCTAGTTGTGGATTCTGTTCCCCTTGTTCCCGTAGTGACCAAGCCTTTGCCTCCGGTGCCACCACCTGTTGAACGACCACAGATTCATCACATGTATACACATCGCCCACATGTACTGGCACCACTTCTAGCTTCATCATCGTCGACAGATCCGGTAGCTGTTACCACACCAACCTCGACCCCAGTATCTGATCTTGATCTTCTCATTACCTTGTGGAAAGGTAAGCTCAGTTGTACCATTCATCTTATTTCTAATTATGTTTCACTGACTCACCTTTCCACTTCCCATTACCAATTTATTTCTTTGTTATCCTCTGTTGTTATACCTAAGGATGTCCAAGAAGCCCTTGCCTCTCTAGGATGGTGTCGTGCGATGGAAGAAGAACTATCAGCTCTGGCTCATAATCATACATGAGAACTCACCACTCTTCCTCCTAATAAGCAGACTGTTAGCTGTAAGTGCATTTATACGGATAAGTACTTACCTGATGGTAGTGTAGAGTGACTAAAAGTTAGATTAATTTCCAAAAGGTATTCCCAAACCTATGGTATTGATTACATGGAGACTTTCTCCTCGATTGCTAAGATTGGTTCAATCCGTGTTGTGATTTCTCTTGTTGCGATGTATGATTGGCCCCTCTATCAGCTTGATATAAAAAATGCCTTCTTGCATGGTGATATGCTCGATGAGGTCTATATGGAGCAACCATTGGAGTTTGTTGCTTAGGGGGAGGAAGGTAAGGTGTGCTGACTACTGAAGGCCATATATGGGCTTAAACAATCTCCTTGAGCATGGTTTGGCAGATTTAGTGAGGTAGTAAAGAAGTTTAGTATGAAACAATGCCAAGTTGACCATTCTGTCTTTAGTTATGACTCTCAAGCAGGGAAGATTCTATTAGTAATGTATGTAGATGATATTGTCATTATTGGGAATGATAAGATGGGCATTGACAGGTTGAAGATCTTTCTGCAGGAACATTTTCAGACAAAGGACCTTGGTAAATTGAAGTATTTCTTGGGGATAGAAGTAGCAAGGTCCAAGCATGGTATTAACTTGTGTAAGAGGAAATATGTTCTTGATTTGCTTGAAGAAACAGGTTTGTTAGGTGCTAAATCAGTTAAAACTCCTATGGAAACAAACACTAAGCTGAGCAGTGATATGGGTGAAGTGTTTGAAGACCCTGACAGATACTGGCGACATTGGTAAGTCAGTTCATGCAGAAACCTCTAGTTCCACATTGGGATGTGGTTATAAGGATTGTAAGGTATTTAAAGGGGACTCCTAATCGTGGTTTGATATACAGAAGTGGTGGGAAACTTTTAATAGAAGGATATACTGATGCTGATTGGGCCAATTTTGTATCTGATAGGAGATCTTCCACAGGTTATTGCACTTTTCTTGGGGATAATTTGGTGACATAGAAAAGCAAGAAGCAGACAGTTGTGGCAAGAAGCAGTGCAGAGGTAAAATATAGAGCTATAACACATACTACTTGAGAATTAGTGTGGCTGAGGAACCTTCTATAGGAGATGTGATACACTATTGATACTTCAATGAAGATCTACTGTGACAATCAGGCCGCAGTTCACATTTCCTCTAATCCAGTGTTTCATGAGAGAACTAAACACATAGAGGTTGATTGTCACTTCGTTAGAGAGAAGGTGCTAAGTGGAGTGATAGACATTGCATATGTCAACACAGGGAACCAGTGGGCATATTTGTTTACTAAAGGGTTGAGTCAGGGGAGAGTGGACTACATATGTAACAAGCTGGGATTATATGATATATACTCTCCAACTTGAGGGGGAGGGTTAGTGTCAAGTATGTAGGGGTATTTCTGTCTTTGTGCTTGTGTTTAGGTGCTGATGTGTAAGTTTATGTTAGATTTAATGTCCCTAACTTAAGTAGGGGCATATGTGACTTTTTCACATTATTTTAGTAATATAAAATACATGTGGCCAAATGGGAGTGTGCTTTTTCTCTCATTCGAACCAGAATCTTTTCTCCTTGTTTCTCTTCTACTCTTCTCCTTTATCTATTTCTCTCCTCTCTTCTCTCTTTCTTCCTTGACTGTTATCAGTCTAACAGGCAGACCAAACACTAACAGTTACTATGATCAGTCTACTTCTATTCAAGCAAAATTTCTATCTTTGTATGATGGTCTAAGCTTATATTTGCAAAGAGGCTATAAAGAGATTAAGGTTGAAAGTGATAGCATGATAATTATTGACATTCTAATGGGTAGATCGTATTATCCTTGGAATTCTGTTTACATCTTGCACAGGATTAAGAACTTAATGAAAAGAATGAATTTTAGGTGGGCCCATATCTTACGAGAGGGAAATCGCCGTGCTGATCTCCTAGCTAACAAAGGAATTGATGAAAGATGCATACTTAAAGTGATCAATGGTAATTCCCAAATTCCTAGAGATTTGGTTCACTTTGTTCACGAAGATAATTTGGGTTTGCCTATCCTTAGAATTAATTAGGTTTTGTTAGACTTTTTTTTTCTTTATTTTTCTTTGTGTGGGCTTGAGAGGGTGAGGGAGATCTATGTATGCTTGGGTTATGGGGAAGGCAGGCTAAGTCCTCCCCTGTTATTACAAATTTTCCTTTTGAAAATGGTTAATAAAATTTAAGATAATCACCCCTCAACCTGGAGTAAAGTTTGGGGTTAAAAAAACACCAATAATTTAGACATAAAAAAGAAGAGTATTTTGTATTCAGTACCTAATTGAAAGGCAATATTTGGGACATTTGTCCAGCATTCAACATCAAACAATAAAAAAGAAAAGGAAAACATTAGTCGTTACTATATATGGTAGGGCTGCACTATGCGATTGTATTTTGATTGGACTGAGGATCATTTTAATTCTATAGTATTGATCAAAATCCGTGTTAGTGTTGCCTTCAAATCTAAGAATATTGCTTGGCCATCGGCTTATCTCTGACAGGTTTGAATATCTATTACCCCCCCTTTTTTTAGAAGCTATTTATTAAGGCAATGCACTTATCCGGATAAGCGTTTTCGAGATAAATAAAGTAATGACTGTTTTAACCATTAAAAGCCATTATTATAAGGAGTACTTTTGTCTAGTCCTAATATTGGCAATTTTCTCCCCACCCATCTGGGAGATGGGTAAATGATACCCAAGAAAAATGAATTTCCCATGGACCTCGTATAAATATGAAAAAAGAACATGGATGAATATATTGGCCAATGAAAATCAAAATCCTATTGACTGATTCCCCCTCCCACCTCTCTCAACATCCGAAAAATGAAGAGACCCTTAATGTTTTCAATGTAATACCTCATCTCTGTAATGTAATGTAACAAAACAAAGAAGATTTAGTTGATTAACTAATAAATACGATTTCACATTCTTAATAATACGTAGAAATAACAAGAATACTGTTATAGGGATGTCAGTGGATTGGGTTAAATGGTAAATCCAACTTGGGGGGAGGGGTCGGGCTTTTCGGGTTTAAGGTCAGGATAGGATTTTGATCCTTCAACCTGTGAGTCAGGTTCATGTTGGGTTAGGGTCAGGTTGCCCCGACTCGTTGCTGGAGCGAAGCAGCTAACATACCAACTTCAACTTAAATTAATGATTATTGATAATATATATATATATATATATATATTATAAAAATGCAATTGAAAGGCTATGGGTGATGGATCTGGTTGGGTCATTATTGGGTTAAACCCTATAAGATCGATTCTGGTTCAAAAAATGCTCATTATTTAGTTGGGTCGGTCAAGGTTCGGGTTGAAGTATTGTAGGGTCGGGGGTTATGGTTGAGGTAAACCCATCACCCATGCCGATCCTGATCCGTTAACATCTCTAAATATTAAATATTGGAAGAAAATGTTGAACAAAAAATTAAGACAAAAAATAGAAGACAACCCTTGGTCATTCCTCCCATGCCAATGCCATAGCCCAAAATTCCACCAGCAGTATCAGATTTCAACTCGAGCATCATTAAAAGGGTATCTCTGATGTCCGCGATACATAATAGAAAACCCAACTTGTGATGAGAATTACAATTCCTGCAACCGTGGTCACAGGACTCCCATGCGATCCCCCAAGGCCAAGACCCAATGAAAAACAAACAGAAATAAATTCAGAACATAACGAAAATGGTATTTCTATTTCAACTGTTGGTTTGTCATCTGTGTTTCATTGGTGGGTGAAGGGAATCCTGTGTCACAGGAGATGTGCCATGACTTTTGGGTCTTGGCCTTTCAACAGGGCACAGTAGCAAGGTATGTTTTTAGTTGCTCCATCAGTGCCAAAAGACACTCCCTTTGCACAAACAAAAAGAACAAAAAAATAAAAAAAATCTTGCCCCCAATAACTCACAAGGTCATTAATTCATGCATCTGTTTCCAAAACATCAGAATCTAGCTTCCGTATTTTCAAATTTCAAGGGGACCAACCTCCTGGTCCTCTCTCGAGTATAGGTTGGCTTTTGTGTCTAAATTACAATTTTTAATTGGATTAAAACTTTACAAAGTTTTGAAATTATTCAGAAGGAGACATCATAAGAAGTGAAAAGAAGTGGCTTTGTCAATTCTAAGAAAGAATATATCCCACCCATTTTGGTCCCACCTAGTTTTAGGTTTCATTAAACTAAACTTAGATGGTAGTAGTGAAGGAAATCCATGTTTGTCAGGTATAGGAAGAGCCCTTAGGGATGATGAAAGTCAAATTATTGCATTGTATTCTGGTTCTATTGGATGGGGGAACTCTCTTAAAGCTGAAATATTGGCTGTCTTGAAAGGTTTAAAAAGAGCTCAAGAGTTAAATATCAGAAAATTGATAGTGGAAGGTGATTCTAAGTTGACTATAAATTGGTTGATGAAGGATATTTTTAGTCTGTGGAAGTTTCTGAATGAAAAAAAGAAAGTTAGACATCTCACCCAAAATATGGAAGTCAAGTTTTAATGGATAAAGAGGTGTGTCAACTCCTTGGCCAAATAAGGGGTGGGAAGAATTAATTTCTTCTGGACAACATTGTAATCTGAATTGCTTTCTTGGGAGGGTTAAGAATTTGTACCTCTCCTTTTGTAGCTTTTCTATTATTATCTTTTAATAAAAGTCTCTGTTATCTATAAAAAAAAAAAAAACAAAAGATTTATCACCCAAAACTGTTAAGAAATCTGCAATGGATCTCAAGATACAGCTCATTTTGAATGCCATATGATTCAGTGTCGTTGAGATCACATAAAATTTGTTCCCTGAATGAATTGGGAATTGTCTGCTTGTGTGGCCTTTTGATCTACATGAGATGAGCAATCAGCTGCAGCTGCAGTTGGGCTACCCATGTTGGGAATGGGAGCTTCTTATTGCAATAGTTGCATTGCCAGTCTCAGGTTATCATTTCTCATACAGGGTCTTCAACCAGTGTATTTCGGATTAGAGAATTCATAATAATTTCCACTTGGTAAAGGATCAAACATTGGATATCGATGCATATCGATATGATTGATACTCTTTATTTATTTTAGGTTAATCAGCCTAACAGGATACATTCTATCTTCCCAAACTTTCAAAACCCTACAAGACACACATTAATGGAAAAGGTGAGAGAATTGTCAGAATTAGCTAATAAGAACCACATAAGATGCCCATTTTTGTGGAGCGTATGCCTAGAGATCAAGAGAAGATAATGTCATCTTAGGCTCTTAAGGGTAGGGATCTGCGACCAGCATAACGCTCCCAACATGCCACTGCTCCAGTCCCCACGAGCCCACTCTGTTGCTAGCTGGTCTAAGGCCAGTACAGACTGTAAGGATTGAAAAAGACGACCTAGACCTGCTAAGTGAACACGCTAGAAACAAATGGAAGGTGGGGACGGATGTCTTACTGGAATCAAAACAACACCAGTAATCCATACAACGCTGCCTGCCCCAAGCCGATAAAGTCTGTAGACTATTTGAATAATGAATAAACTCATGAGGGCCAATGGCGATGGCCCCAATAGCCGCAGCAGGGCAGGCTGTCCAAGTTGTAAATGCCTGGGCAATGTCACGGAGTTCACATCAATCCCACAGCACATCCCAACTGTGTCCTTTCAGCGTTACATGCTGTCATGTTCTGAATTTGGGTAGAATACATGGATAATCAAACTTCTTTATTTAAGGAAAAAATTCCCAGGAAGCTGTGTCACTTAGAAGCTTAGATTAGACAGAAAGGACCCATGATTATTTGTGTAATCTAACATTCTGATTTGTGCAGATCATTCCTTCCTGATTGTGGGGATGGTTGGGGCTCCTGAAACTAGACAAACAGTTGGTTTACTGACTGAGTATTCTGTGAAGAATTCCGCTTTAGACGATGCACTACTGAGACTTCCAAAACGGCTGATAACAGGACCAGCCAAGACTTCCAGGGCATTCTCCCAAATTTCCACGAGTCTCCGCCCCACAAACGCTAACATCTCCCAATGATAGTATTAATCTTGATAATATTATCTTCGAGAGATATTCCCAATACATGGCGGAGATGTTCTGTGGGGCATTTGTGGGGCGGAAATATGATCTCAATTTACACCACGCCGGTTACTCGTTTCATATGGAGTGGAAAAAACCATCTGCCCAGACCAGATGGTCAGAGTCAGAGCCACCGGAGAGTACTGTTGCCTCTGTGCACCATATGCAGGCAAAAGGCCTGCTCCCCATCACATGGCCCATGGCACCTGGCCCCAATTTAAGCCGAGACAGGATCTACATCCCTCCATGCATTGAAAACATCTTCGGTACTTCTGTATTATTATTTACAAGAGATGCACCCAATACACGGTGGAATGTGCCTGTGACAAGCCCTGAATGAGGAACAGATCCCAATTCATCTGAGCCTTGCTTTTAATAAGGAAGCTGGTACAACTAGCTGGGGGGCACGATATGTGGTGTGTTTTAAAGGCTGCAAAGGGGATCTGATTTCTCTGAATTCCAATCCCAACCGGATCAAGTTCATGTTCTGATCATTTTGAGTTTAACTTATTAATGACATAAAAGAAAAGATTCATTCCAATCCAAATTTCAATAGATCAAATTTGGATATAGTATATCCATTTTAAATTCGACCCATTTTCAACTCTAAGGGGTAGGGTTGCAGTATTGCAATCAGGTCGGATTAGGTATCAATCCACCGACATCCAAGTCCAATTTGATTATAAGAAACTCAAATCCAAATATAATTAGAAATCCCATCAGATCCAAGTAACTTGAGGTTTGATCTGAGTCCTCCTTATCATCTTTAAAATGAAGAAACAAAATAAATAAATAAAAGATCAAAAATAAATTAAGAGAAAATTCCCGATCAGGACCCTGTATTTCGGCTCAAGTGACACTTTGGTCCCCAAACTTTAAAATGCAACAATCCAGTACCTAAATTTTTAAAATGTGACAATTCAGTATTTACCGTTAACCATTCCGTTAATAAGCCATTAAATGACATTTGAAAAGTCAAAAATGCCCTTCAAATGCCATCTAATTCTTTTTATTAATCATCCATACATTAACAAAAAAAAATGAACAATCCCATATCCTAGCCTCTTCTATTCAAAAATGTTGGTGACTGTTTAGAAGAATCTAAAATTTGGGACTGTTCGTTTTATTGTCAATGTCTGGATGGTTGATAAAAAGAATTAGATAGAATTCTTAAGGTATTTTTGACTTTTCAAATGCCACTTAATGGCTTATTAACGGAATGATTAACAACAGGTATCTGATTGTCACATTTTGAAAGCTCAGATACTGGATTGTCACATTTTGAAAGTTCAGATACTGAATTGTCGCATTTTAAAATTTAAAGACCAAATTGTTACTCAAGCCAAAGTACAGGGTACTGATTCAAAATTTTCCCATAAACTAATCACCCTTTAACATGTGTAAAAAATTAAGAAACATAAAATGATTGACTTATTTATTATACATTATATATATGTTATTTAGGCACACGCCACCTGCAATTATTATATATTATATAAAACCTAATCCAACTAAGACTTTAATGGGATCAAATGGATTTAGATACACATACGACCCAAATACTGAAGGAACAAATTTTTAAAATTTGAGTTTATGGTTTCACACTTCAACTATGATAAAATAAAGACATGATACCGGAAAAAGTTATAATCAATCAAGTGGTAATTAAAATATCAATGTGAGCCGTATAATATTCATCAGTGCACCTAGAAATATTTGGATGCACTGGTACACTTTGGGATGATAGAAGACACCTCTCTAATACTTATAAGATATTATAAAAATAGAGCATTGGTCATATCGATACACATTGATAACCCAACTTTTGGCATCATACCTGTCATAAAAGTGAGAGTCAATCAGGTGGGATTTATGACAATTCACTAGGTGTCTTGATTAGTGATTGGTCAAAACTCTTCTAGTATCATATCCTGTAGAGTCTCATGCTGTATTTATGCAGCTGCAGTTCTAACACGTTTGTCATACCAAAAAAAACAAAAGAGCATTTAAATGAATTGTATATTTGTATACGCTCAACTGTTCAATCCGTTTGAGATTCGTAAACTTGCCTAGCTTGTGATTAAGGTGCCAGATCTAGAATATACAATGGGCTAACTGTTTTCTTTTCCTCCCTTGATTTTTTTGACTCTCTTCTACATAACAAGGAGACAAGTAGAAAAAAAAAATGCAAACTGTAAACGGTAGTGAGCCAACTGAGAACATAGATTGCACCTTGAGACCTTGATGTCAACTCGAATTGAACCAGGTCATTACTTGGGAAAAGAAGGTGATCAACCAAGTGTTAATCAGAAGGATTAAATGAGGAAAAAAGGAAGCATTGCACCCTTCTTGCATCCAAAATTTGGTGGGGGGCGGGGGGTTTGTTTTGCTGGCTCTTATCACGGAAAGTAATCAACTGAAGGTGTTATTTACATTTGATAGTCTGCATGGAGGAAGCTCTCATACCGTGTTCCCTTGAGTGTTTTGTGGACATCATCCCAGTTCTCAACCTGCTCTGATAAGGATCCCTTGTGTATTTTTACTTGGCGGCTCTTTAGCTCTTCCGGTGGTATTCGTAAGAACTCCTGAACATCCATCAGCTTCTGCAGAAAATCAATGGGAAAAATGATCATATAAACCAGACATAGTGAATGATAATATGGAGCAATATAACATATTTGATTCAGGAAATGGAGTATTAGAGCCAATTGGATGACGATTTCTTACAGTGCGGTTGTTTATAATATCCTCATAGTAAAGAATAGTGTGGCGTGTGCTTTTGAAGTATTCTAAAGCTTTGGCAGTTGTTGCTTCCACTTGCTTCAGATTGGGTATTAGTAGTGTGGAATTGATTATGGGCTTGAATTTTGCAAGTATTTTGGCCTGTAACCAGTTATCAATTATGAATCCAAGATCTTGTATGTGTATGACGGAGAGAGAGATATAACAGAGACCAACCTCATGTGGTGAATGAACATGAGACTTGTGGGTTCCATTGAGTAACTTGGCATCTCGATCATAAGAATTCGCCAGAACCGAAATCATCCTGCGTAGAAGATTTCTTCGAAAGAGGAATATTGCAGATACACCCCTCCGATTGAAATACTCTACTATTTCTTGGTGATGCTCCATCACACCCTGCCACGTTTATTGCAAGACACGTTAACCTCACTGAGTGGAGCTTATATTGCCCATATATACCATTCACATAGCCATGAAAATGTTGTCGAAAACCAGTTAACGCTAACAGTGAAGTATCAGACATAAAGGCAGTACTTCTTTACTCAAATAAGTAGGGATATAGCTAAATCAGAGTAAGATGATTCAAAAAGACAGCTTCAACTACAATTTTTTGCTCTCCTTTCTTTTTAAATTGATATTTCCTATTAGTCTGGTTTTTTACATATCTGCTGCCACCCATAATACATGTTGCACCAAATTCTATATTATTTTGTTAATTCATGTATATGACACTTACGAAAAGGAAAAAGGCTGGAAGGAGACTATGAAATGGATGGTGATGGTAGCACAAACTGAGTAAAGTTTTTTTTTTTTTCCTTATTCCTTTCAATTATCTATCAATTACTTGCACTTTTTTTTTGGTGGGGGGAGGGTAGTTTCATTATCAATTGCATGGATTTTGCTTCTTTCAAAGTACAGGATAATAGCCTTGAAGGCTCTTGTCTTTATTTCTTTTATTTATTCTCTGTTCTAAAAAATATATACTCCTTTCACCATATAATGAACACATGTATACTGTGCATTCATGGAAGAAGGAAATTAAGTGGCACTTTTCCAATTTTCATGCTTACAATACCATCATGAGATTTTCTTTTTTTTTTTTTTTTAACATTGGACTTGCAAATTGACTGTTTCCCTTCTTTCTATTTTGCAACTGGAATTGGTTGTTATTTTATTAACAAAGTTCCAGTTCAACCTATCAAGAAATTAATTATCTGTATTGATTTAGAGAGAGGAGTATTAAAAAATAAGCCACTATTTTATTGTTTTTCCTGCTCATACAAATGCTAAAAGAAGAGATGCTTATTCAGATACAAAAAGAAAAGCAATACTATAAATGGTTCTGTTAAAGTAAAATCGTGTTAAAATATGAATTAACAAGAAATCTTTGTTACATTTCTATTTCCAATCAAAAGTATATATAGATTTCCATATGTATAAGAATACCATCTTCATCCCTAAAAAGAAAAGGAAATTAAGAATATTTTGGTAACAAAAATCAAGAGGCAACCATCAATATGGCCAAGAACTTAAACAACATGATCACCCTGCCCCTAAAAATATAAGAAGAAGGAAATAAACCATTGAAGGTTGAATCTAATTATATAACGAGAGAAGTATCCCCTTCCATAAACTTTCATTCTCCGGGGTGGGAAACTTGGTCATGTTTCTATTCTGTTTCTAAATAATTCTCAAAATGACTAAGAGATTCATTATTAGAAAGATAAAGGACACGAAATTTACTCGATTAAGTGCAAAGTTACCTGCCCACCTACAGATGAGGTAAGGATTGCAGAGTGTCAACTCATCTTCTACTTTTTCAATACTTATGAGAACAACGAAGGATTCCCAAAAATAACAAAATTAGTCTAAACCTCTTCCTTTTCTTCTGTAGAGCAGTTGCTCTGCACATTTTGGGTAGTAGTTCCTGTCGTTTCTAATTGAGTTATAATTACTCCCCTCACCCCACCCACATACAAAATGGAGAATTCCACTGAAGATTATCTAGTAAAATTCACTTCTTGAATGGCAAATTTGATAACATGCAAAGATGCAAATCGGTTGTGGCCATGCCCAATCATTTTGGAATTAAGAGGAACAATTCTAATATTATATATTTAAACAGAAAATGCGGAATAATGATCCATCTAACATCTTATGTTACTTGCTTACCACTTCATAATATTTTACATGAGCAGGCGGATTTTTTTCCTCAATGTTAACAGAGCGCCTCAAATTAATGGATACAAGTCATGGCAACATTGGATACCATGCAGGTAGAAACATAATGCTCCAGACTGAAGTCGGTAGAAACTGGACATTTAATATTCATTTACTACCAATTATAGTCACTTCATTATACCATGATTTCTACAAGTTGATGTACTAGACTTACAGTGTCATTTTGAGAGATCATAGGGTGACCCAGTAATGGCACAGCCAAGCCATGTATGCAGAACTGCCTATCAATGTTCTTTAGGACAAAGCTTCTAGAGCATATTTAGAAGAATGAAGACTAATTAGAATTTAAACGGAATAGAAGCAGAAAAGGACAAAGCATAGGGAAATAATGGTGCTATGGCAACTTCTCTACATGGAATAGAGCCAGAAAAGGACACATTAGAGGATGCTTGTAATGGAATGGAGCCAGAAAAGGATACAGCAGTTGCTCTACAGAATGAAAACGACTCTAAATGGAATCATGGTGCTGCCATCAAATTTATCTTAAGAAAACCATTAGGGGATGCTCTAAATGGAATAGAGCCAAAAAAGGACAGTTGCTCTACAGAATGAATACTCTAAATGGAATCATGGTGCTGCCATCAAATTTTAGCTTAAAAAAAAAAAAAAAAAAAACCATTAGGGGGAGAAGTCCAAAAGAATAGAGCCAAAAAAGGACACAGCACAGGGAAATCATGGTGCTATGGCAATTATTCTTAATTTAAAGTGTTAGACACAGATAATGTGGTATAAGCCCCATTTTTTGACTGTATATTTTATTTAACATGGTAATTAATCTGCTTTTATCATTTTTTGAAATATGTGAAGCACTACATTTTCTTTAAAGAACCATGTACAAAACATCCTTGTTTGAATGGAATAGAGCCAAAAAAGGACACAGCAGTTGCTCTACAGAATGAATACTCTAAATGGAATCATGGTGCTGCCATCAAATTTTAGCTTCAAAAAAAATAAAAATAAAAATAAAAAAACCATTAGGGGGAGAAGTCCAAAAGAATAGAGCCAGAAAAGGACACAGCACAGGGAAATCATGGTGCTATGGCAATTACTCTTAATTTAAAGTGTTAGACACAGATAATGTGGTATAAGCCCCATTTTTTGACTGTATATTGTAACATGGTAATTAATCTGCTTTTATCATTTTTTGAAATATGTGAAGCACTACATTTTCTTTAAAGAACCATGTACAAAACATCCTTGTTTGAAAATGAATATTGCTGGTTACAGAATTCAATCTAAAGAAATAAATGTTTTTGTCTCAGCTAGAAAAGATGTGAAAGGATATTGTAGAAGAATGCTATCAAGCTCTATAGGTTATTTAAAGGAATAACTTTAGATAATAGGTGTTTAGCAACAAGTTTACACAAAGTACATAGGAAATACATGATAGACTCCATTATCTCTCTCTCTTAGGCAATAACAAGAAAGGGAAAAACTGAAAATTTTAACTTAAATCCCAGGAAACTATTCACCTGATTAAGCATCCACTTGAAGCCAACCGCAGCTGAGCACTCGTTCTTGGATGCACTACTGAACCAGTCAAGATTGTAAACCGTATCCAGTGTTTTCAGTATTTCTGAAACATTACTCCTCCTCTGTTTAACGGAAAAGATTTCCCCATTTGAACTTACATTGATATGGCTGTTTAACAGTGTCTCAAACCATCCACTCCCAGATCTCTGCATCGACAAGATGGCAAAGAATCGGACAGGATTGCATGTACACTCATCCCTGTTAATGCACCAAACCCAACATATGAGCAGACCCAAATGTGACCATACATCCGAACGAAGGGAAAAAGGAGGTCTTCTTTACCTGCTGAAGGTGTTGGGTTTTGGGTAATGTACATACGGAATTTCCCACTGTTCAATACCCGAAGCATTACAAGGCCTATCAATCACCCGGACGCTTATGAATTTTGAGTGGGTGTTTATCTGTTTTAGACAGATTAAACATATATAAACACCACAAGCCATGGCAAACATCAAAACTACCATCCTCAATACCAATGGAGACTTCTTGGTGGGCTTTATGATGAAGCTATCCTGTAAGTAAATACATCAGATGATGATATGGGTACCAGGACAAGTTAGGTATGCAAACCAGAAATGTAACCCATCTGAGAAAACTAGAGAAGAAACCTTCACGAGGAAAGAAAGAAAAAGTGAACAATCTGTTATGTAAAAGAATATGATCCTTACAAGTTATAACATACAGATGGGAGTAAACTACAACATTCCATCTGAACAACCTCGCAAAAACCGTATAAGGAGAAAAAGGAAACAAAATAGGTGAAGGTAATGTGGGTTACACTCTGTTTGAATCTTCAATAAAACCAAAAAAAGAAAGAAAGAAAATGAAAATAAGCGGACATTCTCCTATCAAATCCTTGACAGGAACACAAACCCATCTGTTAATCATGCAAAAAAAGGAAAGAAGGAGAAAAATTTTCAAAAAAATAAGAAAAAGCGAAACTTTCAAGAACACCCACACAGCTTTTACCCAAATCAAAAGTTCTGGAAGAAAAAGGTGAACAAATAAACGGCAAAGAAGAGTCAAGTATCATACACACCTTATTGAAGAAAGAGAAATCCTCTGCCATCTTCAGAAAGGTGTAAAGGGCATTTGAAGTTAAGGTTCTTTTCTCAATGTCTTCAGCTCTGCTCTGCCCTGCCTCATAGCTCTCTCTTCCCCTTTTCCTCTCTATTTCTCCTCTCTGCGACTCAGCGTGAGGCAGAACTGTAGGAGCTTCCGTTCCGAGCCTTTTCTCGTGAGAATCGACATCATTAACACTTGCACGCGCTCGCTTTTCCCCTTCTTCGTCCCTTTGAATCTAATAATCTATTTTATTTATTTATTCTCTCTCCGAGTCTCCGTCCTGTGTCGACGTGTTGTTCGTCCTTTTGAATTTGGTACTTGACACCACCCACAAGGCCACAAGACCACGACATCAAACAAAGAAAAAAAAAAATGAAACAGGTCTAAATAAAGGCAGATCCCAATGAAGCAACACAAACTCCGTGAGCCAATAAAAGGTGAGAGAAGAAAGTAAAGGAGATGACCATCTCACCAGTTTTCAGCAACTGCCCTATGTTATTGTTATTCACTTTTGTTTCCCGACCTTGGGTTTTGTTTTTGTTTTGTCTCTCTTGGCCTTAGGTAGTCTCCATCTACGGCAGTTGACGTGAACTTGTACCTGAATTTCCATTACTTTAGCTCGGGAAATCGCTAACGACCCGGACACGGGGAACTTGATCAATTATAATATTATATATATATATATATATATATATTGCTTAAAATGGATATATAAAATCTTCTCCATCTCTCAAATTAGTGGCTAGAGAGTGTTTGTCTATTATATTCTGTTTGGTGATGAGTATCATATAACAAATAATTTGAATATTTAATTAAGTTGATTCTCTCTGTACTGTTCTGGTTTATAGCTGAATTGGTTGGGAGATGGAAGAGCGAGCTGGGCAGTCTCCACTCACAATAGACGCAAATCAAGGTCAAAGCTTTTAATTTCCGGGATTATTCCTTGAGTGAGGGAGTGTGGGACCACCATTCACCAATTACCATGCATTGCTTGTTTGGCACGTGGAAAACAAAGATAGAATCATCGACAGTGAGTGCTTATCTGCTGTGATTCTATGAAAGAAAATAGTCGGTTAGAAAGTCAAAATTGAAAGCCCAAACGATATGCAGAGGAAGTGTTCAAACTTCAAAGTCTGTTGGTTATCCACGTAAGCAGTAAGTATGAGAAATCAAGCACGTCACTACCTACCGTACGGGTACGGGTTTGAGAGTGCGCTGGACGGCTGGCATTCAAGTCCACCGTCCAAACGGTGGGTTGCATATAATTCACATTCATGTATGCATACTCAGATTTGGAGACCGGATCTGCTCCTCACATCTGGCGCCTCGTACGCACATCCTAGCATGCATTTGGAATATCTCCCGTTATTATTCATGGGAGATGTTTTCAATGCATAGTGGATATGCATGTGAAGCGCCCATTTGTGAGGAGCAGATCGCGTCCCCTCAGATCCCACTCCCATCTCACGAAAACGACAGTCGGTGGATCGGATTACGTTGTGTTTATTAGAAATGAGCTGGAGGCGTTGCGTGCTGCGATTCTGTTTGGGCCCATATATCAGTGTTACGTTACGTCTGCTTTCTAAGTAAAATATTAAGTAAAACGACGCATTTGATTAGATCGTTGAGGTTACAAGTTACAACCGCCAGGTGTTGGATCCGTTGTTGTTTATTTAAAAAATGGCGCCAGTTTAGTGATAGATAGCTGTTTCTTCCAATAGAATTTGAAATGCTGTTCGGTTTCTGTTGCGTTAATTAATATTTCCTAACACCAAGAAGTATTTTTACTTAATAAGCTCATGTGGAGTTTACATCAGCGCCCCGCAACGCTCCGCCGTGTATTGAGAATATTTCCTGTTGACAATTAAATGTGCATGTGGGACGCCTGCTGTGGGGTGCTGATGTGATCTCGCTTATGTGGTGCCTAAAAACTTTTTACAACAGCTTATTTTCTAAGATGAATGCCGTATAAAATTTTTATTAAATAAATACCAACCGAACCAAACAACCCCTAAAAATATAATAAGTGGAAATATCAAATAATTGTTTAATCTAAGGGTTATTGGAGCTGTTGCATTCAAATGATGTAGTGCTTACCTGATTTATTATGTGACAAGTTATAAATATAACTCAAGTAGAAATTTTTCTATAATGCATCAGCATTCGTCACCGGTGCTGTTGATCTGGAGGGTCGGACCATTTGGCCTGAGATCCGTCTAGACAATTGGTTCTGTTTCAATCTTAACCCAGTCTTTGGTAAAAAACTGTTGATTTGACCAGCGACCCATTGGTCTGAATGGTTGAATCATTGACTCATTTAATCTATTTAACAGTTTTTTGGCCATTTTTTTTATTTTACTTATTTAATTTTTAAACTGGAATGGACCATTCATTCAAACCAGATGATTGAACCGTCAGCCTGGAATATGGTTTCGCTTCCGGATCAATTTTTAAAATCTTGATTACCACCCCTCACCATCATACCAAACACCCGTTAGGTCATCAGCCTCGATAGGTTCAACTCAAGACCAATCCCCCAAGGTCTTGAGATGCCACTTGCCGGTCCAACTTTAGGCTTCTCAAAGCAGAATGCAGCAAAGATTCCTTTTTTTTTTCAGTGTAATTCATAGATGATCTACAGCTCCAGAAGATCATGCCTAACTTCTTTATTGGCTAATAAGCTTAGATAGGTTGATGATTAGTGATGGGAGAAACACATATATTGAATTCAATAAACAAAGTCAACCTGTGCGAACCAGAATGAATGATCAGACTTGTTTTAAGGATTAAAGTATTAGTATTGGATATTATATCGAACAGTTTAGATACGAATATGGATACGAATACGCTTAGGAAACACATGAATGCGAACAAAGAAACATTGAAACACTTGGATATGCTAAGAAAATATACACAATTTCCATAAATATATTAATAACATCAAATTTAATGTCAAAACAATTATAAATAATATATAAATATATAGGAATTGTATATTTAAATGACATATATATACACATATGAAGAAATATATTATAATTAATATAATAACGCATGTAGATATTATATAATTTTATTAATAATGCTTCAATCAAGAGTCCAAGGCAAATATTATATAGATTTTTACAAATTAATACATACAAATGGCCAATATTATTTTATTATCTATTAAAGTGTAAGACATAAAATATATGCAACTATTATATTTGAATTATTATATCATTTTTTCTATTTTTATTTTTTAACATTAACAAAATTTCAACTAAAATCAGACTGGACAAGGAACCATTTTACAGTCCGGCTCTTAGGTTGAATGGTCTAACACCATTCAATTCAAATAGATGGCCCATTCTGACAAAATAATAATAATAAAATAAAAATGGTCAAAAACCATTATCCAAGTTAAAGCTTTAACTGAAAAACTGTCTGGTCATTGACCAAATTAACGATTTTGACTAAAAACAATTTTAGAATGAAACAGAACCGACGAAATGACCAGTTTCCAGTTTTTCCGGTCCGCTCTGATTTTGAAAACCATGCCCACGATCCGTCGATCTGAACACAAAAACAATTCAGCCGCCGATTCGATCGGTTTTTAAAACACTGATTGTATTTCACTTAAATATGGCTGATAGAATGATAACATAAGTACAGAAGTGTATGAAATCATACCTTCTTCTCTTTTACATTTGTATTTAGGGAATTGTATATTGACAAGTGGGTACACGCACATTCTGGGGAGAGGTGGCAATATAATGCTCCTCTCGTATGAAGCTTATTTTACTCCTTTTCTTTTCTTCCTTTTTAACACATGGCCCACTAACTCGTGAAAGATTTGTTGCTTTGAAAGATTTTGGTGAAGTTCTGTAAATTCTGGTGCTGTTTCTACCAACCTATTTCAAATGTGAGAAAAACTGGGTATGTCATTCAACTTAAAGTTTGGGAATGTGTTGTTTTAAAAAATTTGGAACTCTTTTCTGAAATGTCAAGATTTTGCGTTTTTTTCTTTTTCAAAGTTTTGGATGTGATGTTAAATTACAAGCCGAATAATATAAAATGCAAAATATAATAAAATAATTAAGTTTATGAAGAAAAAATCTCAAATCCTGAACATTTTGAAAGATTCAATTTCAGACCTTGGGTCTAAAATAAATGGATGAAATTTTTTAAAATTTAAGGAGATTAACACATATTGGATCGTCCAAATTGATGATTGATAAGTTGAGTTGGTTTGTGTTGTTTTCAGGAGGAAATATGAGGCGCTGGAATCAAGTTTCTAATGAGCAGGAAAAGTCTCCCTCCCATAAAGAAAGTTGCACCCCCAACATTTGAAAAAGGGAAAAAAAACTATGATGTTAGAAAGAGATGATATCAAACAAAACTCTTAGGCTGTCTTTGGTTGCAGTGTAAATTTATTTACATTGATGCAAAATTATGGCAGTGCAAATGTTTTGGGTGTAAATTTTGATTTATTTTTGTTTCAAAATTTATCTTATTTTGTTTGATTATAGTACAAATAAAGTAAAATAAGATCTAAAGAAGAATAAATTAAAATCCAAAACAAAATTAAATCAAATTTTACATATTTTTTTCATTTGCACTCCTATACATTTGTACTGATACAAATAAAATTGTATTGCAATCAAACATAGCCTTAGTGAATTTTAATGAAAATCCACCTGATTGGTTATCACTTTTATGATACTGATTGATTTATTATAAATTTTTCTGGTATCATATTTTTCTAGCATCATAATCGAACCCTTTGAAAAAATCTTATACATTGTCACAACACCTTGATGTGTTTAGTGATGGAACTGACAAATACATTTTATATGATTGATAAGTATATATTGTGGAAATTGAATTAATAGAAAGTAAATCATGTCGTTTGTCTAATGTCATTGGATTTTTTTTTATTTATTGTGCATTTTTTACATTTTAATTGAACCAAGAGTAAATGATGTAAAGGTGGAAATCCTATCGATGTATGTTTCAATTCCTCAACATCTACGACACTAATGATATGGATTAATGATAGATTATGTGCCATGTACCAAGTGCAATTTGATCGGAATATTTTATTATTTATGGAAGAGTTATTTACTAAACATTCATTATTTGTGAATTTACAAAAACCTATCCAATAATTTGTGTAATGAACTTTATGCCCAAAGATGAACTTCATGTAAGTGGGTAATGTCTATCCAGTTGTGTCTAAAATGGGTGGGGTGATAACTAGCTTCTTCCAATGTGGTGTCGTGATCTTGGGGAAGTTGGAAATGACACTCCGCCCATAGAGGAGGTCGCTCATTACGTTAGGTAGATCGCTAGCTGAACTCGGGTCAGGCCGACAGAAGCAAGTCACCTCTTATGCTGACCTGATGTTTTGTCGAACCAATTACAATTCAGTCTACTGAGGTGGTGTTGAGGTCGTTAGGGCGACTACAAGGTGTCCGAGGCACTCTCAAGGCTTACTTACGTGGTGTTGAGGTGTTAACTGACTATTCTGAGGTGCCATGTGTTATCACGTTACTAGAGGGCAAAATCACCCATTATCAATTGTCCCCCACTCCTGAGTAGCTGGTGAGTCTTTGTTAGACAGTTTTGTATGCCCTTAGCTTCAATCTGATTTGATGTACTTTTGATATTTAGTGTAAATAAATAAAGTGCATGTTTGATTCATGTTGTTTGGTATGATTCTGTGTAATACCCTAAAACTAGACACTTAATGAGACTCGTGTTAGTTTTAAATGTTCACAACCATTGGATAAGTCTAGGGAAATTTATCCTATCAAGGTTGATACCGGTGTGCCGCCAAGTGTTGGGATGGCCTATCTTGACCACCAAGGTAAGACCCAAGGCACGTGCAGTATGGGATTACTCAAAACCTTGAACCATACCAGATTTCCAGTATTGCCCTGGACCTTAGAGATAGATGGGCAAAACAGGAAAGTTACTCCTGATCCCTAGACTCGATTATGATACTTCACTGGATGTCGGATTGGGCTGTCTTTGATATGCCAATCAGTGAAATCCTTAGCGGGGGTCAAAACTTGGGCATGTTGGGGCAGTCTGAGAATTCATCTGAGTGGATGATCGTAGTGACAAGATCAGCCCCTTTGTCAAACAAAGGTAATGATCGGGAATGCACTCTCTCTGATGGAAACCAAACTGTCGGAAGTTGATTTCAATCATTGGAATTTTGTTTTTGCAAAATTTATATATATGATATATATTTAAGTATGGTTTCAAAATGTTCGCAAATGGTTTTAATTCTCGGGATCCATGTGAGTAGAGAGTGCAGCACTGTTCCTTGTAGCCGAGGGAGAGGTCCTCTCTTGTCGGGCAGTGCTTGATCATTATGGGCTAAGAGGCTAAGTGTAAGGCCATTTAGGATAATATCTGATGGGCTAATCTTGCACCTGCCCACAGTCCCTGGGTTTTTATAAAATGGCTTGGCCCAGGGACCACTTAATGTAAGTGTTGGGCCCATAGGGTCCATGTGATGGGCTCAGGGGTTCACTGGGCTTCTCAGTGAATTCGGCCAGGCCTTGTAATAAAGGCTGGGCCGAACCCATGTGGCTGGTGTGTAGATCAATGCTTGGGTCCCACACCATACAAAGAAGCCCAACTGTACAACAGATTGAAAACCAATTGAGCACTGATTATTAAATGGGCCAAAAGTCCATTTCGGACTAGGCTGATATGATCACCCACTTAAGGGGCGAATCTGAGATTAAGGTTAGTAAAGGGATTGGGCCTTTAACCTAATCCACTCTAGGAGACCAAATTCAAATCAGATTTGAATATGGTAATCTCCTGATAAGATCAGGATTAAGCTAACCTAATCTGCATATAGGATTAAGATCATCCCCTATCCAGATACTGATTTCGATTGGGATAACTCCTAATGGGATTAGGAGATTTCATAATCAAGAAGTAAGAGGAGAAATCCTAAGAAGATTAATAGAATTCGAACCTAGGATTTTTTAGAAAAGAAAACTTACTGCGAATTGAGATAGGATCTCATACACTCTAGAGAGAAGATAAGCAATCTTCGCCATCTTCATCTCAGGAGTTCTCCTCCAGCCGCCGCCATTCTCTGAAAATATTCAATATTTGAAGAAAAAAAATCAAGAAATCAGTTCTTGATATCAGTTTTGTAGAAAGAATTGAAAAGATTTGGTGCTTAGTGTTTCCAGAGGATTCTTGTGAAGGATTCAGTGTGTAGGACGCACTCTGCTGGTTCCGTTCCACACATTGTTGTGTCATCTTCAGCAGGAGCAGATCTTGGTGTCCTCTTTGGGTGTGAACACCAACTTTGGGAGATACTGCTTCTCTGGATTAAGTATAATTCATCCCTTGTCTTTTGGTTCAGATCTGGTTCGATTATGGTTCGAGTATGATCCTTGAATATTGTATTCTAAATTTAGGGAATATGATTCCCAATTGGAAGAAGGTAGGAAAATTTTTGAAATTCGCTCTCCCATTCCACAACCCTCTTGGCATCCATACGATGGATCCTTCCATTCTTTCAGTCTTTTCTCCCTCTTTTAGGCATGTCCTCTAGTGAGTTGGAAGGGGGGCCCTCTTATTTTACTTGGGTCGAGGAGGGGACCTCAGCACGAGATCGGCGAGGTTCCCACATTGGGGCCTCAATTTCTTGGTAGGAGCCAGAGGCCTACTCCCAGTTCGGTCCTACCAAACTAAACGGGAAGGAAATTATCAATTTAGCATCTACATTCCACATCCCAAATGAGTTCAACTATGTCCAGCCCAGCTTGGACCAATTCCCTTTGGAGTCAAGGCCAAGGCGAAATCTATGTCTTTAAGGAGGCATTGGTCACCGGCCTTTGATTTCCTCTTCACCCATTCATTGTGGAGGTGTTGTCTCTCTACGGTATTTCTTTGGGGATAATGTCTCTTAGCTACCATCTTGACTTTCCTCTAGGCATAGATGTCTATTCGGGGATGTGCAGTATAAAGAAGGTTCCCAATGGGCCCTATTGTTTTTACTTGTCCTTTTGTTGAGGTTATAA